>NW_027280680.1:0-483283 GCF_046629955.1 Centroberyx affinis | reverse complement strand
CTTACATGCATATTTCTAAAAGAGTTCTAGTGAAAGCCATTATGAGAACTGTAGGGTGGTTTATCGTCAGACAAGGTAAAAATGAAGCGCAGTTCAGACTTGTCATCTTGTTGGGAAGCTGTTCACATGATGGGACAAAGGTGGCATTCACACACATGAAGACGAGGGATCACTCATTTCCCGATCCTGTCATTCAAAAACATTTTCCCACTCAGCAACTTAAAAATGGATTTAGAGTTATTTTAATATTTCCTATATTTTCAACATAGTACATGTGTATAATTAATACTTTTATACTTTAATAACATTGTGTTGTTTGTTGTTTACATTGATCTCTTTTATGGTTTCCATGGTTTCCTCTGGGGTAAATAACTGAGCACTAGGGGAACAAGCCAGACTGGGCTTGTATCCCCCAGGTAAGTCTGTAGCAGTATTATAATCTATTATATATTATAATAATATATAATTATAATATTATAAAGAGTAACAGTTGAATTCTATCCATAGTCACTATAAATCTATTGAAAACCATCTAATGTGTATTGTGTGTTTGTGAATTACGTAAATAGCATAATATGTTTACTTTTGATCGAGGATCAGCTGTTAGCTACTGCAACATTTGTTACCATTATTTATTTTCAAATATCCATTTGTATATGATGTGATATCATTTGTAATCTACTGTATGAGTTGCTAGTTGCAAGTTTATTTGATTGAATATTTATTTGAGACCGGGCTTATATCCCCCTGGCCCCCAAGTGCTTGACGAATGAACAATAAATCAATGTATCTGTGTGACATCACCAGCGGAGCCTGTCTGTGTCTATCTTCATTAGAGTCAACGTCAATTAGTTGGCTGCCATTAACACAACACAACACAGAGACCTTTGGCTGCTGCCACTGTCAGCCTCATGAACCGGGTGGTAGAGAAGACAGACTGACATATTTTAATTTAGTAATAAGGAAAATGTTCCATTATACAAACAAAAGATGACAACACAACAGCATTAAACTACATTACAGCATTAAGCCACAACACAATGACAATAAGTCACAACACAATGGATGTTGGTCACAACATAAGTAAGAGACAGACATGTTTGCAGTGAGATGTGTTGGCCAGAATAACCAGAAAATAAGACTTCAATCAGAGTCACCTTGGAGCATTTGTTTGGAGCAGAGATGAGGAAGGGCAATAATGGAGTCTAGCACAAGACTGTGCTTACACACACACACACACATACACATACACACACACACACGCAAATAAATACATATATATAACCAATGCAAACACTGTACAACAAAGAAACCGTGATAAAGATAATGAGCTGTCAGGATTGGAGCAACTGAGCAGAAAAGGGAGACTCACCATCTCCTGTCTCTGTCAGTTTACCTATGAAGCAGCAGACATGGCTGACAAACACAACCGTCCCTTTTTTGGACAACTCTGCCACACTTACAGAAATGTGGATTAATGCCACTGCTGAGAAATATATAAGATTGCTCTCCCCCACAACCGCAGGCACAAAGATTAATAAGTAGTTTAAATCAAAACAAAAACACCTCCTCCGCCATATTGATTGAGCCCAAATGTTTTCAGGATTAGGATGGGTTCAGCTATTCACTTTATGCTGCTCCGCCCACTTTGCTATCTTCCGGTTTGAATGCAATTATAATCGTTCTTCCGGTTTTTTAAACGGCGGCTAGCTTGTCTGCTTGCTTGACAATATGGAAACAATGAATGAAATATGGGAACAGACATCATCTAAACTACGGTGATTGGATGGCGTAGCAGTGCAGCATCCATCTACTGGGTGGATGAGATACGAAAGTGTCCAGAAATAATCTACAGGGCCATTTTTAATTACTTTGTAGTGTCCCTTGGAGTGGATGGAGCCGCTGTGAGGAACTGCTAAAGTGAATTGATTTGATCTAACTAATTCTAGCAAATGAACAAGTAGTGTGTGTTTTAGGGATGGGAGAGTTTAACTGTTTAAACTCAAGTGCGGTACTACTTGATGTCAAAACACACTAGTCGTTTAAAGTAAAATCATTGTCTATTAGGCTCATATTTTATTATTTAAAAGTTATGTAACTTTCAGTGAAAAGTTGTGGTTATATTTTCATCATAAACAAGATAAAAATATAAACACAGTGTAAATATATTGCACCGGGTAAAAGGTGGATAAATAAGCTTGTGGAAATTGATCAAGATGAATTCTATCCCTGCTGTGCTCCCAGTCAGCTGCGTAAAGACGGCACAAGATGGTAAAACATGGACCGCTACAGTGAAACACTTACTGTCTAGCCTCAAAAAGCATTCCAGGGATCTGATTTTTACCTCTTTAAATATTCAATACCAGATATAAAATAATATCTGCCTCGATTAATACAATACTAGATTGCAAAGACTTTTTGGATTGTCTGAAGTTGAAATTTCCTCGCCGAGAATTCACAGTGCTGCTTTAAAGTTATCAAGAGATGAAAATATAGGCAGTAAAAGAAAAAGAGGGATTGAGCTTTCTTGATTCTGATATATAAAGAAAGATATGCCTGTCAGGTGGTAGGCCCGAGTAAAAACGAAAGATTCACTATTGCCTCAGTATTTCCTCACCCATCTCCTTTCTCTCCATGGATTATTATGCTAATCAAGGTGCCGACATGTCAAGAGTTGGCACAAGCAGCAGTACGGTATGATACAAGGTGTAATAAAATCTCTGTGGTTTATCCCTGACATTTCCAGTTTGATATGACACCCCTGCAGAGCTCGGGAAGGAAAAGGAATTACCATAAAGCCAACTATTACTCTAAGAACCAAATTCATGCAAAAGTCTTGCCAAAACACAAGGTGATCTCTGTAAAGGACAAAAGACCACTATTAAGTTTGTAAATAGCTGCTGCTAAATTCCGTTGCACCCAAAAATGCTGAAGCTGCTATGACCATTGTGCTACCTGTGATACACAAATTGGGCCTCATTTATCAATACATTTGTACATTTGTTTGTACATTTACACATAAAATAATACAAACTAAAAAGGAGACATTCATCAAACGTTCAGAAGCACCTGTTTTCAGCTGTATTCATGTGCCTATTTTGATGAATCCCAATCACTCGTAAATTGGAAGGAGCGTTTACAGGACCTTAATTATCATAAATTAACATAATGGCACCGCATCAGACATGCCATATAAGGCACCCGTAAACACAATTATTCCTGACCGAGATGGCATTGAAGAAAGTGAAAAAGAATAACTTCAGTGATGCAGAAATTGAGGTAATAGTGCTGCTGAAAAAAGAAAACAACAAATAACAATATCCTCCTGCAGCAGCAGTGGGATTATGCCCCACAAAAAGCTGACATTTGGAAGGAGATCAAGGAGCAGATGAACGCCGTTACATCTTCGCGGAGAACCGTGCAAGAAGTTAAAACAAAGTGGTCTGATTTAAAACTGTTCACTAAAAAGCAAGTCTGCCAGAGGAATATCAAGGCAACGGGAGGAGGCCACGGATCAACTGCTGCTGCGCTTTCCCAAACCAGTGAGCGCATCGATGCCATTACTGGGGATGTGTTGGTCCTCTGGCATTGTTCCAGGTGGGGACAGTGACATCATGCCCAGCTGAAACTGAAACTATTCACTGTGCAACTTGCTCAAGGGAACAAGCCTCATCAGACTTTGGGACCGGTAGGCACATGTCTCTCCATCCGTTTTCTTCAGTTTTTTCTTTCTTTACAATATTGCCTTCTGTATGCTGTGTAATAATTTGAGAAAAAGTAGGGGCATGTTCTCAAAGCAGCCTGTTTAATGACCAGTTTCATCAATAAAAGTGAAAGACTTGACATAAAAGACCAGCTGTGGAGTTCACATATGCTTTACAGATGTCCTCTGAGTCAGGTGAAAATTTAGTTTGGACATAAAAACAATTCAAACGTACAAAACTTGAGTTTCACGTGGATACAAAGGATTTACGAACAAATCTGTTTGTAAATCCCTTGATAAATGAGTCCCATTCTGTGCAGTTTAAATGGTATATTATGCCAGGCTGGACCTCTAAAGATGCCTGTTTTTGTAAGTAGCTAGTCCGCATTTACTACAGCATTTTCTACAGCATTTTCTACAGATCTCAGCTAGCTGTCTGGCAGTGCCGATGTGTCAAATGACAGCATCTCTCAGAGACACATGCAGACAGCATCTCAGCTGCGTAATTGTCAGGCCCTCTGAGAGGATCAAAAAACCCTTTGTGTGCTCACGATGGATCATGCCCTTCGCTAACATCATCAGCTGTCTAAGCAACACGGGTGACAGAATGAAGGTGACACATCAAGGGATACTAAAGAGAGATCTCTGCGGCCTGAAATGCAAACAACCCATCAATGACGCACTATAATTCCATATACACATGCAAAAATACATGAACAAACATACTTACAGATAAAGGAGCATGTCTTTCTCTCTCACTTGAATGTTTTATCTCTGTTTGATGTAAAGCAGCTACATCAAAGGAGATGTTCTTGTTTTGTTACTGTCATGGTGAGGAATTTGATAATGCTGAACACACTTCAGAAGTTTTTTCACATACACAGACACACGCCAAGGCTCGGTCTCATGAAGAACAATTAGTGGGTAACAAGCTAACTTTCATCTTAACCGACCTTTTTGGTCTCACAACGGTGGCTCACCTTCTCCAGAGCAGGTTTTGTTCAGCCTGTTGGAGCCAAACATATAAAAAGCCTGCCTCCTCATCAATCAACTCCCTGGAAAAATGGCATCACCGCTCTAGAGAATCCAGACAGATAGTACGGAGGGTCCTTCTCAGGGAATCCCTTTACTTTCCCCGATGATTTATTAGGCGCTTGGGAGGAGCACCTCTATAAGAGCTGGGCTTCATTCGTGCAATCCTTTGTTTGATCATGTGTAACGCTTTTCACAATGTGCACTGCTTAGTGGAATTACTGTATGCGCTGTTTAGGCCACGCAGAGCCCCAACAGCCCTGCGTGAAGGAAATACAGTGTGAGCTAGTACACAACCAACTCAAGGCTGGTGCGCTGTACATCCAACCAGGAAGTAGCTTGGTGATTTTGATCTAACTATAGCAATGCATGAAGTCAATGCATGAATTAAATTATTTTGTTGAGTGATTCTCTTAGTTACAACAACACTGTGCTGACTAGTGATGCGCGGACGCCATCCGAATCCGCATGTACGCATAAATCATCCACCCGCGACCCACCCGAACAATTTCTTTTCTACGGTTTATAGACCCGCACCCGCCCCGCACCCGCATGGACATTTCACTGTATGAGTGTATTCTTAACGATTTACTTTAAAGATTAGAGAGGCTGCTTTCAGTAATTAAACGTTTCCATGGTGAACTGTGCCTTTGCAATACAGTTTCATGTTTATGCTGCGGTCCCGTTTCTCTCTTGTGTAAAATAAATAATTATTAGTGTCTACACAGCGTCTCTCTTAATGTGGAGACGCACTTATCGTTTCTGCTGCGGTGGGATCGCTGCAGGTATTTAATGAACTCAAAAAATATATTTTTTTTATGCGCACCCGCCGATCACGTATTACCATTATTTCTCAGTGGGATATATGTAAGCATGATGATATGGTAACATATTACACTGAAGTAGGCTGGTTTAAAATAAATAAACATTTATTTAAGTTCTACTGTTTTGGTAAAATGAAAATGGCAACAGGTATTTCCACAATTTTAGAGAATGTAATTAATATTTTCCTCATTAATGATGTATTATTTCACCCACCCGCAACCCATCCGCTATTAATCAGAATGTTAATTTTTAGGACCCGACCCACCCGATCCGCGGATTAACCGCGGTGCCCGCGGATATATCTGCAATCCGCCCATCACTAGTGCTGACACAGCACGTGTTAACAGGTAGAGTTTTTAAAGTCAACGCAGTTTCAAACATGCATACCCCACCAGCACCTTAAAAAGCACAACCACACCTATATCAAAGACATAGCCTTAATACATGTTTGCAGAGTTTCCTGGCAATTTGCCTACATTGGCTGTAGAGGGCTTCTATCAAATACCAGGTAACTTACAGGAGTTGACTGTAGTTATCAATAATGAATGAAATTTAAAGTTGCATATTAAGTGTGCTGAAATTGTTTAATAGGATTCTCGAGTGATTGGTCCAATATATGCAGTTTTAGTATTGCTCAAATTTATTCATTATAATAGTTTATTTTTCTTGAGAGAAAAACATAAATGTTAAATCCCATTCACATCTAGAATGCTAACCATAAAGTTAACTATAAACTATACATTGTTGCTCAAGTTTTCAGACTACAACAATATCTTCCTCAGGGAATGAAGCATTACCGCAGTGAGCTTCCTTCTCCCGTCCCCTTCTTTCTTAGAACTTACATTTGATTGGTTGAAAATGTTTTATCATTGTCTCTGCAGCATCCAAAAAATTGAGAGATTCAAACCAAAATATAATTATAGTTATTGTTTTAGATGTTTTTATAGTTATCAGTATAGTAGGAACACAGACATTCTATTTACCTAAATCTTTTTATAGTTAAAGTTATCTTTATAATTATTGTTCTATATGTGGATGGGCCTTTAGTAATCTATATCTTTCCCATACTTCCTGTGTGTGCGTATGTACAAGCACAAGAGGGTTTGAAAATAAACAAAAGAGAGGAGGAGAAAATGGTCATGGGAGATGAGTGATTGTGAGGAGAACCAGTGTTTGGTCCTGTCATCTGTGGAGGACTGAAGTGAATGATACTCTCTGTCTGAGGCTTTTTGTTCTCTACATGACAGGATAGAGGGCACAGTGTTTGTGCCCTCTATCATGTCACTCCCCATCATATTGCTCAGGTTTATCAGCTTTATGTCTCCCTTTATTCTGAGATTGTAACACAATAAGGTGTGCCTTGCCTTCACAAACAGCCTTTGTGAGTTGACTTGACAACACTAGATATTTTGCACTGCTGCATTGTCATAAGGTTGTGCAATTTCCCCTTTCAGAGGTATAGAATTTAATATCATCAATATCATCCCATTGAAAACCATCCCACTGCACACACACACACACACACACACACACACACACACACACACACACACACACACACACTCAAGGTCCAGTTAAGACCTTGACTTAAGCAACACACTGTGTGGTGCTTTTATTCTACATTTGCCTCGCACACTGCCTGCACCAATTCCAACCCACTGAGTTACGCACAGGGTTATGCAGCCTCGTGGAGGACGCCTATCGGTGATGAATATGTAAATCATGTTTGATTGACAGGTTGACCACACAAAGCCAAAGGTGTTCTGTCATGTTAGTAACACTGTGAACTTTCTCTGTAACAGCTAGCCGTGAGCTCTCTGAACAAGAGAAAGGTTGACATCAAAGGCAGGGTATTTAACAAGGTATGAAAGTCAAAGTATATTCTTTACCGAAGTTGCCGGTAAAGCTGTGTGCTTAGTTTGCAAGGAACATGTCGCTGTATTCAAAGACATGCAGAAAAATACAGACACATGTCTGCCTATGAGAAGGCAAAGATCACAAGAATTGCTTGCCAAATTGCAAAAGCAGCAAGGAGTTTTTACAGAGCTTCATGCAACAAATGATGGACTTATCAAATCCAGTTATGTGCTGGCTCACAAAATTGCCAAAAGTTCATCAAAGAATGCTTAGTGGACTCAGTGGTAATAGTCTGCCCCAGCAAGGAGACTTTTGAAAAGGTTTCCCTCTCAACAGTGACAGGGTGTATTGAGGACATTGCGGAAAATCTGGAGCTGCAGCCAAAATGCAAGGTGGAAGATTTCACCCACCTGTCTTTGGCCTTCGACCAGAGCTGTGATGTGCGGGACACAGGCCAGCTACTGATCTTTATAAGAGAGAAGACTTTGAAATTACAGGAACTTTTTTCAATGCAGTCAATGAAAGGCACGGTGACATGGCGATACAAGGAGGTGAATGCATGCATACACAAATTGTTGGTGTTGCAACTGATCAGTCTCCTAATTTGACAGGGAAAATGTCTGCCTTTTAAAGAGGATTTAGAATAAAGTCACTGTAATTAATCCAAGAACAGAAATAATTTTTTCTGCATTGTATAATTCATCATGGAAGTGCTTTGTAAATCAGTGCTGAAAACGATGTGGTTGATGTAACAAAAATAGTCAACTTCCTCTGGGTGACAGCATTAAATCACAGGCAGTTTGTTCCACTGTTGGAGTGCCAGCATGCCAACCTGGGTTACCACACTGCTGTCAGACGGCTCAGCTTGGGCAAAGTGCTGAAAAGAGTGTGGGACCTGAAAATGGAGATTCAGGAGTTTTGTCAGATGGAACGAGAAGGCCTGAACTAAGCAATGACAACTATCTGGCTAATTTGGCATTTGCTGTTGACGTGACTGGCCTCATGAATGAACTCAATTTGAGTTGCACAGCCTAGTGAAGGCCTTCATGAGAAAGCTGCGGCTTCTCTCTCAGCAAGAGGAAAGCGACACATTCACCCTCCTCCCCACACTGAGAGAAAGGACCATATCAGCTGATTGGCACAACAGATAAGCATCTCTGCTGCATGCCTTGCATGGTACGAAGATGTGGCATGACAAGGCAATAGACATGGTACAGGTACAGGGTGTGCATTGCATGGGACAAGGCAGAAGTGGACAAGACAGGACCCAAAGGACACAAGGCAGGATAGAAAACAGTAGTCACCTAATGGTGCAAGACGTTCATTACACAGGACAAGACTCTAAATTAGGACAAGACAATGTACAGGACAGGACACAAAATGATCCAACCCTCTCTTCTTGATTGACCTCTGTCTGAGCAATTGGAATGGTATTTAAAGCAACTTGACAACACTCCACAAATAAGCAATCAAGATGTGCCCTGCCATTTCTGCACTCAGGTTTTAGGGGATCATCAAAGGAGACGGCAGTACTCGGGCACACAGAGAGTGCCAAAAAAATAATTGAAATGCCCTTTGCATCTAGTGTTTCTGCACGGCTAGGAACTCAATCATTGAGTTGTCATCTTTTTAACTATGATTTACAGAGCTAGATCACCCAGCCGACACCGCTCCCATGTTTCTCCAGGCAACATGCACCCTTTCCATCCTGGCTCCCACACACTTCTTAATGGCAATGAGCAGATGCACCATATATTTTGGCCAGACACTGACACACAAACTTTGATCAATCATCAGGTGCTATTACATGTGACCATTAGGATACTGCGCACACTACAGGTACACATTTCTAGGAATAGAAAAAGACAAGACTCTATGAACATTAAATTGGTATGTAACGCAGACATTGCCATAACAAGTGCTTGTTTCAATCAAACAGGCAATACATTAAGAGTGGCCAACTGGACAAAATTGGCTTTTGTTTTCTTTCTTTCTTCTTTTAATGTCTCCTCTTATCTTGATTTAAAAAAAAAAAAATTGGCATTCAGAAGATATTTGCGTAAATTTCAGTGCAGCTGATCTACATTATACTGTTCTTGACAGTGCTTCACATGGGCCTCACCTTGGCTCCACCTGCTCCACCATTTTACTCTATTGCACAATCTCTGGCTTCAAAAATACATGTTGGCACACAAAAATCCCACTCCACAGGCTCCAAACAGGCAGAAAGGGAATTATTACAGTCTGTGAGAGTGGCTTGTCAGTGAGCTGAGGAGAAACAATTGTCATTAAGGAACTCATCTTTTTATCTGTTATTTTTTTTCCAATTAATGTACCAACAGCATGTAGACAATTCAATCTCCATTTGCCATTGTCCTACATAAAACTGAAATATGGGCACAATATTTAAAGGTAAACTCCATGGCCAGATTTTACACCACATTAATGGGAAGGACAAAGCCAAAGTTTTGAATAAACCCGTGGATAAGCAAAGGCACACCCAAAATCCTCAGTGCACACATCGAATAGACCAAGTCTGAACAGACAGCTCAAAAGTGCACATCTTAAACCATGGCAGACCCGTGTAATTGATTCTGAATCAGCCCCATTACTTTTCACACCAAGCTTTTTGTCTAATTGCCACTTTATAGTCTTTGATGTTCCAAAACATTAACTGGGTTTTCATTCAATGGGTAGGAGGCTGTTAAGTGTTCACTGTGTTATTAAGCTTTATCATATCGGCATTTTCAGATTAAACACAAACTCACACAACCGACTGCACCCCCATCAGCATGCATGGCTGCACAGAGAAAAAAACAAACATCAGGGGGTTCCCACTTATAAAATGTGAATGTTTATTAAATGTCGACAAGAACATTAAAACACAGTATCAAGATTCAGCAAAACAATCTATAGTACTTCACCAAGAAAAAAAAAAAATGAAAACAGAGTTAGTTCTGCGCCAGGACTGAGGGAATGGAATGATGAAGGGATGGGGAAAAGTGGGAGGGGGAGGATGGAGAAGGCAGGAGTAGGGAGGGAAGCGGAGCAGTAGGGAGGCAGGGAGGTTGGGAGCAGGAAAGAGAAAAGGGGGAGCCAGAGATTTGGAGCTATGGAGCGAGGAGGAATTGCAGCAGAGGCTGAGGCGATTAAGGAGGTACACAGTAAGAAAGATAGAAGGGTTTGGGGACCTGGGGGGATCGATCAGGAGTGTGCTGATGCACTGTAATGAGAGGGATAACTCGGAATGATTAGAGCCTCTGATTTCACTCTTTTATCATCTCTTCCGTCTGAGACAAACTGCAGCAGAGAGAGCCACTGTAAAAGAATTCAGAGAGTCAACCAAAACAGGGGCGGGGCATGGCAAATAATATTTCTACACCTAAAGAACAGAGGAATATATGGCAGTAACATATACAGTGAGCACAACGCTGTGTTCAAGTGAAAATGTCACAAGGAGGACAACATGTGGGAGTGTGTTTAGAGGGTTAAGGGGGTATGAGCGCAGTTCAACACAGTACCAGAAGGTGGTGATCCACTCTAATGGATTCACAATCACATTAAGTAATAGTTCATTATAATTATTTAAATCTCTCTGTTATCAACACAAATAGCAGGGAGGCAAATTGTACATAAGCATCACATTACTTCAAAATCCCAACAGAGAGACATACTCAGCCTCCCTTTCCCTCGTCTCGCTCATGCACATGGCACGTACAAACCGAAGCATGTGCATATATGCGTACACACATAGACACGCGGACACACACACACACACACGCGCGCGCGCACACACACACACACACACACACACACACACACACACACACACACTCACACAGCCACACACACATCTGCATGCGCTCTGACATACAATCCAATTCCTTCTCCCTGTTGCTCAGGGAATCCATCTACCTCACACCAGTAGTTAATCCACTTCATACATTTCCCACTTATTTCAATTTGCAACCACATGTAAAATTTTCATGTCCGATCTGTGCCATGGCAACATGATAAGTATTAATAACATACTGTGTCTGTGCTTTGATGTAGGAGGGCGGTGGCGGTAGTCCACCAAGACAAGGATTGTGTCTGTGGATCTCTATGTCCTTTTGTTATGTGCAACTTCCAGACTCCCCCAGTATCTGGTCATGGATAGGTGTGTGTAGCCAAGGTGCTGCAGACTTCTGCAGCCTATACATACACACACACACACACACACACACAGGCACACAGCGATGGGAGACCCTTCCAAGCATCAGCGCTGAAAAAAACATCACCGCTCATCCAGTGTCAGAGGTGTTCAGTGGAGCATTGCTCACCGCTCCACATGTTTACTCACTGTCAGCTGGGGCAATACTCTTTAGTACAGATTCAGAGTCTCCCAGTGCCACGGGGGTTTTCCACAGCCAAGACGTCAGAAAGATCATGTGTCCAGAAAAGCAGCCATAGCGCCCAAGGGTGCAAAATCTCTCCCATGTTGTGCCATTGTCGTAGCTTGTCCTTGTGCTAAAGAATTGAATGGGCATGTGCTTTTGTAATAATCACATCCCTCCTCTTCACTGATGCTCGTCCTTCAGAGCAGCACGAGCCCCTCCCTCCTGTCATTCGGGTGGCAAAGGGAAAAACTCCAGTTCCGAATAGACATCTCTCTCAGTGTATGCAAAGTCTGTGTGCTTGAGTTCTCATTGTCTTTTAGCATAGTATGAAAACAGCTTCACATGCTCTAAAAGTCATACACACTGTACAATAAAATCTACAGATATTTTTTTAAAGCTTTCAGTACATCTAAAGAAACTCGATGAAACTGACAAATGAAAAAAAGTTGATTCACCAACTGGAAAAATATTCAGAATTGCACTATTTTCATCCCACAGGTTACCTTTGTGTTTTCCTTTTTTTCTTCATAATACTGTACAGACAAACATTTTTTTTTTGTTGTTTTTGTCCATTTTTGTTGTTGTCGTGTCATAACACATTGTAGAGTTCCTATTCAGAAGAAAATGACGGCGGTTGAGAGCGTCAGACATTATTTTACAGCGACTTTTTCTCTGTTAGCATAAGAAGAAGAAACTTTGTGTTACACAAAAAACAAAAAACCATGATAACCAGCTGGAAAGGAGAAGATTGCAAAACAGAAGACCGAATCAGAGGTGGGTGGGGGGGCGGGGGGAGTGATGGCAAAAATGAAACAGGTCCTCAACAGGTCCGCAAAAATAAGATTAAGGGAGTAGGGATGGCAAAGCAAGAAGTTTTTGATTCCCCATTCATTCCACAGGTTTCCTTGATAAACTCCTCAATGTCTCCTCCTGCCCGGCACATGGATAGGCATTACAGGCTTTGTTGTTTCGTATTAACTTTTCAGATGGAGCGAGTGATGGCCTGTGAACCATGCATCATGTTGTTTTGTCTGTAGAAGCTGGACATTCTAGTCAACTGAGTCTCTTTACTGAACTTATGAGAGGAAATGAATAGTGTTTAGAGAACTCTCTCTCTGTCTGTCTCTCTCTCTGTCTCTTGCTCTCACACACACACACACACACACACACACACACACGTAAACAGAGTGCTGGGTTACCATCTGCGAGTGCTGCATCAGTTGGCCAGTGCTCAGCTGGCAGGCAGATCAGACAAAGTGCCCAATATGCTCCCTAATGGCCCAAGTCAGATGAATGAGATCCTCCACTGTCTCTTTCTTTCTCTCATCTCTCTCTTTCGTCCTCTTTTTGGACTCTTATTCTTCCACTTTCTCCCTCCCTCCTTTGATTTATGCTGCCCCCTTTCCTTCTACTTCAACTCTTGTCAAATTGTTTCCTCTTTCTCTCTGTCTCTCTCTCATTATCGGAGGCACTGCACTGCCCTGTCACTGCTCTGCTGGGTCTCATTCACACAGATCAAGCATGTAAATGTGACACATACCACTGTGTTGTCCCTTCTCACAGAACAATGCTCTTGTTCCAGTGAAACTCTATCCTTACTGTGCAGAGGGGGAGGAGGGAGGATTTGTATCTCCTGGTTATATTTTGTTAAGGTTTTTGTCTCAATCTATAACACTCTACAAAGCTCTACAAAGCACCCCATGACTCAGCCACTGGACTTAAGGTCGCTCAGCCAACCCTCACTTCATTCACTGATTATACAGCAATGGCCAGTGAGACTGGACTACAATCCAAGTGCCATTTCAACCACAGATGGGAGGTCAAAGTCACAAGTCAGGAGGAAGTCACTGGTGTGTGATTCTGTAGGGGATGATTGGACCTCGGTGTCGGATGGATGGAAAGTGAGTAAAGCTAGAAAAGAAATGTGATCCTCTTAGGAGCGGGCTGTGGGCTCGGCGCTCAGGTATGCGTTTATTGGGGTCACTGTGGAGAGAATGATCAAAAACAAGGGCATCGCCGTTACGTCTCTTCCAGGAGGCGGCACAGAATAAGAGAGGGACCGGGGGGAAGGATAATGAGAGCCAGCATGACACTAGTAGCCTACAAGAGCCAAATGATGGAGGGATGGGAGCACAAGAGACATCAGGGGACAAGAGGGACATCAGGAAACAGCAGAGTCAACTAAACTCAAAGAGATATGTTTCAGTCAATAAACAATATCAAGACAAGTAACTACAGCCTAGCTGTCAGAATTTGTGGTTTTTCGTGTGTTTTGAAATTTTTTAACATTTTCTACTTTTTTTATTTTCCCTCCTGTAACTTCCTCATTTGCCTTCAGGGTCGCGGGTGGGCCGTATCTTCATCTCGGAGAACTTGAGGGAGTACTGCCAGCCGGTCCAGGAGGACCACTCGATACCGTCGGCGTAGGAGGTGTGCTGACCGCGCAAGTACTGGCCGTTAAGGTTGGAGGTGTGGCAGTTACGGTACCACCAGGCGCCGTGGTAGAAGGAGGCGCAGTTGTTCTCCGAGTGGTCGTTATCCTTGTCTTTGGTAGTGAACTTCATTCCATTGTGCTTCAGCAGGGAGTCACCTGGAGTAGGAAAGGATGGGCGTTGGGGTATGGAATTGAGGTGTATGTATCGAGATATGAGATAGGGAGAACGTGTTTTTGTGTGTTTATGTGAAAAAAACGTGCAGTTAATCACATGGTTGTATGTACAGACATGTGCGGGCACACACACACACACATACACACACAGTGGATTGGTATTAGAGGGGGGAAAGAGGAAGAGAAATAGGAGTGGAAAGATAGGGAGACATCAAGAAATCATTAAGAGCAGTTGAGAGATTAAAGAAAAAGAAAAAAACTTCACAGAGCGTTTATTCCATCTCCTGGGCTTAAGTTAATGTCTTCCACCAACATTCTTTTGCATCATATAACAGAAACCAAGAATTAAGCAGCAGACAAATCCACAACTGCTTTCTGATTAATTTCCAAATGGCAGAGGAATTTGCAATCAATCATTTCCATAAATAGAGGGAGATTGGAGAGAGGGAAATAAACCTCCACACTTCTCCACAGAGTATCGCTCTTCATTACCTAAAGCATGGGGTCGGAATGCTTTGTAGCCAATTCATCAAAGGTTCAGTGGTGACCTTTTCATCTTGCTCTTTTTAATAACACGTCCCTAATGATGCCATCAAGATGTCTGTGTCAGTTGACAGACAGAAACTTAAATGAGAAATGGAAAAAAACATACCGAATGGTCTTATGGCGTCTTAAGAATGATGTGATTTAGCTATCAAGGATGTTCACCTATTAAGTGTTTTTGAGACTAGTGCGGAATTAATTTTTGAATTTTCAGTTAAAAATATAACAGAAATAGTATAAAGAGTAGAAATAGTAGCCAAGACAGCATTCTTTACTGTGATCACTACTATGACGGTTTTACAATACTCCTGCAGGTATGAGGCACAGCTGAGCACTGCCGGTATCAACAAAGTACTCATTATCATGACTAGTCATGCTTTATGGGAATCATCTGCATGGTTGAAATGTGTCATTGACCAATCAGATTGCTTGGCTGAAACTACCCATTGTGCAAAGATTCCTTACTGTGCCTTCATTTAGCATAGATAATTCATGTGCTAATACATCTATAATTGATTTGCAAATTACTACTCAATTTTTTTTTACTGAGACAACACTACTATGCAGTGGGTACAGGATTTGAAGAGGCTAACAAGTAAAATAAAGCGATCTACTAGCTGACAAAGTTTTCAGTAAATGGATGTTCAAAGAGCTCATGATGTTCAGTAAACTCCATACACCCTCTTTTCACCCTCTCTCCTGTTATTTCTCTCTAAAATAGACGTCACACTGTGACCAGAGGTGGAGAGAGGGATGATGCTGAGAGCAGAATGAAAGTCTGCACATCAGCCACCAGGTGATGGCTAACAGCTCGTCAGGGCATCAAAAAGCCCTTAATTGCCCGGGATGAGGCCGTCCAGCTCCTTACCCTCTTACTCTATTTCTACCCTGCTCTCCATTTGGCATTACCATGGTAACGCACCAGCAGAAAAAATAAAAAATCTGACAGGCATGTCTGATGTTCATGTTACATGCCGCTGGAAATTAGGGGAGACGAGAGATAGTGGAGAAAAAAAAGAAAAAAAGAAAGAGCCTAATGGTCTTGACAATGTGATGATGTCCAGCGGATGTAGAAGAGATGAGAGAAAGAAAACAGGGGCACTTAGAGGCTCATTTGCAAGGCGCTGGATGTCACCTTGGTGGCTGGGGGGAGCCGGCAGACTCCACTGATGCCCATTAAGATCCAGCTGCTCCCAGCCCAAATGAGCACCTGTCGGCTGATCGGAGATCAGCCACAGCAGAGAAAAATAACAATAATAACACTGCCTAGAGGGAAGCGGGGATGAGAGGAGGGAGGGCAGTTGAGGGAGGGTGAGCATCCTGAATTTGACTGGATTCAAATGTCCAACAGGCAGATCAGTTCAAGGTCGGGTCCGCTGAGGACAGGTCAGGAGCATTACAGGCCTTTTAGCAGACACCAGATCTGGGCAAAAACCTGTTTATGCGCACCATACATTTTCTCCCTCCTCCCTCCCTCTACTGCTTTTCCTTTTTAACTCTTCTACTTCTCCTCCACCTGTCCCCCAGATACCTCGATCCTCAGTTTTGTTTACCGCTTCCTCTCTTCCCTTCCTCTCCTCTTCTCCATCTCTCACACCTGTCCCCTTGGTTCCTGCATCCTATTTTCCTCTACCCCTTCCCCCTTCTTTCCACTCCTCTTCCCCGCTCCATCTCTCATATCTGTCCCCATTCTCTCTGTGTTCTCGGAGCAGCACTCCCCAAAGGTTCTTTAAATTGCTTCTTCATTTCAACGGCAGGTTTTTGTTTACGCTGCAGGTCAAGCAGAGCAATTAATTGGGAGTAATTTAATCAAGGTGACAGGTAGCTGGCTTGGATCTGATGTTTGGGGAGCAGAGACACAGAAGCTAGCAATCCCTCTGTCTGTGCAGCTGTCTGGATGGTTTAACAAGTGGACGCAAACGCTTCACTGTAAGAACTAGACACTCCCCACATCGTTTTACTGGGGGCAGCACAGTGGGGGTTCTACAATAGAGTCCAGGGTGGCCACTGTTGTCAGACTTGGTGTGTTATACGGTTGATCATTTTTATGCTGTTTTGTGCATGGACAAGCTGTGTTTCATCAGTTTGGCTGTGAGGAGGCTGTGAGGATATTTCATTTTAAATGTTATTAGTTACATAGATAGTGTTCTCAAGCAGACGAATGATCCTCAAAGAGCAAACATAATGGTGCAAACACAAGAATTCAAATAAAATAATCTTGCAAACCAAATTCAACACTATACCTGCATTGCCAGAATAGTCTCCCACAGTCAAAGGGTATCCATCATCATCAGCGTCCACTGAGAATAGGCCCACTCCAAAGGTGCCATACTGGGCATATGCTGTGCTATTTTCAAAGTCCTCCAAGTCAATACGCAGCTCATAGTTCCCTTGGATGGACAGGGCATGGATCTGCTTTAGCCCTGCAGGGGGAGAGAGAGAGAGAGAGAGAGAGAGAGAGGAGAAAGAGAGAGGGAGAGGGAGAGGGAGAGAGAGAGAGAGATAACCTATTAGAAAACACTATTGCTGTTCGCAGCGAACAATTCAAGGCTATTTTAGCAGCCTCTCAGCCCCATACATTTTCTGGAAACAAGATCTAACACATTTCCTGTCTCATTTACAGTCTCCCCTGCATATGTAGAATTTCTCTCCAAAACCAGATTTCCAAAAGTGTGTCGAGTGTCTGCTGCTTGCTGGGCTGAGTCTGTGCCAAGGAGCTGGAGGTCCAGCTGAATCCACAGTGAAAATTCATAGCTATTTGGAAAAAAAAGGTAACACCAACAATTACAAAATAACAGATATATAATAGCACAAAAGTCAAACATGGTACTATCTGTCCTGACACCATGGTACATGGTGGACACAGTAACTCAAGAACAACACACACTATCATACACCACACACACACATCGTAGGTACCCTCGATAGAGTAGATGATCTGATTATACTTCGGGGCACCCTGCTGCATAAACTTGCATATTAATGAGGAAAACCTGATTGAAACTACTATAACTCAGTTTCATACTAATACCACCCATGTGTTATGTGAGGACAAGTTATTTTAATATATCATGGTGATTACGGCGGGACATTAGGCAGCTCAAATCCATACAGCCTTGGTTGACAGTGATACTATACAACTGCTGTTTCCTGTGTTACCACTATCATATAATGAGATAGGAAATGATGAAGGTAAATATTTTTGATGATTACTTTCTATCATACTGTCAACATCAGCCATAATGTTAGTTCATGTTAGTTAACTTTTATTTTGAAAACATGCAAAATAATCAAAGCTATGCTGGCTGTCGGCAGCATTAAAGCTCTCTACAAAATGATCATGAATCTGGGTGTTTTTTGGACGATATTGACAAGATATTTTTCCATAATCTAGTATGTGGGGTCGATTTCCACAAATAATTTGCCTGACAGCAATTGTCTTTGGTTTGAAACAAGGTTTAACCAGAGAGGCTGAATAGCGGACGGCAAAGTAGCATGAGCTAGAGGGTCATCCAAGAGACGCTTAGGGAATCTTAGTCGATTCCTCTAGTCTTCCAAGTCAGAAGTCCATTTGGCATTTATACCCCCTGAAAAAGCAGCTTCTAGATGAAACCTCCTTTTCTGTCACAAAGCAGACAAGACTGTAACACTTAAGTAACCCTGAAGAGTCCATAGGGACTTCATGCTACCATTACGGAGAGTCAAAACGTGTTGAGAAAATCAGCAATCAAATAACGAATGAAGGGCAAACAGGGCATGTTGTTGTTAGAGTAGATTGTTGAAGAAATCTAAGATCTAAGAATGACCAAGAGATTCACCTGTGGCCTTCTGGTGGTCAACATATGCCTCTAAAGTGGAGTCAGTGCTCACAATATATATGTGTTCTGAATTACGATAGCATTCATTCAAAACACACAGAACCACTGGTAAATGCGGCCCGTTTAAGTTCACACCGTAGTAATGAAGTTGTGATCATCTCAATTCCCTTCAGGTCAGTAGCGTACTCTGTGAAACTTTTCTGACTGCGTCTAGAGGCAGTCCTGACAGAAACTCAATAAAACAGACACCTCTGTAGCTCAGTTCTGGGGAGACACGGTTGCTGAACTCTCACAGGCCACATTTACTGGCACACTGAGAGAGGTTCAACAGGCTAATTTAAAGTGGTGCTGGCAGAAGCATTACCAAACAAGCACGTAATTCGTGATAAGCTGCGACCAGCTTGGCTCTTTGAGAAAGCATGGCGGCCACATCATATTTTTTCTCTGTGGCTTCAACAAGGAAACTGAACTCCTGGTACAATAATGAATGTTAAAATACAGCCTAAAAACATCAAGCAAAAAATCTATATAATATTCCTATAGTATTACAATAGGGACATAAATGTGTTTATAGTACTCTATAGTGAGTGACTGGGTATCATCATTCATTCATTGGTTTCAATCAGTAAACTGAGATTTTGGCACAATAAATAAAGACATAATATATCTTGATTTTCTATGTCTTCATTGTGTATAGATATGCCAAAATAATGTATTAAGTCAAAGTAGTGCATTTCCACACTTCACAGATTCAAGCAGCTCCGGCAAAAATAGACAAGAAGCACATGTGAAGTAATGATTTTTGACATTATTGGGACCGATCGACCAACTGGCCGACTAACCGACCAACACAGCAAATTATACTCGCAGCTATTAGGTCGCAGCTAAAAAGAGGTATTATAAAATATGATTTGAGTCTCATTACTGAAATCACTCTATAGACACATATCTGACTTAAAAGTAGACTTGGAAGATGGTATTATTAGAACTGAATATTTCTCCAAATCCATTGCTTTGTAAAAATCATGTTTTTCCTAAAATGATCCAGCATCAGCTAGGTCCTGAAGCCCCTGTGGACCACCGGGCAATCCCACAACTGCTTACAATATCTCACACTGAGACACAAACAAGCAAACCAATCAAAACAAAGGCATCAACAAAGATGTGAAACACAGAAACACAGCCATATTGGAGGCTTGTCATCACTCCGTCAGACGCCCCAGACGGACTTTAATTAAGTTGCTCAGTCCTTTAGAAATTAAGAGAGAGTCAGGGAGAGTGTGAAATAGAAAGTGCCAGGGTTTCCATCCCTCCTTCCACACATCCGTGCCCCCTCCTGCTCCATGTTTTCCCCTGCTGCGTTCGACTGATAGCACTTCCAGGGCAAGTTTTCCTCTCCTGGGTTGATCAAAGATACAAGAGGAACGGAGTGACAGGTGGAGAGGAGCGGGAGGAACTCAACCTGGGACCTGACTCAGAGCTGGGTTTCATCACAAAATACAGGGCAGGAAGACAAACAAAAGTGAACTCAGCCTCAAGTCTCAGTTATACAGCCTTCTCCGATGCTTAGAAATGCACTCTGTACAATTGGAGAGTTTACATGGGGGCGAAAAAAAGAAAAAAAATTGAAAGAGTGCACTGATGGAAAAGCTTCAAAGGCTTTACGGTTTAGAATGAGGGTTGTGTTTAGAACTCGTAGAGGAAGTTGTAGGTTGGAATTGCTGGTTTAGGAATTGTTTTACTGTCTCTCCTCTAACGTGACGAGGAAGCAGCATGAAAGCAGGTGAACCACAGGAAAGAAGATGTTTGTTATGAACTAGAACAGTGTTTTTTTTTACCTCCTGCAGCAATCATCGCCTGCACAAATAAAACACATACTCCTTTTTTAAAGCTTACAAAACTCAAACTGACTTTGCCTAATTTGAATTCTGTCTTTGTCGAGAATTCCACTCTGAGAGTGCCTCGTCTGAAGTACAGGGCTAATTTGACGACAAACACAGCTGAAACAGCCCATTATTATTCAGAGACAGAAGCTTGCAGTCTGGGCCCATGCACTTAGTTTGGATTTAATCTAGCCCAATGGGAGGTTGATCCCTTTCTTTTCATTTTCACAGTGGATCAGCAAATTGAAGGTGGAGAATCAGTCATTCATACATTCATAGGCAGGTAAATTCGTGCATGTCAGTTTCCAGTGCCCACATTTACAAAAATACAAACACACAGGCATATATATACAGGCATGCATGCACACTAAACACATACATACAGAAAAATCCCAACACATGTTCACACATGCATTCAGAGAAGCACAAATGGCTCATTTGCAGAAATAGTTTTTGTGTCACAGCCCTTCGCTGAGACACTGGCAATCTACGCAAACACCTAGGGGAAAAGTACCCAGGAGAGATTTGACAAACTTCAAAAGAAAGACTTAGGATGTTTTCTCTTTGGAAAAAAAAAGAAATGGAAATAAAATACCAGATGCGACACAACTCTATTTAAAAACTCTTTGGCTTCCAACTGCATTTACATAACTTTAATTCAGTCTCTAATTAAAGCCCTGGAGAATCTCTTCCAGAGTCTAACTCAGAATAATTAAAGAGGAAGACAATCGGAATAACAACAGAGACTTCCATGGTTAAAATCTAAATGCTCAGGTGTGGTTGTTTGTTAATTAAATGCTATTGTTAGGTTATTTAAACTGGGTTCTAATGCAATTGAGGATTTTGAGGTGTTTTGCTTCAGTATTAACATACTGATTGCTCCGTTGGGAAGATACCCTTCTCTTCTCTCTCTGATTTACCATCTGAAGGAAGCTGAGCTGAGACTCAAATAACTCCTGTCCTCCTATGGTTTAGGTGAGCAATCAGACTGGGTATGAAACATTTAAAAAGGTGCACTTCTTTTATTCCCCTTATTCCCAGATCGGAGCCAAATTAATGCACATCTGAGAGTTATTATACTCTATTTGCTCATGTAACATGCATATCCTAATTTCAAAAAATATAAAAAGATAAAAAATGTGGGACTTGAAAGTACTGGAGAAATATAACAGTAATGTGAGGATTGCTGTACAGATGGAATGCCTCTGTCTGCATTCACTGTAACAGTTGGTATTGGTATTGGTAAAACCTCTGTCTGTTTCATGTGCCTGGCACCACCAGAATCTGAGCTGTGTTGTACTGTACATTCAGAATTATAGCTGTGTTTTTTCTGATTTAAAATAGTCAAACTTATGATGGAAAACGAAGCATTTCTATATGTCATTTAATTTCTGTATCTGGTGTGAAGTCTTCATGTTACGGTAAATGCAAGAAAATGATGGAAGTATACACTGACCAACTCAGTGGTGAATGTGCACACTAACAGGCTGATATGAGTGAAAACACTATACTCTGTGACATCATAGTAGACTCTATTGTCCGGTTGTACATTTCCTATGCCCCCATGACACAGCGGTTGCACATTTGGCCACCACAGTGCCATAGTCCAGCACTTGAAAGTCTGAACAAATCGAATAACGAATAATGAATGGGTGGCAATCTTCCTTGAACTTCATTATACAGAGAAAAGTTCATATGACACAAGCTATCCAATACAGGTACAATCACTCAATGTCCCCTAAAAAAGAAGGGGATCAAATAATAGCAGTAATTTCAGCATCTCATTTTGAACAATCAATGTGTTTACTGATTAGGAATCTCATTTGGAGTAGGCCTGATTAAAAAGCGGATCGATAGGGCAAAATCTTTAAGCATTCTCTACCATTAAATCATCCATGTCATTATAGTCTCTTTTACAATGTCAGCTAACAACAGTGTCAGGGTTGTTAGCCAGAGAAGAACAAGCAGCCTTCCAGTGAGTGTTAAAAATAGGTTTGAGGATGTCCAGTGAAGCTCAACATTATCCTCATGTCCATCATTATGAATATTAGCACCTCAGCAGGCCACAACACAGAGAGTAGTCCTCTTTACAAACAGATCAAAAACAGGCTGATTTTAAATTTAGAACACACTAATACATGTGGGAGCAAACTGTGGTCCGTTCCATGGTAATGAATTTCTGAAAAATGACACAATAAAAATGATATATATCTGCAATTACCTTATTAAAATTGGGTCATGGTAATCCATAACTCATTTTTGGAGCTTTGAGGTTTATAGAGCAGGGAACAAATTTAGCTTGTTTAGAATATAAAGAGAGTAATTTGTCAGTTTTTTTTTTCTTTTTTTTTCCTGTTGTTTGGTGCCCAGAACTAAAACAAAAAAACTAAGCTCAAGCCTTCCTGACATTGATTAAACCATTACCACCAGAGATTTGTGCTGCTCAAATGTGATTTAACAGCTAATGAGACCGACATCAATGACTTGCGATTAAAAATGTAGAAGACCTCGGTGGGATGTCTCTGTGATGTCACTAAAAGGCCCAAATATTAATGATTTATTTGCTTTTATTTGAAAAGTATGTAGGGAAACGTATTGGATGCTTTTAGGGGATGGGCTGCAATCCTGTGCCCCCAGTCTCAGCATAGCACAGCACTACGGGGCATAAAGGAATAGAATAAAAAAACAGATCTCTAAACCCAACAGAGAAATGATTACACTTCTCTCTGCCGCTT
Source organism: Centroberyx affinis (assembly GCF_046629955.1). Taxonomy (NCBI): domain Eukaryota; kingdom Metazoa; phylum Chordata; class Actinopteri; order Beryciformes; family Berycidae; genus Centroberyx; species Centroberyx affinis. The sequence goes on along the minus strand of NW_027280680.1, from coordinate 459,900 downwards.
GTGACATTTTTCTCAGTTAATTATTCATCATGCTTTTCTCCCTCCATGGCTGGGGGGCAGCTCCTGAGACTGTTTCAGCTGGAAAAAAAAGAAAAAAAAAGAAAAACGAAACACTCTTCCACGATAACGCAGCCCCTCCCTCATTTTGTCCTTCTTTTTCTCCTTTCTCCTTGTCCCTCCCTCTCGCTCGATCGTTGCCATGCTGTTTTACTCTGCAGAGACTGTGGATGGGGAGGAGTTGATCCGACAAGGGGATGTGCCATCTCCATAGACGAGATAGGAACAGTTGCGGCGCCCTGTGCTACTGGAGCAGGCTGGTCGAGGGGGGTCTTTCAACACATGTCTACTGAAAGGCTGGCTGTCGTCGGCTCTCTCACTGTCATCAAAGGAGAGGCACATTGGGGGAAAAACAGAGACAGGTGTGCGCTGAACTCTCTTGCTTGCTGCTCCCCCGGAGCCAACCGTGACACTCGGTGGAGAGAAAAAGGGAAGAATTTTAAGATTAACTGTCACACCTTTGACATGTTTGTGCCTGTTTGGAAACTTCCTTTTGTCAATTACTATTCAAGGCAGTCAGTTTCCTTTACTCATCCCAGAGTCACTCATTTATGTGAATGTGTGTGTGTGTGTGTATATATGTGTGACAGATCAAAAGGGACATACAGTGACAAGGAAAAGTAAGTGAATCTTCAGAGGCTGTTTCCAAAATTGAGACCCTTTCAAAATAAGAGCTGCGTCTGTAAGTTCAGGACCCAATTGGAAAAGAGGGAAAGAGTTTATGGATTCATATTCCAAATTTCCCATTGAAAACTTGGGCCTTTTTGGCTGGAATCTTCTTAACTGGAGAACTGGAGGAATATCAGTTGTCATCCTTCACTGCATTTAGAAGCAGCCATTAAGGTGCATGCAAACTATGTGCTGCTTTTTCAGAGATGTGTGGCACGTGGGTGGTTTAGTATCTATAAAGTGTAGAGATGAATATATGTATATATATATATATATACACACACACATATACATACATATATATATATATATATATATATATATATATATATATTATATATATATATATCTTTTAAACTCCAATTAGTCTTTCAGAAAACATACTTTGCAACAGTAACACTAATTACACTGAGGGATCCCAGGTGCTTAATGTGTGTCTGCCTTAATTATACCTCTCTTGACAAACACACATAAATACACAATTGCAAGTATCAGCACAGGAATGATACTGCAAAATGGAGTTTGCAGTTTGTAACCTGGAAACAAAGGGAATTTCATGTTTTGGAGCCTAAATCTGGCTTGGGAAACAGATAATGTGATGATTTATTTTAATATAACATAATGTTGACTAAGGATAATGTGATATAACAAGTATTACTGTTTTTATGCTTAGTTTTATATTTATATAGGCTAACTTAAAGATTTAAAAATTCTGCATTGTTTATTGTGCACTGTTAACATCAATTTTCTTAAGCATCACATGCAAACCACACACACTCTGGAAACACCCTTTTTGTGGCTCGGCATAGTTAAAGCTATCCTCCTTTGAATGACAGGCAGCTCACATGTTTGTTTCTGAGGGATAATGTAATTTGCTTGCCTATTAAATACAGACCAACCCAACAAATTAATGGAGATATGCTCATTTTCGTTGGCAAAACATGGCTTCAACAACGTAGTAACATATAAAGGAAGCCAATTGGTAAATCTCATTTAGACCAAAATTTGATATAGTTTCTAACCCATAGCTGACACAATTATTGACTCAGTGTCTCCATCATTAGCAAGCAAAGTAGCCAAAAAACATCAAGAGACATCATGACCTTTGAGGGTGCATGGGCTCAAGACAAAAAAGGACACCCTGCACACATACTGTACTGTGTCTGTGTGTTTGTGTGTAAGAGAGGGAGAGAGAGAGAGGGAGAGAGAGAGAGAAACTGGTAAAAGAGTGACAGAACATGTGAGAGCGAGAGAACATGTGAGACCTGAGACCGATTCAACTATATTCAAAAGCATTTCAGGACTGAATATAGAATATAGTTTAGCTTGAAGAACATTTCAATGGTACTATTTGTTCAGTCGCAAACACCCAGTGTCATTCCCCAGGCTGAGTCTAACTTGGGAATAATGATCTTGGGAATGTTTGTTCACTGTTTGCCCACAGCTCCCTCATTACTGCTCTCAGGAGCCCCTTGCTTCATCCTTGAAGACAGAGAAATTTTGCAATGTATTATTAATACATATTGTTTCCTTTTAATCCTCTTGGGTTTCTGAAAAAACATAAGAGATGCTGAGCTGCATATTTCAGACCTCAAGCAATTTCACTGAATTAAATGCAGCTGCTTTAATGGGAGTTCTCTCCCAGTGTCTGAGATGGAGGTAGTTCAGGATGACTGCAGGTGCAGCAGTTTCCATTGTGGAAGATCTGTCTGTGTGCATCTGATGAATGGTGTGCAGGACTCCAGAAACAATATGAGCCTCAAAGAGATCCAAACCTAAGCTGCAATTCTGCCAGTGTGCTTCCACTAAAAACATCTACCAAAAATCCTCAAATTTCACAACCTCAAGTGTTGCTACATCCTCTCTGGATGTAGCAATCTCTCTCTCTTATGCTACTGATATGCCATCCAACAGTAAAGACTTGTAAAACCATAATCACTAGAGCACAGAACAATGTGAATGCAAATCTTCAGCCTGGGCTTCTGTTCATCATTTTACAGGGTCAAAGGTCATATTGAATTGGGCAGTTTGTACAGACAAAGTAAGATAGGAACACCAGGCTCACAAATACTGCAGTTCAAAGTAAAGCAGTTTTTGTTGCAGTCCAGCAGAGCCATTAGAGTAAAGAGTGATTGAGAGCGAGGGAGAGAGAGAGAGAGAGAGCGAGGGGGAGAGGGGGGGGGGGGGGGGGGGCAGCGGGGGGTATTATGATGATGTTTTATTGTAAAGTATTAAGTGTTGTTCCACCATGGAAAACACCCACGCTGTACTGCAAAAGACCATTTCAGCACCAGGGACAGCTCCCACTGCAATAATGTTGTTATTAATGACAGACAATATTTGTTTAATTCTTAATTGCTTAATTATACTGATTGTAGAGATAAGAAAGGTGAGCATAATGACTAGTTGCAATGAACAAAATTGTGCAATGAAGAAAGTATATTTGCAGGATAGAGCTTATAATGTAGCTTGGGCAATTTAATCTCATTTTATATCGGATCAACAACTGCTAGTGAGCTTGATTTGGAGCAATTCCAAAGGTCTACTCCCACTCAGACATTCTGTTTTGCATTACCCGTGCATCTCTGCAATCCCTGTTGAATTCTGTACATTTTCCCTTGTGACTATTGTAATGATAGTGTGTATTATGTTAATAGATGTTTTTAATATGTAACAATGCCTAAACTGCGTATGCATCCTGTGCACAGCTGTGCATTTGTTTTTAAGGTGCTGGTGACCACAGGAGTGAACAATGTCCATAGATAGGTATGTTCACTGCACACTAAATAATAGCATTATTTTTCGTACTTTTAGCATTCTTTTTATTATTCTCATTTTCATTAGGCATTTTCATCAGCAAGTAAAGTTCGCAGAGCAAGGTTTGCTACAAAGCTAATAGATGACAACGATGTGTAGTAGTGACAGTTCTGATTTAAAATAGTGTCATGCATTTACCCTGCCAATCTACCACAGCTTACACAAGCACAGTGGGGGCACAAGCATGACAGTCATGAATACAGTGGGCACATGCATATGCACACATGCACGCACACATACACACACTAATTTCATATACTGGTTGCCATGCACATACAGATTTATGTTTTAATCACTGATATGCAATAATTGTTATTTATTTCTTAATCATCTCTCTGCATGTTTCTTTCTTCCCTGCCATCTCAGTGTCTCACAGGTAACACCCACGTAGACTGTCCCTGTGTAAATTATTGAGGTGCTGTTATGATACCTTATGCATAAACCATGACCTTTGTTCTGAGAATTATTCATGCAGGCATAATTGATCACAGAAAAGGCAGTTAAAAGGGCTGCTATAAAGTGTGGAGTTGCAGTGATTGCTGATGGTAACAACGTATAGATGCAAATACAGTTTGGGGTCTTGTGTTGACAGATGTTTGGGTAAGAAAGTGTAAACTGTGCTTTTGAAGGCGTGGGTGTTCATAGTAATGGTCAAATGTTTTTATTACTGATGCCAGTATTTCAAGTTGTTAATAATGATTGTATTCTTTGGTGTATGTTTAAATTTCTACCTTTGCATTAGCCTTGACTTCTCTGAACACTTCTCTTGCCTACTGTGATCTCTACTCATCATCAGTCTCCTGTCTTTCCTTCGAGGGAGACAGAGACAGAGAGAGTATTTAAGAAGGAGAGCGTGTGACAGAGAGTGTGTGTATTATTGGGACCGGATCTGCTCATCCCAGTCAACTCCAGACCTTGTTTAAAGGCAGCAGTGTCCCAAACAGATCGATCCCACAGTCACTGCTGGGGCCCCAGCCCCAAGCCAGCCAACTAGCTCGTCTAATTGGAGTCAATTGTTCGTGATAAGAGGGGCAGGGGAGAAATGGTCAACGACATAACAAATTTATATCATCTCAGAAAACTGTGAGCTAACCTCACTTAAGACTAATTTGTCTCATGCGAGATCGCTCAGATGTCAATATAAGATTTCAGGTTTGCTTTAAACCTCATGCTTTTGTGTAACTAAATACTTCCCAATGCCATCCACCTGGCAAAATAAAGGGGGGGATTTTGCTCAAGTGGCAGTATCAAAGACATAAAATCAAATTGGATGAAAAAATGAGAGCCAACAACCCATCACATCTGATATAGTCAGAAATTAACCTTAGGGGTGGAAAGATTGAGTGAAGAGTGGCAAAGGGAGAGATGGGGGAAAGGAAGGGAGAGAGAGGCAGGTAGATAAATATTGAGAGATGGCAGGCCTTTTAGGTGGTAATTCAGGGAGAAGGCCACATTAATATTCAGAGGTGCTCTCAGGTAAAACAAAATGAGTAGAGCAGCTCCAGCATGATGGGAAGGACTGGCAACAGACTGAGCATAAAGATCCACTTGGCATGCACACACACACACACACGCACGCACGCACGCACGCACGCACACACACACACACACACACACACACACACACACACACACACACACACACATACACTAACAGACAAAGGTTACAGTGTTAGCATGTAAGAGCACAGCACATATGCACACATACACACATGCACACACAATAAAAACACAAGCACACCCACATACTCTGAAAGGTTTCGATTTTGGCATTACCCAATTCTTATTCTGCTCTGATGGGTTCAAGGCTTAGGGGAGAGAATGGAAAAGTGTGAAGTGAACTTAAAGAAGTGTTGAGCAGAAAATCTAACTAAGCACATAGAATGTGTGAGAAAGAGAGACACAGAGAGGGTGGAAAAGTACCAGAGAGAGAGAAAGCCGCCATGGAGCAGGGCAACAAGGGGATGGAGGGGAATGTGGAAATGCCCCGAAGCCTTTGATCAGTGGCGCAGGCTGTGACATCATCAAAGCTGGTCAAGGGCAGCGTGATGGTCTCAGAGTTATTGCTAAGACCCTCCCCTGATTCCAGGGTCAACATAATGAGTAGTAAGTGAGAGAAAGAGTGTCCAAAGAGAGAGCTCATCCTCAGCCCCTCTGGCACTTTTTGCTTATAATGAGGTTCCTAAGAGTTCATCTCTAATTATCCACCAGGCATCATTAGAATTCTATGGTTTTCTCCAAAGTCAGGCCACTCTCCTGCAAATATCAATACAGTCAATAGCAAAGCTTTTTCAAAGACCAGCCTTAGAATTTATTCACCTAACAGCATGCACAAATGCCCTGGTTGATGAAATGAGATAGGTTAACATAAAAGCCAGATTGCAATAAGTAAAGAATACTGTACTCCATAACATTATGGCCTACAGCACTATTTGTGGGTACACAAGATGGAAAAATGTCCAGGAGAGTCTAGGTTTTCTCTAGGGTGGCCTGACCAAGGAAACCTAAGTGTTGTTCAGTCCACAGAGCTCTAGTGATGAATAAGGAGAAGACTGGTGTGTCTCTACCAGAGAGCCCATTCCAACAAGCTAGGAACCATTACTAACAGTGTAAAGGAGCAGTGGGGTGTCAGACCCATGTTTAATTCAGTGGGAGAAACATGCTCTTCATGGTTACCATTGCCTCTTCCAGCCCAAATCAGACAAAATGGAGCCTTATTCACCATGCAGCAGCACACAGCAGGGACTCCATGCTGCAGAAACGTGTGCTTATCTTATCTTAGTGCAAAAGACGAGGAGAGGAGACAAGGTGTTGTTAGATGTTATGAATTGTTGATCATATTATGCTGTTTTCTTTTATAATGTGTGATCATGCATGAGCAATGTGGCGCTATTGTGTGCAGAGGAGCACCTTGTCGTCAAAAAGTATAGTTACATATTTTAGTGATTGAAAACCCTTCTCAGCAAGAAAGCCCCATTGAGGTTAATAGAGTAATTATGTGGATGAAGTGATTATGTGAAACAAAAGAGAAAGGAAATTACACAGAGGTATGATTGTGGTCAGAAGCTAGGGAGTGAGGTCCTTGGTGCAAAGTCCTTTCTCCATCTGTCATTAGCAGATCCATTCAATCATCCCTCAATCAAATTTTCAATCACCCCATCTGTGCTCGTTCAACATTCCTTTATGAGCAGAATCTGCCCATAAATTTTTATACCTTCTGGAAAATAAAACTCCCTTCCCCTTAAAGAGCCTCTCTGCAGCATGAGCCAAACCCGACTTTGGTACCAGCACAAGTAGAGAGGTGGGGGAATATACCTGTAGGCTGGTGGATGAGAGGCATCAAATAAAGTGCCCGGGCCTTGTAGAGAGGGCTGAGAATTGCTCTGGTCCTCATACATATCGGAATTACTGGCGAATTGCTGCAAATTGCAGCTATCTCCACTCCAGCAGTGCAATCTCGTGCAGATGGAGTGTCTGCCAGGGTAGAGCATCACCAATCAGAGCAAGCATAGCCTCCTGAAGGAAGTAGAGGCAGAGGCAGAGTTGGAGGCTGAGGCTGGGCTGTGTAAAAATTGTCAGGGCTGATTGGCAAGGCCTCAGCTGGCTGGCCGACTGGATCCCTGGCCAGCCAACATCAGTGTGTCAGACTCACTGAGGAGGCATCGCACTCCTGAATAATTGATTGGATATGAATGCGGTATTGGAGGGCCTTTAACTGAAAACACTTACATGTCCTCTAAATAATAGATTGCAGGGGATTGTAGTTTATATTTCTCTTTGTCATGCGGGATATGGTATCATATCATATCTTTCCACTTTGCCTGGAAGCTGGTTTTCACTTTCAGCTCAATCAGTTGCCCGGCACGCTTTTCATTGCATTGCACTTCAGCTGGTGCTGGCATTTATATTAACATCCGATCATTCCGATCTTGTCCCCATAATGTCAGTGGAATGGACATACATGTGACAACGCATGCATGCCATACAACCATGAGCAACCTTAGAAACCTTAAAAACCTTAACCTTAGAAACCTTAGACAGACTGCATTTACCTATTACTGCTGCATTTACATGGTATTTTATTTCTCCAAGGATTCTACTCCTCTTTTAAAGTATAAAGTGGATAGCTGGGACTAACATAATACATAACCAACATAAAGCACTATTCAAGTGGAGCCAATTATTATGGCAGTAATAGCATGAAACGTCACAGATGTTAAATAATACCGTTTCTTGCTGAAACACTCTTTTTAAAAGGGTCCAGGTTACACTGTATAGTGGTAGGGGATTAGGCATGGTGTTAGCAAGCTGCGGTTGTAAAATCCCATGAAATGGTTTCTGGAATGGATTGTCAATCTGGAGGTTAGTCTGGAGGGAGGCGATCTGCAGGGTACAAGCCCATAGGCAGCATGAACCACATGGACACGTGTTTGGGCAGAGACTGACCATCGAGAGCTGCCCAAGCCAAAATAAAACCATTTGTACCCACTTTCCTCATGCTAGGGTCGCCTGCAGGCCAGCCCTGTAAATTCTGGATAACACTTGGCTTTACAATGGCCTTATTCCAGTGTATTGACTTGTGCATTAACCTAAGGGAAAGCATTGTAAGTACACAATATTACCGTGTAGGTACGTGAACACATAATGTACTTACAACTGTGTAACAACACTGTTTAAATAAAGCCATTTGATTATTTTGCTATTCTATTTTGTTAATTGCTAACTGTTACATTATTGTCCTAAATACATTTATTTTTATTATGTGGGGAGTTAGTTAGTACATTATATGTGTTACACAGGATATTATATCCTAATGATTATAGGTTATTGGCTGCTACACAGCATGTTGATATCCTACTTAAACATCAGATAATAGAGATAAGATTTAGTAAAAGTGTGAAAGAATTGCATGATGCATGATGTATCTAGCTTCTTGTTGGAGAAGAGACTGTGTATATCAAGTCAAGTGATTCCATCAACACTTTGTGAAGCCTGCAGTGCAACGGAGACATGAAGACATGTGAGTGTTGAATGAATCATTAGGCAGATACTAGCTAACTACCACACAGTTGCGCTCAAAGAGCACACTGATATGTCGTGCGGTATTTAAACTGACAATTTCTTTCTCTTGGGGATGAGTCTGATGGCACCTGTCGCCAACAACTAATTCATTGTTTGCTCTCTCAGCCAGAACAATGCATTCTACACTCCTTCCACAACATAGAATTGACAAGCACTAAATTATATAGAACTAACTGTTTGTGAGAATAATAACCAATGGTTCTTACAGTACCATACAGCCAACGGGATACGGGGACTGCTTAGGAGAAGCACAAAATTAAGATTTTCCCAAGAAAATGATAGGAGTTTTTCAGGAGCAATGGAAGAGACAAACAGGATGGATGGTGAGAGACTGCGGGAATAATGGGGCTATTTATTCCCCCTAACAGGAACAGAGAGAGTTCAAGGGAGACTGTGTAGAGCATTCTTGAGTGGTCCTCTAAGCTATGACCTTCCTGCAAGGTAGCAGCCTTTATTGTTTCCACGGCAGTTTTAAATCACCATCTTACGCACAAGCGGTGGGTGTGCATGTATATATATATATATATATATATTTTTTTTTTTTTTTTTTTTTATTTAACCTTTATTATTTATTATTGTATATGAGCTTGTGCACACTTGCTTGTGTGTGTAGGCAAGGTGGTGTGTACATGCAGGCATGCAGGAGTGCGTGTGTGTAATGGTGTGTGTGTGGTGTGTGCGTGTGTGTGTTTGTGTAAGTGTAATAAAATACTACAGGCATGAGTATGGATTCTTGGTGCAAGTGCAAAATTTTATTTACAATGCTGACATTTGCTAAGCAAACACCTTTAGTTAAGAGCTTTACTAATTCCATAAATTCTTGCAAAAGATCTCAGAACCAAACTCTTTATGGTTAATTATATTATATTAAGTATATTTGTATAAGTGGCAACAGAATGTCTAATGGCTGGATTTAAAATTCACAAGGTTGAGTTTCATGGTCCTTGGGCCTTTGAAACTTACTGAAAACCTGTATTATAAATTAATTATCTCTACTCTCCACTGAGATAGCTGATGTGTGGTGAGCGTTCTGGCGCAAACTGGCTGCCGTGCATCACCCAGGTGGGTGCTACACATCGGTGGTGGATGAGTTGAGTCCCCCCCCCCCCCGATATGTGAAGCGCTTTGAGTACCTAGAAAAGCGCTATATAAATGTAATCAATTATTATTATTATTATTAAGTAAATTTTTTAGTTTTCAATTGTTGATCGCCTGAAAGAAAAAAATCATCATTTCACTTTTACCCTTCACCAGAGGGATCAAACTGTAAAATAAGCTACAGAGCGATGCCACTAGAGCTGGTGAGGATTCAATGTCCTGCTCAAGGACACTTCAGCAGGACGGGTGCTTGCTGTGTCCAGGCCCTCTGGTTGAAGGGCGGTCTCCCAAACCAAATGACTGTTACCTGCAATTTATCAGTGTCAATGAGAAAATAGGCATTGTTCTCTCAATTCTCTATGGTGTATAAGTATGTGTGTGTGTGTGTGTGGGGGGGGGTGGGGGTGGGGGTGTGTGTATATCAAGCACTCCATCTACAAATCTAGTCAAATAATTTTCCATATAATGTCTGCCCCTCTTCAATATTGACAGTGCATATCTCGGTGCTGTCTCCTCTCTTTACCTTTATCCCCCCTTTATTCCCATGCTTCTATCTATTCTTCTCCCTAACAGCCTAATGGATTTTTTCCCTCCTTAACCACTGCTCTCCCTTTCTCCCACTCCAGCGTGCACTGGCTTAATCACTCAGACTTCCCTCCTAACATCCCTCATCTGTCACCCCTTCCAACTGCCTCACCACTTTTTTCTGCACTCATCATCTCTCCCATTTTTTCCACCAATGCTCTCTCTCTAACTTTCTTAATGTCTCAGTGTAGTACCCATTCTCTCTATGCGTGTGCATGCACATAGAGACTGACATTGACATTGATATGTGCTGTGCATCTGAAGCCATTGCCCTTTGATGAGGCAGAATGATCACTTATCCGTTAAAGACTGGAGAAATAAAACTCCCACAGCACAATCGATCAGCGCTCCATCCCTCTCACTCCCCTCACCTGTAATTGGCGGCACTGACCCTTGACCTTGCCGCTATCAGAGGCTGCTGCCAACCTGGGAGCAGATGCCAGGCACATATGATTGGCAGATTTTTACAGATGAACCTGTGGTGGGATCAGGCTTTGAGCAACATGCTCAGATGATATGGAGAGTGGAGGTGGTGGTTGGGAAAAAAAAGACTCCAGGACCAGGGAGAGGAAAAAGGCAGAAGAGATAGAAGGGAGGCCTATGAATAAGCCTGCCAATAATGATAAGATGTTTATTCAGAGGCCCTTGCCTGGCCGTGCCAACCTTCCCTGGCCTGTTTCAACCACATAAAAATAAGTGTCCGCGGGAAAAAAAAAAAAACTGTGGAAATAATAAACAAAGAAAGACAATAGGCCCTCATCCTCACAGGAATTGGGATGTTCTTTGATTTGTGCTCTCCTTTGTAGATACAGACCTCTCTAGATTTCCACTGCGTGACAGGAATACAGATCCACCCTCCAGTACACTGCAGTGTGGTAGAGGCATGCTGTGAAGGAGAAATGTGTTTATGAATGCGTTTATGTATGTATGTGTGAATGCGTGCGTAAGAGAGAGAGGGAGCGAGAAGGAGAACGGGAGAGCGAGAGAGAGAGTGAGAGAAAAGGACACAGAGAGAGATAGACGCATGAGGTAAACTCATGGAGTGGTTCTGCGCAATATGGCTGCACTGCTCAGTGTTTTTTATATGTGTGAATCAGATGTTGTTTTGATGTTATTGGGTGCTGGCGAGGAGCACCTCTGTAAGACTCTGTGTGTGCGTTAGTGCATGTGTTTGTTTGTGTGTAACACTTTATGTAATGCTCACTGTTTAGGGGAATTATTGTATTCACTGTTTATGCCCCATGCCCTACATGAGGGAAAAACAGTGTGCACTCATACACCAGGCAGTACGGTAGAAGTCGAACAAGCATCAACCAACCCAGGCTGGTGGCTGTACATCCACATACCAGGAAGGTGATTTTCTAACTGCGGTGCCATTGAAGTCAATGTGTGTAGTAAATATTTTCTTCAGCATTTCCCTCGGTTACACTAACACTGTGCTGCCACAGCACTCTGGGCCGGATTATCCATATATCGCATCGGGCGAGTGCCCAGGGGCACCAGCCAGTTTGACTTGTTGGGGGGGCACCACACATTCAAACCACAATTATACCTTTATAAGCTTTGTCATATTTTCTTTATATATTAGGCCTACTCTCTGGGGGGAATGCATATGCGGCCAAAATTAACCTTTGATACTAAAAAAAGAATATGCATAAAGAGAAAGAAACCGCCACCCACCCCACCCCAACCCCCACCCCCCGCCTCCCCATCACATTTGAATTTGTCCAGTTCAAGCATTTTGTGGTAAGAGAAAACCCGTTCACCGAAAGAGGTGCTGTGAAAAAGTAGGCTGAAAACTACTTTCCCAAGTATGTTTGCCGCAGTCAGGTTTTCTTAACCTGCCTGTTACTAACTGTAAGGGTGAGAGATCTTTTTCACAACTTAGAAGAGTGAAGAACGAACTGGTCGAGTTGATGCTTGTGGAAAGTTTTTTTCTTTGAACTGGATGCGCGGTTTGTGATGCTTATAACAACCATAATTTCAAATAGCCTACGCATTGCGATATATTCAGGGATGGACTGGCCATCGGGACTACCGGGAGACTTCCCGGTGGGCCGCTCTATCTACTCTATAAACAGAGTGTGAGGGTGTCATGGGGCCGGAACGCAATCCGGGAGTGAATCTGACGACGGAACACGCGTTGCGGTTCTGAAAAAATAAATACAGAGCAGTCAAAATTTCCTGGCTTAAACAACTGGTTTGGTTAGTTTTTACACCAACTTTGCCGGCTGGGCGGTGTTTGGACGTTCGAGCCAATCACAGTGCTTAAAAATGCAAGCCCTACCCAACCGGGAAGCCGTGCCACGTTAAACAAACTCACATCAAATAACCGGCACAGTTTAGTCTGAGCCGCGGAGCTGACAGGTTGTGTTGTGAAATCACCAGCAAGGATGGTTGGTGTCCGGCCGATTATGGTATGCTGGTCTGGACAAAAGTCCAGGTCCATCCAATTGTCTCAATGTGCTGATCCTTTCACTTTCTGCAGTTCCCACTGTCACATCAACTCACCTGAAGTGATTGTTTGCTACAGTTATTGAGCTTGCTTTATTTGGTGGTATGTGGGGCCTTGTCTGTGGTGCTGAAGTTGCATTAGATGTCTGTGTAATGATTTTTTTTTTATTTTTTGTATTATGATTTTTTTAGTCATGCTCTGTAATGGTTTGGCATTTCGTCTTCATTCCAGCCTTTGATTATTTATTTATTATTTATTACAATGATTTTTAGCATGGTGTCTTTGATATGAGTTGCATTCAAATTTAATACAGTATAGCTCTGTGTGTAAAGCCTAAAATGGCATTTGTAGGCTCAAGTCGATCTATGGTGTAAAGTAATTTGTTGGTTAGTACATTGTCTTATAGTATTTGTCTGCAGTATGTGTGTTGAGCCTGTAGTGTTTAAGTTAATGTACATTTATGATCTTTATTGGCATAGTAAATTTCACTTTTTTGTGTTTCAATTGGACATAGCGGGGCATGTCAAGTGACGTCACCCTAGGGCACCACACTGTGTTAATCCGGGCCTGACAGCACTTTGGTGTTAACAGGTGGAGTTCAGCATAGCTTCACTCCCACCCCGCTCCTGAGCACCTAAAAAGCGCAATCGCAAAAAAAAAAAGAGATGGAAAAGAATCCAATACAAACAAAGGTTTATGCAAGTTTTTCTTTTTTCTAGGGACACCAACTATCGGATAGAATAATACGTTAATCGATATGGGGATGCGGCTTCAGATACATCACACACATAAAGAGAACATTACTTCACGCATAATTTGTTTCCTACGTGAGATTAAAATGAATAAATGCTCTCTTTAAGCCTCCGTGGCCCCTTTTCATCACATCTATCCTTTCAATTCCATTGTGTGTGTGTTTGTGTGTGTGTGTGTGTGTGTGAGTGTGTGTATAGAGTGTGTTCTCTCCAGACTGAAGATGAATGGGCTCCCCTGCTGTGTGTGACTCCTCTGCTTCTCTAAGCTCTGAGAGTAGCTCTACAGGCTGGGGAGTTAATTGCCACAGACCCTGGGTTGTTTTGCATTGATCTGAGAAACATGGGTAGAACTCCTGCTATGGAAGAGGAGATAAAGATACAGAGGGAAAGGAGAGAGACGGGGAGAGATGGGGGCGAATGAGCGAGCAAGAGAGAGAGAGAGAGAGAGAGGCTGCTTGACAAGGCGTGTGTATGCGTGCAGGTGAGTGTGTGTGTGTGTGTGTGTGTGTGTCGATGTGTGTCTGTCTCTCCGGCTTCAGCGTTGCTCAGTGAGCACAGATCAGCAAAGTAAGTTAATAGGAAAGATATGTTTACATTCTTTATTTATCGCTTCGCTCCAACGTTTCTCTTGACACTACTACGCACTGATTTCTCTATCTCCATCCGTCCTTTCATCCCTCACTCTTTTCAGCCTGCCCTCTTGACGCAAAGAGCCCCTCTGTTGCTTAGGACTGACACAGACCGACAAGCCTGTCATCACAAAACGCCCATCTCCAAATTATAGTCATCCCGGCCGCCTCAGCCCCCACCCTCGCCCTCGTGTCAACACACACAAACACAAATCTCCCATTCTTTGTGGTTCACTTGCCTATAATCACATGTGCGTACACCACTCAGGACAGGCTAAGAGCTCAATTATAGCAGTCACATACATCCCATTTGTCAAAGGTGGATGGTATGTAAAGCGGTAAACACTGCAATTTTCAGCGGGATATTATAGTATTTGAGTGACAGATGAGCGAAAAAAGACTGGAGCACCAAAAAAAAAAAGAGGGTTTACTTTTCTATTTCTTTTCAGTGGCAGTTGTTAGTGTGCCTTTAATGAGGCAGTCAGCCAGTGAACTTTCTGCCGCAACGAGGCACTCTTCACAGAGAGGATGACTTCCAGGCATAGCGGAAAAGACACATGGGTCCTATTACTCTGTTACCCTTCACACTGCAAGGGACCACTGCAAAATCATGGTGATAGAACACACTCTGGGCGTCCTCGGTAGAAAGAGAATGATTGGACACTTGATGGAAGTAATTTGACTCTGTTGTACTTTATTTGTTGGTGCTGTTATTGGAATGGAATGATGAAAAGAGAAATAACGTCAGCTGTTGTTCCTATGTTAAATCCATGTTTAAATCCATTGGTTAATCACTAGGAAATTAGTTGGAATGAACAAACAAATCAAGAGGGAGGGAAGGACAGAGTACTGGTGTTAGCTGTAGATCTATTGCTTTTCCAAAGCAATTGACAATTCAAATATTCAAAGTAAAAGTAAAAGCCCACTGGGAAATAACAATAGGGTTGCCTAGCAAAAAATAGACAAGAGGGAAGTACAGGGCAAGAAAACATGGACATCATATTCTAATGCACAACTTCCCTCCCTAGCCCCATTGCTATTGCATCTTTAAAACAAACACTGAATGGATGTGATGCAGACATGAGGCACACTTTAGATAAACCAATCGATATCTTCACAATAGCCTCTTCTGGTGCAAGACTAGACAATCAAGGTAATATACTCCAACAGAACCAGGACTAGGAGGGTTCTGGAAACTGGATTAAATTCAGCGTGCCCTCTGAACTACTCAGTGGGCCTGAGTCAGCAGTATCAGCAGTATCAGTCTTTCCTTTGGCTTCAACAGAATTCTAATTAATCATAAACCTGATCATTCAGATTAGGATCCACCTCTTAACGCCAAGTTCAGGCTTCTTAGTTTTATTCAAAATGTATCCTTTAGCTGCAGTGACTTCATATGATGTCCCATGTGATTACCTCTACCACTGCAAGTTGAACAAGTTTTTAATAAACTCTGCTCCAATTCTATTACAAAACAGTTGTCTGTGGTACAATGACTGTGCTATGAAAAAGAATGCAGAAAAGCTGAGTGAAAATGAAAGAATGGTGAACGTTGTTTTTTCATTGTGTATAAATAAACGGATGAGAGAGTTCAATTCAGCAGTTGGTGTTACAAGAGAAGAGTATTCAATTCCTATTACTGGGAGCTACCAAACACCCAGAGTTATATTTAGTGCCATTGATTGAGTTGTTAATGCTCCATTGATTAATGAAATTGAACAGTGACCAAGAAAAGAAAAAAGAGTATGTAAAAAAAAAATCTGATTACACCTGAACTTCTTATTTAACTGTCTATTGGTTCTTTCAACCAAGTTTCAGTGCAAACACTTCTGGAGTTTGTATCTTATCTGAAAAGCATGTCATACACACTTGATTTAATAGACTCCCGTAAGACATTTTGGTCATTATTTAAGTAATATAAACAGTTAAGTGTCCACTGGTTCAGTTTCATCATGTTTCATCATGCACTTCTCTAACTTCCTCTAAAAAAGCCAAGTCTAAACCCTTCTCAATGTAGACCCATTTCTATACTCCCATTTGAATTTTAAGCACTAGAGAGGTTTGTTTATATAACTGATCACATGAACAGAAATCATTTATTTGAAAAATTCCAGTTTGTTGTCCATTCTAAAACGACTACAGAAACTTTACTGCTCTAGTACATAAGCATCTTCTTTTAGCAAGAGATGATGGAGAATGATCTATTCTAGTTTTACCTGAGCTAAATGCTCCTCTTGACACTGTTGATCACATGTTAATTGTATTCATCTTAAATATTTTGTGGAATTTAAGACACTGGACTTAATTGGTTGTATACCTCTGAGATAGGTAGTTATGTTTTACAACTTTAATACAGTGTATTGAAGTCACAGGTCTGCAAATAACTTTTACACCAAATGCTCCACAATAATTGTAGCAAAAGTGAGTGTGCAGATCCTCCATTTGTGGCATGTAAGATATCATCTGATAGGCTGCGATGGCATATTCGAGAAGTTGTAATCACTGAGTTGTACTTGTGACACAAGTTTGCATATTGTAAGTTTCATTCCAATAATGACTTGCACATTTGTAAATCTTTTCTGTGAATGTGAATTCATAGTAAGACACAGGCGTGTGAATTCCAACATACAAGTTCCCAGGTGTTTTGCTAAAATAATAACTTCATATTCCCTACTGTGTGAGCTATGATGAACATCATCTACATTGAGAACTATCCTCCTGACTGTATTTGGGACAAATAGCCCAGAGTTGCTGAAATGTTTCCTCTGAATGTTACTTTGCTAATGATAGGTCTCATGAAAAAGAAAGGTCAAAAGGTCAGTGGAACTTTGGTCTTTTATTACAAAGGTATAAGGTGGTATCATCTTTAGGCAAGATTATACCACTGCTAGCATAAGAAAGTCGTGGACAGAATAGAAACAGAGTAACAACCAATGCCATTATTTCAATAATATTTCATAATTCTGAAATACATGCAATACAACGCCAGCTAAAATGATACCTTTGACGTTTGATAACAGTTTTTTGTATTTTTGGTTTTCTGAAGCACACAGCTAGAAAATAGGATACATAATTGTGTGCTATGGTGCTTGGTTGGAGCTGCAAATAATATAGACTAGCTGCAGATAATATAGACTTTAGGCCAGGAGAAGTGGGTTCAATTCCAGTGTCAGGTGTAACTAATCTAAGCCCTCCCCTCAACCTCAAACTTTCTGAGCTAACCACTGCTAACCACATTCATACTTAACACTAAGCAATAAGCTAACCACCTTGCAACATGCAACCTAAGCTAATCATCTGACATCTCATCCACATGCAACCTAAACTCTGACACTCAGCCTCATTAAATTTTAGTGAATTGCTTTTCCATATACAGCTAGGACATAAAGGTTACAACTTAAGTAATGTAAACGTAAATTACAACAATAAAGATAAATCAACAAACACTAAACAACAACACCACATTCTCCTCAAGAAGATGCTGGACACAAACATGTTCTAACAAACAAATACATTGAGGTCTTAAATGACTTTAGACACAGTAGCGGTAGTAACAACATAGCCATCCTATTTCTTTATCTATTAAATGCTGCTTTCAACACTACAGACCGTGATATTCTAATATGCCATCTGGAAAACTAGGCTGGTCTCTTTGGGACGGTATTAAACTGGTTCAGGACCTATATTACAGGTAGACAAGTCTGTATGAGCGAAGGAGACCAGGTGTCTAACAGATTTGACAGCAGCTAAGGGATTGCCTTGCCCCAGTTTTATTCTCTTTAAACATACTCCTTCGGGACAGAATATTTGTCACTATAATGTCAGTTTTTGCAGTCATACACAAACCATGCAGAAATCCTGTTGAGCCATGGACACCTAATGCCCTCAATTCCCTATCTGCCTGCCTGTTGGACATACATAAATGAATGTGATGAACTGATGATAATGAATGATGAATAACTTACTAAAATGAAAAGAGGAAAACAAAGAGAGAGGAAATTTGAATCATTTTGGACACCTTGATTAACTCATCAAGACTGCCTTCTTTCACCTGAGAAACAAAACCAACAGTGCCAGTCTTAACACAGAAAGAAGTAGAAAAAAATATTAATGCCTTCCCACGTGGAAAAGATTAGTGCAATGCCCTTTTTACTCTCAATAGATTTCTTGATATTCCCAAGAAATCTACTGACAGTTCAACTAATTGAAAGCACTGCCGTCAGAATCTTCAACAAGAAGTGAAAAGAGGATCACTTATCTCTACTGTCTCATTTGCCGAGCACTGGCTCCTTTTCTGTTTTTGAATTGACTTTCATTATGTATGTGTCAGCACCTTCATACATTTGTGATTGTTCCATCTTGCGCACTACTCTTATGAACTTTTAAATGTAGCAAAGGTGGCCAATTAAAAATAAAAAATAAATAAATGTTAACTCTCTCTGTCTCTCTCTCCCTCTCTAGTTTTTCTTCTTCTTCTTCTTCTTCTTCTTCTTCTTCTTCTTCTTCTTCTTCTTCTTCTTCTTCTTCTTCCTATTATTATTGTTATTATACAATTAGAAGCTCTATAAATATAGCAAAAATCCGAAAACAAAAGCAGAATTCAGAGGCACATTAAGATGGCGAGGACTGTACATATCTTCAGAGTTGGAGGGTGGCATTAGGGAGAGAAATAGGTCTGGACCAGCTGCAATGAAATTCTTTCTAGGCTGCAGGCAAGCATGAATCCATTTTTCATTTTTGCCCTGAGGGTAATCGATGATGGGGGTGACGAGACAACAGCACCCTCTGAATAAGCAAGGGTACTCTGAAAGGTTCAAAGTTGCCTGCCGGCTCATTCAAATGCAGTCTGCTAAATCCTGAGCTTTCCATATTCCCGCCATGTTCCTATAGTGTACCATAGGGAGATCCAGGCAGCACTCTAAACACGTCTTCTATTATCGGCTGCACTCCGCAGTGGTTCAGGTCAGGCAGAAAGACGTAGAGGCCATTAATTCACATAAACACTGCACAGACTATATATACAAAGATTCCCATGTGTAAAAAATCATGTACTTGCGCTTAAGTTTAAGTTTCAAGTGTACTTAATTTGTCATTATATTATGAGAGTGCATAAATGGAAGTTTGTCTTGGTATGAGTGTGATAAAGTTATACAAATAGAGAAATAAGATACAATCAAACAAATACCTTACCATGTGCCACCTTTAGTATACAGTATGTACAACATGTAATGTGCATGCAAGCTGAGCTACAACAGCCTATACAGATAGTTAATACTGTGTAATGCGTTGTTCCTAAAGCATTGTGTATGTGCTATAATGACCAAAATGCTGATAGGAGAGTAATTCAGCTTTGGTATATTTGGTGTGGAACTTCTATAACCTGCAAAGCACAAGAGTGTGTTCTACAGCAATAGATTTTTTTTTCAAGCACCACTTCCTTCAACAATCTGTGATCTGGAGCAGTATTGCCAAAGCAGATTGGGATAAGAGTTTTTGAAGATACTCACAGAGGTGCAGCAGTGATAGTTCATTAACACACTGCCGCTCAGTCCAAACCTGTTTAATTTCCTCAGGAAACAGTATTTTCTGGTGTGTTTTTTTTTGTTTTTATGTAAGCAGACCAGATTTGATCATCAGACATGCATCATAAGAATATGAAATAGCTTATTACCCCGATATTTTCCCCATGAATGCTGATTGGGCAATTAACTTTCTTGTTTAATGGCAGTTTTATTAAAGGTTATGAGCTAAGTTGCTCACAGCAATGAAAACTTTGTTTTGCATGATAATTTTTTCATCGTTCGACTTCTTGCCAGCTACAGAATGGTATCATCATCACATTTCACTGCCTCAATAAGCCAGGAATGACAGTATAGTCTGTAAAGAAGAAGTAGAGTACACCTGAAGAGCTCCTGGGCTCACGACTAAAAGAGAGTATCCATTTGTAAGTGGATCTGTCCAGACCAAGGTCATATAGTTTCAACAGCAACATTTATGGAACAATCGAAGTGGAACCTTCACCCACAAAAAGCTTCTTTTCGTGGCTCTTGCATGTTTTTTTTGCAGCTGCTCATTTGCTCTGTGTAGTGGCCAAGTTCTGGTTTGCTCTGTACCGAGACTTTAAGGAAATGTGGTGCCATGATGAATTTAATTTGACAATTTTTAATTCATTAAAATGGAGGTCAGAATAGTACAGGGAAAATAGTAGACGTTATGATGACATTAGGGACTGAGACCCTAGAGAAGTTGAACATGTCCATAAAGACAGCGATGAGTTTTCGCCCCGACTGGAATCCTTTCTGGTTTAGCCACCTTCCTCGGGTTCAACCTCACATGTGCTCTTTTGCAAAACTACTTTCTAGGGTTTGGCTCGCCATTGTATTGTAGGCCACTTTAGCGGCACATGTGAGTCACACATTAACAGAAACACACGCACACACACACACACACACACACAACCCCCACCCCCCTTACCCCATACAGCCTGAGACACTTACCGAGCCAGTGTTCACCAGTGATCTTGCCAAATCCCTCACGGTAGGAGTCCCATCCTCGGAAGAAGTTGACTGAGCCATCCTCCCTGCGCTGGATCACCTACACAGCCAAGACAGCAAGGCCAGAAGTCATGGGTCAGATGAGATTCACCTCTAAGCCAGATCTTCTTCACTGATGAGTCATGCTAAGTCACTCTGCTGGGCGCTCAGCTCATCTAGAACTATACTAACCAAACTCATAAACGCTTACTCCTTCACAAATGAATAATGCAGATGCTCTTCCCACTAAAAAGGCAATTTGTCGGAAGCTCATAAAAGGAATCCATTAAATCTTGACTGACTTTGAATGAAATCGCCATGGAATCTGCATACCTAATTGAAAGCCCAGAAAAGAGATGATATTCGTAATACAATAATCCTAAATATACGGAGAGGGAGATGAAATTATCCTTCTTTTTCTGTACCGTGAATCATGAAATTCTATCAAGCTAAGTGATGTGTGGAGAAATTGTGTGGAAGGTTTTTATAGCAACCCTTTCAATGTGAGAAACAAAATAAATATTTGTACATAGCTGATATTTGGCAGCAGTGTGTGTGTGTGTGTGTGTGTGTGTGTGTGTGTGTGTGTGTGAGAGAGAGAGTGTGTGTGTGTGTGTGTGATGACTGTGGTATCTATATCACCCAATGAAATACTCTATCCATGAAAAGTGCTGACATTCCAAGTGTCAAGCTAAGGATGAAGTGAAATTGGAAATGTGCTCCTGCAGAGGAAATGCATGCAAATGGAAAATAGAGTCTGGGGGTTGCAATGGTAAAGTTGTGTTTGTGTTGAAATGACAAAGGCAATTCCCTGAGACAGTTTATGTTCAGCATGACTGATCCCCTAACATACCGAAAGGATCCACACGGCACCAACAACCAGATTTGCTTTTAACATCCACTCAAAGAACAAAATCCAGCAGAGCAATGTCATCATCTTCATCCTCATTGTCTTCATCATCACCATCATCATCATCATCATCATCATCATCACCATCATCATCATTATACCCCTTCACTCTCTTCCCTGAGATGTTAGGGATTCTCCTCCTTATCTTCCAAGAAGCCCGATTCCTCCTCCTCCTCCCCTCATTCAGAGTTCCCAAATTCCTCCACCCCAAAGATGTCTTCCACCCTAATTTCCGGAGATTCCAGGTTCCTTTCCCGACCTAAATCCGGCCGTCAGATTCCTCCACCAACTTTCCAGAATTTTCAAGTCCCTCCCTCACACCAATTCAACAGTCTCCAGGTCCCTCCACCCAAGATCCAAAGTTGCCAGGTTTCTCCACCCACCGTCCAGAGGGATTAGGGATCCCTTCCTCTTCCTATTCAGAGTTTCCAAGATTCCAAGTCCCTTGCATGAGTCCTATCCCAAGCCAGCTACCACACCCTATTCAGAGAGGACAGCAGCTCCCACTACTCATTTATCAATACACAGGATAATATAATGTCAATATCCCTTGTGCCATAATCCAAGGTGAGCATTCCTGTGGAGGAATTCAGAGTCTAACAGAATGATATACTACCATACCAATGAGAACCGTAGACTTAACCTCACTTGACCCCATTTCACTCTCGTGCCACTGCATCTGTTTTCAATGCATCCTGGACATGAACTCAACCATACTGTGTCAAACCCAATCCAAACCCACCTGTCCTCACAGCTGTCCCAGTGACTTCTTTCAGTGAAGCTTATGCAGAGGTTGCAGTCAGCGGAGTGTTGCCTGAAGTTGTCAACTATCCATAACATCAAAGAAGCAAAGGGATATGCTTCAGCTGCTACACATTCTTACCCCTGGTGCATTAAACCATCAGGCTAGTGGCCCAGTTATTTCTGTAAAGCCTGGAGCATCAGTCTATCACTTCAACAGAACTTTAATAAAGTATTCAGTTGTAACCCTGTTCATTTACATTCTTAACTCCTGATGTCAAGTTTAGTTTTCTTACAGTTAGATCACTGAATGATAAGTTGTTTACCTGTAATGGCTTCATTTATTATACTTGTCTTAACCTCCTTATGTTGACATGGATGAATTGTATTCATCCATGTGCCTGCTTTTTACTCCCTACATAAAATCTGAATTTACTTACTTAAGAAATACAATGTCACTGGTAGTGGCGGTGTGGCTGCTATTCAAATTAATAATATTCAGTGTAACCCTGTGAGATTTGGGGAATTTGCTACTTTTGAGTGTAATCATTTCCAATTAGAAACTATTCTATAGTTTCTGTCTAATAAGAAATTATGTGGTTTGATATTTGACCTCATAATCATTTTATCTTTGATTTGTCAGATTGCTTAACTTTGAAGCTGAATGTTATTTGTGGAGATTTCATTATTCATGTATGTTATACATTGTGTACAAATAAAGTTATAAGGAAGGAAGAGCGGATGGAGGGTTATGGATAACTATGACTTGTAATTCTGATTTTTGACATACAGTACTGAAATAAGGGATTTACTTTATTTTCCCCCAGCCATATTCCCTTTACACTGTCTTGTTTTTCTTCCCATATCTCTTTAAATCTATCCAATAATAGTACAAATAATAACTGGTGATGGTAGTAGTAGTACCAACAGTTTTAAAATATGTCTCTGCAGTTTGCAAACTGCATTGCACTTCTAATTACACTTGGCAAAGCTGTAGCTGTCCTGTCCTCAGGGATCTGCCTGGCACTGCCTCATCAATAACTTGGCCAACTGGCAGACTGAAAAAACAACATCAACAAATGAGATTCTTACAGAGCATAACAGAACATTAATGATTTTGCACATTCAGTGCACTGTTGCATATCACTTAGATGGCCATAATATAATCATTTTGCACTTCAGAATGCAATAATTTATACATAGGCCAACAAATCCTTTCACAGCTCAGCACCACTAACATTGTGCAAGCCACATCACACGCCATCACATGCCATCACACACTGCTACCTGTCTCATCATCATCATCATCATCATCATCACCATCATCATCATCTTCTGGGACCGCCAGCTGACAGCTTGTTTGCAAATGAAACATGTCAGTCAGTTTGGCACATTTTGCTTCACCCTCTTGCAGTGTTTTTTTTTTTTGCTGTTTTAAATCCATGCTTTCTCGGTTCCCCCTTTCTCCCCTTTCGTTCCCCCACCTAAATTCTGCCATTGGTTGACGAACAGGAGAGCCTGCCACACAGACACCACTGGTCGCTTCACACAGCAAGTAAGCTTGAACAGTTTATTCCATCCCAATGCGTCTGACCGGCCCAACAGGATTCTTCTTCTGGTCATGGATATGGGTATGTTGTGTGTATGTGTGTGTGTGTATGTTATATATTGTGTACAAATAATACATTGGCCAAACTTTTTAAAATCTAACTGAATCTTTTAATCTTATACAATGTTATATATTTAATATTGTAATGAGCTTTGACCTTATTTTACAGTAAAAATGGATTTAATTGTTGTGCATCTTATGTTTTTGTTTTACATTCCTTGTTTTACACTCCTCATTTTCTGTCTACCAAGATCTCATCTAATTAAAATCAGTCCTGTATTAACGCAGCAAAAATTTGCTGAGCTTAATTTATGCTACGCTCAGATTATATCACAGAAATTTAAAGATATTCACATGATTATACCTCTGTTGTTAAAAGAGATTGCACAATTGAAGAGTTAAGTGTTTTTGTGTGTGTGTTGACTTATAAAGGAATCAATGAGGGATTGAGAGAAAAGAAGAAAATAATATGACGTTTTTAGTTTTCTTACCAGGAAAATTGAAAATGCAGATATCCTGATTTGAATGTCATTCACCAGTTGAACGCTTCATTAGATTCCTTTGAGCAAATGTTAGATACAATCACTCTTTTGGAGATTGTATCTCATATGAAATGCTCATCATGTCCCCCTATTACACCAGCTAGACTCCTAAAAGAGGTCATGGTAGCTATTTCCCTAAATATTCTATCATAAACAATTCATTGGCTAATGGCTGTTCCATTACATTTCAAATGGGCACTTTTCCAGCCTTTTCATAAAAAGCCTAATCTGGACTTTTCTACTCGCAATAATTGTAGATCTAGTTTAAACTCTCATTTATGTTTAAAGCTTTATCGAAAGATGTTTCTAAACAATTAACTGGTTACATACACAGAAATTACATATTTAAAAATAATCCATTCAAACCTGTCTTTCCTCAGAACTAAAATGTTATTCTTTTAACATGAGATACTGGCCGATGTTGTCATTCCACTTGACCTCAGTACCGTCCTTGCCAGTTGATCTCAATATTTTAGCTGATCATCTTAGAAATTTGAGTTTGCCTTAATGAGCCAATGATATCAGCTTTCCTTGTGAGTTTAATTTGATGGCGTAGCAGCCACTGAACTGTTGAGTGGACATTTATGTGTATTCTTACTCCTATCTCCATGGTCAGCATTGAAAATAAAACAGCACTGACAACAATATAGAATCTCTCTGTAAATGTCTGTCTAAATATATGAAAGAGTGTGTGTGTGTGTGTGTGTGTGTTTGTCTGTGCATGTACATTTGTGTGCATGTGTACAAAAAAGGGCCATACCACTGCTCAAGTCATATTGATCCTCTCTTGATCACAATCACTCCCACTCTTCTACACTTAGAAATCCAGAAATCCAGGTAAGTTGTATGAAGAAAAAACACTCACCCAAGTTTGTACTGGCATGAGAATGAGTAGATCATGACTGAATTTAAATTTTTGGGCGAACTATTCCTTTAAACGGGTAAACATCTTTCCCGTTTCAAATTTGTTTTTTTTCATTTGCGCAAACCCAGACTCCGTAGTTGGCACACAAATAAACTGTTTATCACAGAGTCGCACATGCCTCTGCAAGAACACACAGGTTTTGACTGTGGAGTCGCGCACACTAAATTGGCTGTTGACAACATAATCCTTCTCACAGGTCGCTAATAATGTAAGACAAGTGTGACTCTAATAAAGCGGTATAGGTGTGAACACAGTGTTAGCAAGGATTCAATATACTGTAGGTGCCACTAATGCTGCACACCACGACAAATTAGGCTGTGTGAAAGTTTTCTTTCCATTCTACATCTGTAAAGTCAAGCATAACCGCCCTCTCCCACCAATCCTGATTCTCCGTCATCCATAATTGTTGGGTATTCTGTGCTGGCATTATCATTAAATTTCTATGGCTGAGTGTATTTCCAGCAGCAACCGTAGCATGGCATTCTTGACGTCTATGATTCATTATGGTGAAGGTATAATTGCCTGTAACAGGTTATTTGTATTTAGAAGCGTCTAGAAAATCACACTGATTAGTGTTGGGATCATCTTTCCCTTCCCATGTATCAGAAGTAACCTACTATTGTTCAGTCAAAGAGAGAGGGGCTAGCTGGTGGGTGACAGGAATATTCTGTTAATTGCGTTATTCATGAAAACAGGTTATAAAAGCTGTATGTATACAGCTTAACCCGAATAAGACCTTAACTAGAGTCAATAGCTGGGTTACTCCAAAAATAGCCGTTGTAATTTTCAGTCATTTGTATCTTCATAAGCTATTTCATATACTATCATATTGCCATTTGCACAGATCACCAGCTCCACAAAGCATATTTCACTACCTTTACAACATAATATCTTCATAATATCTATGGTTTGCAAAATACAGATATAAAGTGTAAACAATAAATAAACCTCTGTCTAGTCATGTCTTGATGATGCAACAGTAAGATATATGCCAGAGAAGACTGACCATTTATAAAGAACATTTGGAATTGTGTTCCAAAGAATATATTTAACTAATTAGCTAGCTCACTGAAGAAAAACACCATTTGATATCTTATATCAATTATTTTCCATTAGCTTGGCGTGTTTAATAAGTGATAGTCTCATGTGTAACAAACAAAATTAAATTGCATGACAATGAGAATCACGGATTCTGTTCATCCTTTTCCTTGATTTTGCATGCAAGGGTGCAAACTACTGGCCTGTACCTACTTTACAGTGAGAAAAGGGCAGAAAATCCAAACATTTAACAAGCAATACCATTACCATTGTTTGTGCTCTACCATTTATATAATAAAGCTAATAGATTTATTGTACCCAATGTAGCACATACAATCATAATCACACCACACTGCACACTGCATCTCCCATCCTGTCAGCTATGACCACTGCATGTCTTTCTCAACTTTTATGGAGAGATGGTTTGAATCTTAGGCAATCTATGAGCATATACTTTTTTTTTTATTATAGCAGACATAGCTAGGAGTGTTGCAAAAATATACAAAGGACTCAGAGTTTTCCGAGGATATGGTTTGATTTGTTTACATTCTAATTTTCATGTAAATAGACAGCATGCATATTGTCGTCTATTCTACCAGCTGAAAAATGTTCTTGCCCCATATTATGTCCCATATTTTTCATCCCAAATTCGTGACATTTTGGTCTGTTGGATTCATTATATCTCTTACGGTAAATGTAGGAAAATTCTAAAAGTGCACAACATCAGAAAATTGAGAGCCACACCCTGCCTTCTGGAGGTTTTCATGCAGGCTCTCCCGGTTGAGCTGCATCAGAGTGAGGAAGGAGCATCTGAGGCCAATTTTTTTTCACCAAACTGGTGTGTGCCAGATAAAACAGTGCTGTGTCAATAGCCCATGTATGCAATGTAGATGTAGTACGGCCAAGAAATTGATGCTTGATTGATTTAATATTTTAGTCCAGTAGTGGATACACTATAGCTTATACAACTTATTCCATCCATGTGTAAAACGATGTGGATGTGCTAAAACATGTTTGCCTCAACCATCATGCGACAGATATGTAGTCAGCAGGGAACTCAAGGACTGTGAGAGAGCCTAGCGCTACTGTGACTTGAGCTTTCCCACTCACATTAGCTGGGAAATGTACACATTTACCAACTCTGTGGAAAATTTATACATTTACCATTTTCCCACATTTACAGTAACACATGTTTCATAGCTTCTTACATACTGAGGGAGATTCCAGTTAGCTTGGCATGCTTATGTGTCCTTGTGTGATTGCTGGAAAACATGTTACTTTTGATATTGGCTACCTGTTTTTCTCTACTGTGTTTATGTGCAGCAGTTTGTCAAAGTGTCACTGTACATCCTCAGTTTTCCATTCAATAGTGTTTAGTTAGTGATATATAGTGTACATATTAATAACTGTTATGTGTTGTGTTGCATGGAATAAGAAGGAAATGTACTGCAGTTACGCATGACTCTGGAATTTAGACAGCCACGGCAGGTTGACAGAATGATGGTCTTTATGCCAATAAATTCTCATTGAAATACTAACCTTCCATCTATATAACTCACCCTACTTATCTTCCCTTTCTTCCCCTTCCTCGTACTCCTCTTCTTCCCTACCCTCCATTTAGCTGAAATGGAGAAGACTGCAAATTGATAATGTTGTGTTAGAACATAATGTAGAGGTTTTCCTTTTCACCCACCCCTCTTTCACTTTCTGTCTCCTCTGCCTCTCAGTATATTGGTAGTGGCAGATGGATGCATAAAATGCTACCACAACCAAACTCCTCTCCTAGTCAATCACCTTTTTCATTCACACCACAGAAACTGAGATGCAGATATGGCTGACAGCAGCCAATTTTGACTCTTTATGAAATGATCTCAATCCTCTCGTTTTTGTTCAAATTGTCTGTGGCCTTTGAGAACAATGTCTCACACACATCATCACAGCTCCAAAAATGCCAGTGCCTGTCTGGCTGCATAGATAGAGCCACCTGACATATGACAAAGATGTCTGATAGATTAGTGATGTGCTCTTTGGTAATATTTGACACCAAAGAGCTAGCAAGAATAGGGAATTAATGGCAGGACTTGTTCCATTCACAGTCAAACTCCATCTTAGTGCCTTAGTGCCTCAGCTAGCCTTTCTCACATTGTAGGACTGGCATTGATTCAACACAAATATAGTTGGAGCCAGTGTTCAGTACAGCAGGCCTGTAGTATTCTATTTATGTCTGCCAGCTTGAGATACCAGTGATAGTCCAGCTACCTGCTACTGCGGATCACTGTGGCAGTGAGAAGGTGGTCACTGGTCAGACAAAGCAGAGCTTCAGAGCAGCATATTAGCCAGCAAGCAGGACCCAGATTAGAGTTAACACCGCTTGTGCTAGTTGCCCTGCCTACCTCCCCATCTAGCTTCCTTGTAAGACTGCAGAATCCCTCTCAGATATAATTGCCTATTGACCCTGGAGGTCAAAATGTGTATGTTCCCCGGAGACATGGACCAGCAGCCCACAGAGACACTTATCAATTCCTTTCACACACCATTTGGAAGGCAGCGGTCTTGGCTTGGCAGGCGGAGGGAGATGGGGGATTTGGAGAGTGGCTGATTATGCCGAATGTGTGTATGTGTGTAAGAGGGGTGTGTTTTTATGTGTGTATTGATGTGCATGTCCATGGTTTGTATTGACCCTAGGGTTGACTTTACCCTATGTCAGTATATGTTACTTCATATAAGTCTACTCCCTACTCAGGTGGATCACCCCTGCTATCAACAGTTGGTACACTCTACGTTGTGAGGATAGGTAATGGTAATAGGTAATAGTTCTCAGTTACGAAGTGTTTTTTATGCCTGAAATAACGGAAACGTGCAAATCATCTAAGAACTTATAGGCCTACTACGTAGTGTGCCGAGAGGTGAATCTCAGCACCATTCATTGCTTTGTTTAGTCCGCTTTGGCTCCCTATTCTGTATGTGTGCGTGTTTGTATCTTCATATGTTTGTGTGTGTGTGTGTGTGTGTGTGTGCGTGTGTTTGTGTTTGTGCGAGCATGTGTTCATGTGTGCATGTGTGCGTGCGTGCGTGTGTGCATGTGTAATTGTGTGTCTGTACGGCATATGTGGGTTGGTAAGTGAGTGGGTGTTAATTTTAATGCAAAGTTGGTGGGTACTACGAAAGGGAGGACTGTGCTGCTTCCGCTTCAGGCCCATTTTCACTGATGCGTGAAGAACATGCAAAAATATGCAGCCATGAGGCAGATAAGTGGGCAGTAACGCCAGCTCTTGCATTATGGTTACTCAGAAACTACATGCTCCCAACACTGGTCGGCACTGTGGTAGAACGAGAGGGGCAGAAAACAAGTAAGAAGGCTTCGACAGACACTAGCTCCACAGAGCGACATCCATCCGATTTCATCTGTAAAGATACAGAAGTCAGCCGCCCAGTCAAGGGTACAATGCAGAGAGTATCTGTGTGTTTATGTGTGTGTGCATTTGCGTGTTCATACATGCATATGTGTGTGAATGTTCCCATGTAGGTTATGCCTGTGTGTTTATTGAAGCGTGGGTTTGAGAGCAATATGGAGCTTTGGCTAACACCTCACCAGGACTCTCTGCTGCCTGTCTGCAGAAAGGCCAGCTGTCCACCCACACCCACACACAGAGGCACACACACACACGCGCAGCTTCCACTGGGACCCAGCTCAACATCCCGGCTGACCAAACCTAACCCACTGCCTGGCTACAGGGGAGTAACTGATCTCTGTCAAGGTCACAGGTTGACAGGCCGGTTCTATCTGGGTGTGGGGCAGGTGATGCTCCGCCGAGAGACACATGCTGTCCAGCTGAGGATAGCAGCTTTAACACAGCAGCCATTTTATTTAAGGGTTGAGCAAGGTCTGAGTATTTCAGAACCGGCAGATCCGTCCTCAAATTGAGCGACAGAATCAATAACTACAGCCTGTGTGTTTCCATGTTGATACACAGTATAGGGTAGTAATGATTCTGGGGTACTTTCATTTTTCTCTCGCCCTCCATTTTTCTCTCTGTCTTTCTTCCTAGTGTACGTGTTCTGATTTTATCCAGTTTCCCATTGGAGAACCTAGGCAATGAATTCTTTATACAGGCTGTTCTACATGCTCCACAAAGCCTAAACAACCCATCTCTCAGAGGCAACTCTTGCAGAATTAAGTCAGTATCACTACCATTTCTACAGCAGTCACTGAAGACAAACATTTTTTATTCTTTAAAGGATTGCATGATAAATAAAATTGATGGTGAGGAATAGGAAACTTGGTTAATTGTGCCAGCTCACAATATGGTGAGTGCTGTCATTCATTAGTTTCTCGACTGCGTGCTGTCATCAGGCCTATCTAACCAAAGGAGGCACTTCACCGCAAATTGCTATTCTCTATTGCTATTCTCTGTTGAAAACCACTATTATAAAGCCATGTTTGATGCTGATGGATTCTGATAATTTACTTGGGGGAGAGTTGTTGATTTGAGCTTTTTTTTTTTTTTTACTAATTATGATCAGCCTGGCATTTCCATCTCAACGTACACCGATCAGGATGGAAATGTCAACCAAACCTAACCGAATCATTAAACTGACAAACTCCCAATTTAACCTCAGAAAGCAAATTATGAAGCGGAACAGAAGAGAACATACAGTCTCACGTTCACAGTGTCTCATCTCTCCACACTCCTTAATTCAGCATGCAAGCTTAAGCATAAACATTATGCCGTGTTACCTTCGGTTTATTTTTCTGAGATGGTGTTAGGAACGAATGCTAAATTATCTCCGGTCATCAAGAAAATAGAGCATCTTTAATCGATGAGATGCAAGTTGTCAAATTTACACCTAACGTTGAGCAACAGAATAGTTTGGTCTATCTTACCACCACACCTTCTGTACCATCCATTTTCATTGGTAACACACTACAGCACAAGGCCAGACAGACCGTACAGAGAAAGGAAAACACATGTGAGGGAGTGAGTGCTTGCTATAAGAGGTTTTGACAAGTGTCAGCACAGGTCCATAAAGTAAGTATTGACAGTTAATAATCTCTCCTACTTTCCCCCCCACCCAGCCATGGGAACTCTCTGACAGGTCGCCAGAGCACTGAGCAGTCCCCACATAGTGCAAACCTGCTAGCATAAAAACATGAACGTATAGTCAAAGAAAACACATTTTATTATAAGCAGAAAACATCTATCATATTCTTGGGTAAATTTGGAATGAGGGAACGATGAAGCTGAGAAGTGGATGAACCAATTCAAGCCACAAACACAACAAGTAATGTCACATAACCTGGCTGTTCAACCCAGCATCAACTGGACAAAAACAGCAAAATAATTCCATACAGTTAGCTCAAGCTGGCCAAATAGTGTTAAACAAGCAAATCTCCGATCCTTAATGACCATCTCACCCAACACTTGCTAAAGGGCTATTCCACTGGCATGATCACATTAAGCTTCCTGTAATCTCTGCGTTAGATGAAGGCTACTTAACAAGCTGCCTTAAGCTCTTCAGCAGGCTTTCTGTCAACTACTGGGAGCCACAGCCTGCAGAGACTGACACACTGACTGACAAAACGCAGCGCTAGGAAGCAGCAACATAGACAGTCCAAAGCTGATTGGGGGAGATTTACAATCTGGCATGTGACTGGATGGAAAATAATAAATGTGCCAATAGCTTGTTAGCTCCTGGCATGTAAGCACTGTGAGCACACTGTGTTTATATGTTTTGTGTTTTGGCAGCAGATGTCACTCTGTACCGTTAGGACTAATTGGAGATGATTGGTAACACCTTCACAGTATGATTAATAGATCAGAGAGAGAGAGGCAGAGAGAAAGAAAGAAAGAAAGAAAGAAAGAAAGAAAGAAAGAAAGAAAGAAAGAAAGAAAGAAAGAAAGAAAGAAAGAAAGCAAGCACTTA
Source organism: Centroberyx affinis (assembly GCF_046629955.1). Lineage (NCBI taxonomy): Eukaryota > Metazoa > Chordata > Actinopteri > Beryciformes > Berycidae > Centroberyx > Centroberyx affinis. Next base: position 427,533 of record NW_027280680.1, on the reverse strand, counting down.
GGTTATTAGAAAGCTGCCACACACCTAATGTGTTTATGATCACATTAAAGGAGGTTTAAGATCAAAATAAGATCTTGTTTTTTTCTCTATTATATCTCTATAGATAGATAGCTAGATAGACATTGTTTGAGTAAATGCAAAAAATTGCTTACATTGTTACATTGTAACATTGATGATAGGGTGACAAATTTAACATTAACTGATAATTAATAAAGCAGCCCACAGAATTGCTATCTTTAAAGAGAACTGCAAACATCTGTTTGTGAATATGTTTTATAATCCTATCAGAAAAAGACAGATGTGTTCTCAACACAGCAGCAGCGAAAGAGAACAGACGGAAAAACACAATCACCCACGCACTCACACCCACACACACACACACACACACATACACACACACACACACACACACACACACACACACACACACACACAGCTTACTTCATTCTCCCCATTCCTCCCAAATCCTAGCCACGCCCCTAGTGAATTTCTCAATTCTGGACAGTGTGGTAGAAAAGCGAAACTTCCATGTTTGATGTTTAATCTAGAGATTAAGGCATTAGCATACTGTAGTTGAGAGCATGCATGAGCCTTCATACATATTGGCGAGGGGATCAGGTAAAGAGTAGATAGGCAAGGAGGAATGGGAGAGAGGAAGAACGAGATAAAGACATCCAAAAGAGTTTGAGCTGGGGGAGAAAGAGAAAGAAATGATAGTAGGAAAGAAAAAATATAGTAGTTGGAGTGAAAGAGAGAAATATAAAGGGGGGTGGAAGGAGAGAGAATTACAGGGACATAAAACGATGAGAGGCAGACAAGTAGAACTGCAGCACTGTTGCTGGGAGTCCTATTTGTGCCCCCCCCCCCCGTGGCAGAGAGGGCTAATAAATACAATGAATGTTGCTGCAACAGCCCTCGAACTGCCGCCTCACCTTCCCTCACACAGCCTCCACACAGCTCCGGCTAATGGTGCTCATGTCCTAAAGGTCATGACTGACACTACCTGTGACAACGCTTCCACCAGACAGCTCATGCTGTCTGTCATCACACACAGAGGACATACTGTACATGCACTGTGCAAACATAAATGTTGGAAATGAACATACACAGAAAGGTAAAGACCTTTTTGGCAAACAATTTTGTTCCATCTTCCATTGCAATGTGTATGTGTGAACGATTAAGGAGCGATCACACTGAAAAGCATTGCTAGAAACACGTCGCCACCAAAACCATTGTTTTCCTGTGGTATGGCACACGCTCTTCTCTTCTTCCTGGCGGTTTTTAGGCGCGCATAAAAGTTCAAATATTTTCAACTTTTCAGCACAAGGCGCGGAGTCGCACCGCTCATCAATGTCACACTTGGGCCGGGCAGCCAATCAAATCAAGCAGAAGGCGGGCTTTCCTTCCTGTTTTGATGCTGTTTGATGTGGTGGGAAGGGTGGGACAGAGGAAAACACAGATGGAAAGCTGATATTAGCGGTCTTTAACCCGGTCGCACACGCAGCCCTGCTCCACAGGCGCACCAAGCTGTTTGGCCCAACGCGGTCTGCCTAGGCGTTTTTGAAGAGGACGCGCCTGTAGCAATGCTTCTCGGTGTGATCGCCCCCTAAGGCTGCTGGTTTGCTGCTGAGCCTGGACCTGGAGTATTTCCCTGAAATTTAAACCTTATCTGGCCTTTCCACTGCCACCTTAGAGCGGTCGGCAGAACATTGGAATGCGATGACACAAATATTTGAAAGTATCTTTGTCCAGAACAGTGACAGACGACAGTGAACATGTAAATAAACTTGAGCTAAAACACACTAAATCTGGTCGTTAGGAAAGCCGAGCTTTGAACAAAACTCATAGATTGTAGTCTGAAGTTTTCAATTTTCCTGCCTTACATAACATTTACAGATAAGCCAACTGCAGAAACATCCAGGAAGTTTTTTTTTTCTTTGTTTTTTTTCAAACCAATAAACTAACAGGGGGTATGAAATATTGAAGAGTCTGTGAGGCGGACAGAGATACTGAAAAGCATATACAGCACACTCTGGAAGGCTCAAAAGGCACTCCGGGCCTCTAAAGGGGCGATACAACATGCACACAATCGTACATTCAATCTCAAACTTTTACATTTCAGTTCTTAGCTGAATTTAATATTTGAGAGTGATTGCAGTACTTCTGATAAAAGCACCATTTGATAATGCAGTCCCACGCTGCACTCTGATATATCTACTCCCATTCATTATTTATACCTCGGTCATTTTTAGTCCCTTCCTTTTAACAAATAAAATAGTAATAATAGAAGACATTACCCTAAGCCGTAAGCCTGTATTCAAATGGAATTTGAAATCTTCCTTTCCTGAAACAGGTACAGAACCGCAGGCCCTAAGGATTACTTTATTTGAGTGAGGGGCTGTGTGTGTATACATATTTCAGTGTGTGTGTGATTGGGAGAGCCTGCAAACACACGACCGCACATTTATATACACATCGCACACTGTCACATATGCTTGTTGAGGTTATTTGGTACAGTACAATATATTCACCTCTGTAGAATGCACAAGAGTTAGGTAGAGTGTGTGAAGTGTGTGTGTTTGCGTGTGTGTGTGTGTGTGTGTGTGTGTGTGTGTGTGTGTTTGTGTGTGTGTATTGGCTGGACAGGGATAGTAATAGCAGCCCTTTTCTTTTGTTTTCTTTTGTTTTTAATGGAGAAATACTAGGCAACTGCCACTCAAAACCATCCACATCCACTGTTCTTTTTTGCTTCTCTTCTATTCTTTTCTTTCAGCTTTTCTTGCCCTCTTTCCTCCTCTTGTCTCTGTGTATATTGTCTCAATGTCTATATAATGGGCACAAAAGTAGGGCTGGACGATAATTCAATATTATCGTTTATCGTCTTTCAGTGGGATTATATTGTGATGATATGGTGATTTTGGGATATCGAGACGCACAATTCTGCTGTCTGAACTGATGAGAACAAGCAAATTTTTATTTAGAAACTCAGACAAAATGAAGTATGGTAGGAATATTATGTGAAAATTTCAGTTTAGTTTGACATCACACCAAACATTACCATTCGGTTCAATATGATGAACATTAATTTGATTATTTAACATGATTTCGCTTATGTGAGCCATATCGTCATATATATGGATATCGAAAATACATCCTTATGATTATCGTGATATTGATTTCAACCATATCGCCCAGCCCTACATAAAAGCCATATATAATGTTACATAAAGCCACCAATTTCATCAATTTCACAACTTTATGAAGCTGTAAGGCACACCTGGCCATGCATTATCAGTAGTTAACTTGGGGTAACCAGAGAGCTTGTTAGTAACCATTCTAGCTTCCTCCGGTTTATTTTTTTACTTTTCCATGCACATCACATCAAAAGGAAAAAAAAAACAACAACTTTGTAGACATACATACGTATGTGATGGTAAGCATTGTATGAGTCATACCGCCCTGGAGGATGTTCTTTCCGGTGATTATGTGATTTCAGCGATGCCAGCAGTACTCAGTGCAAGCACCTCATACTCTGCCCTGCCATCTTACCCATAATCACAGCAAAGCACACCCTCTTAGATATTATAGCTATCATCATGAATACATTTGTCTTACCCCTCTCGAGTTTTGTTCTATTCACACAGACATCAGATTTGTCACACTGCAACTCTCGTCTGAGCTGTTTCAACTGCACATTTGCCTCTTACATCCTCTGCCTCTCTTCTTCTTCTCTCTCTCTTTCTCTCTCTCTCTCTTTCTGCAAGAACCTGAGGAACCTGAGGGTTGGGAGTTGACGGTCAAACCATTTGTATTTCTTCCTTTAAAACCCAGTGGACAAAATTGTATTTTACTGTCTTATCCTCCTGAGAGAAAGTATTTTTTGTCATTTGAATATAAATACAGCATAGAGTAATATGCAGTATGAATAATCAGGGGGAAAAAAAATCTGCAGCCCATTCAGTTTTCAGTTTCAGTTTATATTGAGGAAACAAAATGATAGGCAGTCATTAAAAACAGACTTCTCATTTTAGAAACTGTGGGATTCCAGCAATTTCTTTGTGGGTGTTTGCTGGCTGTGCAGGTTGGGGCAGTTTGATGGTGCATCATACAAAGCATTATGGAAAACAGCTTATTTTCCTTTGGGAAATGGTGGAGAAAACGGATGCTTTTTGTGATGGCTGATGGCTTCTTTTTTTTTTTCTTTCCTTTGTTTTTACATTTTCCGGGAAGTCAAGCAAACTTAGTTGGGTATCGCAACCGTGAAGCATAGATCATCCGCTCGTGTGTCACATAAAGGGAGCGCACACACACACACAGACACACACAGGGGCTATGCTGAACTTAAGATATATAGACGTGAGCTAGGATATGATTTAGGGTTTGTGTGGCTTTATAGAACATGCCCAACACACTAAACATCCCACAAATAATCATACTGATGCTACAGCTCTGCTGATCGACAACTAAATCTACAGCACTGGCCCCCTCATGTCACCATTACTTAAGACAGCTGAATTATCCCTGAGGCTCCAAGGTCTACCATTTTACAGCAAAAACAATAGGACAGAGAGATCGTATCACAGACTGCTATTCCAGGAAGGGGTTATTGGAAAATTCAAGCAAACACTGTGTAGGATTTGAATCTCTGAATTATTGCATTCCTGTATTAGGGAAATATTGAAATTGCCATTCCCTTATGTCCCCCTTCTGTCTAGCTGCCTCACTCGTTTCTCTCTCTTTCCTCTCTCCCTCCCTGTCTCTCTCCACGTCTGATTATGGTTATTTCATCAACCTTTCTTCTTTGTTTGTCTCTTCTGAGTCCCTTCTCTCCTCTCTCCTCCCCACCTCTTCTTAGTTATCCGCTCTTCTCTCGGTCTCGGTGCAAGGGTCTCTGAAGCGGCACCCGTCAAAGTGTGCCTATGAGGCGCCATATGGCTCATTCCTTATTTAAGCCCAGCAGTCAGCCAGACAGTGAGCCACTCAGCTAACCAACCATCCCTTCTCCCTACCTGCCCCTGGTGGATCACACCATGCTGATCCCTTAATGAGGCTCAGGCATTATCACAGCACAGCGCAACACAGCAGCCAGGATCAGTTACGGCTGCATTATCACTCCAATCTGAGCTGCTATGCAAATCTTTTCATAGGATAATGTGTGAGTAGAGTGTGCATGAAAGCAGTTATGCTTACTTAGCACTGGTGCATAGTGCAAAAAGAGAGGGAAACACAGGCATAAATTCATGCTCATATTCACAAACCTTTCCTTCCCATGCAGATGCACACACTTAAAGGATAAGGCTGGTGTTTTTAATGCATTGCTTACCGTCAACAAATCCTATGAAAATAACAAAATTAGCAATGATTTTGTTTTGCCAACAAGTCTCGTCCATGTAGCCGGTGCCCAATGAAGATGAATGTCCCAGCAGCCATAGAACTCCATTGTATTAAAAAAACGATTAAAAACACGTCACAGAGCCATGCCGTTGCTCTGGGCAGCATATTTCATCATCACGATGCACCGGGCCAGCCGACTTTTTCCTCAAACAACTTAATAAGCCGGCTGTAAACACGTTTGCGATCTCAGGAAAGTAGTTCCGTAGCACCGAAAATAGTCCCCGGCGTAATGAAGAATTTGAATTTGATTTGGTAATAACTACAACAGCCTGACTTTTCGTGGTAACAGTTAGCGATTTTTAAAATTGAAACTATGTCTTTGTGAGCTGTATTTCAAGGTTTCTAGCCTACAATTGGAGCTAATGACTTCTGGGTTGACGGCTAAAAACGGTACGTGGGAAGTCAGAAAGTAACATAGTAGTAGTAGAGCAAACGCATTGCTGATTATGTTATTTTCATAGGATATGTTGAGGTTAAGCAATGCATTAAAAAACACCGGCCTTATCCTTTAAGCACATCTTTAAGAACATTTGCGCGCACATACACACACACACACATACACATGCAGGCTTTTGCCCACTGACAGGCTGGTAGGTAGCTCTATTCCATCATGCTGTGCCAAGCACTCTGTCACTCTGTCGGTCTTACTTTATTTGATGATAGGAGGGTGTGACCTTGCCTATCTCACACAGTTACTGACAGTGATTGACACACACACACACACACACACACACACACGCACACGCACACGCACACGCACACGCACACGCACACGCACACGCACACACACACACACTTTAAATGAATGATTAATGTCGTTGTGACTGTATGTGTTTGTACATTATCTGTGCAGAATGGGATGATCACACTGATATCAGCTATGGACATGAAGTGGTATTTAAGGTGTGTGTGTGTGTGTGTACTGCAGCAAAAGAATGCTGTATAAAGTTGCTTAACTATTAGGCTTTAAGCACGCTGACAGGTTTGAAAAGGATTTTCTTTTTTCTTTTTGGGGAACTATGAAGAGATTTTCACACATTTAAGGAAGGAAAACTTAGAATATGCATAATCAGAATGTTTAAAATATTGATTGTATAACCATCAAAATTATGTCATTTGAAACACTGAATAATTTTTTCACTGTTCAAAGGTTTCCTAAAGTGCAAGTGTGATTTGATAGCTTGTTAAAATAAACTAAAAACATACATTTATTTATTCTCTTGAAGGTAAGTGTGGAACATTTTGCATGCAGCCTGCACCAGTTTGCATGACATGATGGACAGATGAACATTTCCTTAACAGTTCCTTGTGCACACTCTGCAGCTCAATCCCAGAATAGTTTTTGAACCGTTTCCAAAACCAAGTCCTGAGTGCTTAACTAAAATGTTGTCACAACCTGTGAAAGTGGGGATTTGACGGATTTAAGCAGTTGAAACATTTCAAACTCTTTAAGTGTACAAGGCCTTCGTTCTCTATTAAGAACCGCACTGCTATCCCAAAGGACTGCTACACTGCACTACAAAGAGAAATAAATGGTTCTAACCAGCAAGATGCATGCATACACACTTACACTTATACACACACACACACACACACACACACACACCAAAAGACATCACAACCACACTTCCAAATATAGATCAAATGGTTCTGTGTCACAGTGTTTGTTCACCTCCGTGTCTCTCATTCACAGCTGACACAATTCTCCCAGTATACAATTTCCCTAAAACAACCATGTTTACTTTAGCAACTGACAGATGTTTGATCAAGTAATAGCAAAACATTCACTTAAACAAACATTTACATTCACAAACAACAAATAAATATTATCTTCCATCACTGCTAATAATCAGATGCCGCTGGATTAGAAAGCCAAAATCCTATTGAAAGTCCTACTGCACAAACACAAGATGTTACAGTACCGGGAAAAAAATCATGTTAAGACTTTCAGCACCTCTAATGAAAACAGCTCCTCTAGGTTTGATATGTGGGACAGTGACAAATTGGTTTGTACATTTAAATTGGAGCCGGTATTGTTATGAGCTGGTTGCATGTTTCTTCTGATCTATCTATCACACCGACTTTATCCAGGGAAAGACAACTCTACAGCATATACAGTCTGGTCATAAGCCTGCTAACCCCAACCCACATCCCCAACTATCTGATCAATTGCCATGGAAACTAAAGATGCACACTGTCCTTTGAATCTCTATCTTCATTGTTATATCACTGTTTATTGGTATTTATGCTGTGTTGTGTCTCCCACTGTCTTTCACTCACTGTATTATAATAACATCCATTAAAACTTAAGATTAGACCTCGTCAGATTGCTATGTGAGTTTCCTAACATCATAAATACAATTGTAATCACAGCAGGCGCTCTGGATAACAATGTGCTTTGCAGAGCCTCGCATACAGATGATCCTGACCTTTCAATGAAATTGATGTTGCATTTGGGTGCAGTTTTCATAAGAGAGAAATGTTCAGTGAATCAGTCTTATTTTAGTGCTGTTTAGTAGATAGAAACAAATTTGTACAAGTACACATAGTGAAAAAAGCCTTTCATTGCCTTCCACTTCTCCTGTTTTTCATTTTCATTAAAAGCCTGGTGAAAATGTAGCGGCTGAGTGACTGTTTGTATTTCAGATGAATACAGATATTACTGAAGAGCTTTGTGTGTGTGTGTGTGTGTGTGCCTGTGTGTGTGTGTGTGTGTGTGTGTGTGCGTGCACTGCTCTGCATGTGAGAGGAACACTGTGTGCGTGATTGTGTGGCTCTGACTCACAGTCCAGCCTCCTCCATCTGTGGTCATGTCACAGTAGACCTGGAAGCCTGCGGGGTGGTGAACGGGAAACACAGAGTAGATGCCGTCCTCCCTCTGACCACTGGCATACAGATCACCGCAGTCACGGGGACGCGAGCCTAGGGAGAGGTGAAAGTAGGGAGACATGGAGGTAGAGAGTAAATTAGATCCAATCTGGCTGCAAAAGAAAAAAAACAGAGTGCTTGGAGCTGTAAGCTGAAATGAGTAATAAATGGAAGATGAGGAGAACATGAGATTACACTTGTCAGACTCCCACTCCATCTCCCCAACTTCCACTTGCACCCCCTCTCCTCCTGCCTACAGCATAGCCCCGGAGAGGCACACAGGTAAACATGAAGGAATAGTATTGGCCCAGTGCTGCAAAGTCACCCTGTCAAAATGAATCCCCAATGCGTGTGCTAAAACTATTTCCCGAATTGTTTCCCAAAAGGGTTGCTCTTGAGAAGAAAATGGAGGCAAAGAGAGAAAGACATAAGAGGGGAGAGGAAGAGCAGAGACTAAGTGGAGAGTGTTTGTGTTGAGAGAAAAGAAACTAAAAAAAAGATATATAGCGGATGAGGTGGATAAGGGGGTGATAGATGACACAGTGGGACAAAGGACACTAAGTGCAACAAAGATAAAAAAAAGTGAAAAATAGAGAGAATGCAAGCAGACTGAAATGAAGACGGAGAGGCACAGGGGTGGAGCAGAGACAGGATGCCACAGAGACAAAGCGAACACATATACGGCACAAAGAAATCGACCCGAGATAAGACCAGGTGCAGGGGGAAAAAAAAGAGAAATGGAGAAAGACATGAAAGTGAGGGAGAAAGAGACGTACGGCCAGGTGAAAGAATACATAAATTTGAGAGATACAAGATGGACTGAGAGAGAGAGAGAGAGAGAGAGAGAGTGAGAGAGAGTGGAGAGAACATGTAACAGACTGAGTGACAGAAACAGAATGCAGGAAGAGCTGGTGCAGTGAAGGAGAGACAGAGGCAGAGGGCTTGTAAGCTACAGTAGGGCAAAGCAGCAGCACCCATGTCTACGACTGGGTAACTACAGTCTTACACCAGGGATACAAAGTATTCCCCAGGAGGCGGGGAGAGAAAGTCTGTGATGAGGACAGGGTCATGGATTATGCATGCCGGCCTTCATTGGGTCAAACTCCTGAATTTAAAACAGCCAAGAAAGTTCTTGAAAAGGCCATACGAGAGTTTTTATAGTCCCTATCCGGTATAGAGTGTCTGCTGTCTATGAAGCACTTCCCTTTCCCCGGGTAAGTCTGAACTACTGAGCTCCGACATTCATCATTACCATCATCACCCTTTAACAGCAGCATGTCCCAGGTTTTTTTTTTTTTTTTTTTTATTACAGTAAACTGAATCTGTCTAGCTTCCTTGTGACAACAAGAGGCTATCAGCAACCTAACAGCAATTAGTAACTACAGCAGGGCAGCCCCCAACTAGGCACCCCAGCCAAAATGTGGTACCGCACACAAAATTATCATTCCAGGCTACTCTATTTATTTCCCCTTAGATTTTGATACAGTTTAATTTGGTTTGGTTTAAGACATTCTGCTCCTAATGAGGTATGTGCATAGAGTGTGTATATTGTGTGTGTGTGTGGAACTTTTGAGGAGAGTATCAACTCTGAAGGGTTTAAGTGATTGAGTATTCTGCAGCCATAACGTCTGAGATTCAGAGTAAGTCACCCTGACATTGTAGGCGCTGCACAGTAAGAGGGCCATTAGGAACTGGGTTCATTTAAATGCACACCTGTGTCCTCTCCTCCCCAGCTAACACTGCTCATTCAGTGGCAGCCATTGTAGTTGTCTCCAACCATGCATCTGTCCTGCATCTCTCCTTCGTTTGTAGTTTTGCTTGCTCTCCTTTGTTTTCAAATGTACTGTGGTAGAACTGAATAATGTATATTTTTGCAAAAAAAACCCAAAACACATCTCTCAAAGACCGAGCCAATATTTTGCATTCTGACCGCTGAAACAGACCAAAATTGGATTTTCACATGAAAGTCCTTTAAGAGCAACAGTAGTGCAAAGTTGTATGCAGCGCATGGACTAAAAAGTGGGACTCCAACAGCGGTTTCATCCAACTCAGGAACCCTGCAGTCACCGCTGAGAGGGGCCTCACTGCAGTCAGCATGGACTTCAAATAACTTCTAAAATATATTTTCTTAAGGGAATTCAATGCAAACAGTACAGGGACGAATACTTTAAATATTTACACACAGGCACCACTGGGACAGACAGGCAGTCCAAAAACATATATATATATATATATATATATATATATATATATATATATATATATATTTATTCATGCTTGTGCCCCATTCCTAAACAAATATGCACTTTACATAGATTTAAGAATTTGATAATGTGAAATGTGAAAGGTATGCATGTGTGTTTGTATGTATGTATGTATCTATGTATGTGTGTGTGTGTGTGTGTGTGTGTGTGTGTGTGTGTTCGTGTGCGTGTATGTTTGTGTGCTTTGGTGTGTCAGTGTATGATGAGGCAGACCAGTCAGTATTCTACAGAACCAGTACCTTGAATGCCTACCAAAGACCAGATCAAGACCTGTAAGATCCGACCAAACCTCCAAGATTATGCCAAGATTATATAGACTTATAATAGAGGCAGAGGCATTAGACCAATGTAGCGTAGGTGTAGTGTTGGCAGAATGTCTTTCATTTAGGTGTAGCACAGACGTCATATTCACATAGCACATCTCGGTGTGTAAAAGCACTACACCCACACCACACCAGATTTATTTAGTACATGTTCATGCATTTACGCATGAGGATGTCAGCACATTGATAGTCATTTCCTTAGTAATGCCTGCTGCATATGTAACCTGTCTTAAAAATAGATAAACCCAGGCAGACTTCCACATAAAACAAGACCTGGCAAGTGCCATACTAAAAGAAAACATAAACAAATACATAAACAGTGCATCCCACTGCCACCATCGGCTCTGACCAGAAGAAAAAAACTGTGACGGACACAGCACTAAGGTATGTAAAATACATAACAATAATATACTGTATATAAAAGTAAAGGTGTGTACATTGCATATTGCTCATTTACGATCAATTGATGTTTCCATTATGTTTGTTATTCTCCTTTAAGTCAGTATAGATATGTTTGACCAAAAGGTAAGGCTGCGCTCTATAAAAGCATCTCGCCACTGGCCAGTTTTGTAACATCCTCGACTCAATACTGTGTACTTGTACTCTGTCTGGTGTGTTTGGTGTGTTTCTTATTGTATTGACGTGTCTTACCGTATTGGAGAGTTTCCTGTTGTTTACATTTATTGACTGTGATGCTTTAAATGTACCACATTGCACCCACTTTACCCCAGAGGGGATGAATAAAGTCTCCTACTACAATGCACAAATTTTATTCAAACAATGCCTGGATGGGACAGAGAGCAGGAGAGACTTTATCATGGACCCAGATGGGGGGATAAAACAGTGTATGTTGACAGTGGGAGAGACGCAGTAAAAGCGCATTCCAAGATGGATGTAGTGGACTGAGCTCATTGAATACACACACACACACACACACACACACACACACAAACACACACACACATATATATATATATATATGTATACATATATGTCTTGATGGCTACGTTAGGTAGGCGTTTCAATTACTGGTTAGAATATTGACTGGTCTCCCTCATCGTAAATACCGCACCATATGTCTGTGTCTCTGTACATGTGTGTCTGCACGCATGCTCGTGTGTGTGTGGGTTTGTGACATATTCACAGGAACCTACTAGCTGCCTCTCACACAAAGACACAAAGCACAGTCTCCCATTATTGTATGCTGCATGCGGTACATGAGCGGCCTTCAGCCTGTACTCCTTGGCTGCCTATGCAAAGCAGAATCCACCAGGAGAATACTGTCAAGTATATTCTACTTGGTCAGAGGTCTTCCAAGAGGACGATGCCTCAGGCCCTTCCCTTTCAGCAACACAGCCCAGTGGACATGCGAGTCATTTCTCATAGACTGTAAAGAATTACACATTTCTACTAAGGACACTGGATAATGTGGACGAGATGTCGCCCAAGGAAACACACTGCTATAACCGGGAGAGGCTGAGGTGAATGAGTGGGTGGAAAGATAGATAGACAGTCAGACAGTAGATCACACTGAAATATAATTTTACAGAGGAGTGGAGTCAGGCTAAAAGATGGAGAGATAGCTATACAGAGAATACAGTGGCGGAAAGGCAAAGATATGGGTAGACAGCGATGTATGAATACATGTATGTATGGATAGATGGATAGATGGAAGGACAAATAGACTGTCAAACAGAAAGATGGACATAGAAAGATACAGACCAGAATCTCGCCAGACTGGTACATGTAGTCAAGCTAAGCGTGTTCATCTATCATCTCTCTTACCATTGGAGCAGCCCTTGAAACGGGCCCCTCTGACTGGCGCCCTCTGCAAGTCGGCCTTGACACGCGCCTTCAGTCCCACATTCTCCTTCTGCATGGCGTTAAGAGCATCGCTCACTGAGTTCACTACTTTCACCATGTTGATCTGGCTGTCTGACAGGAGCTGCAACACACACACACACACACACACACGCACAAACGCACAGTGGGAGAGAAGAATACACATGAAAATTCCAGTTATAGCTATTGATACTGCAGTTACAGTTAAGGACCATTACAAGTACACACAAGAAGGAACTGGCCTGTGTAGCAAATACACCGCATGGCGCCCCGATACCATTATGAACCCTGGTGAATGTTGTGAAAAGGAGAGAGCAGTGTGGGAAAGTTGGTGATGAATGCGTGTGCCGGGACAAGGAGAGAGCAGGATAACCTCTCTGCTCTGCTGTGCTCACTTTCTTACCTCCAGCCCTTTGCTTGGTGCTCCTCACTGCAGAAAGGTTATTCTCTAGTATTGCCCTAGTTGGCTAATGTCTATACACAGCTAGGCGTCTCCACATGTGCACATACACTTGTGCACATGTCTGCACTCTCTCTCTCTCTCTCACACACACACACCAACGCACACATTCAGAAACACACACACACCTGCATTGCTCAAAGTCATAGATAAGGGGTTCAGAGTCTTCTCTCCAATGTACGGCTGTGCAGCTATATTCAGGTGTTAAAACTGCATTAAGCAGAAGCCCCAGCGGCCTTTCACTGGCCTCAATAAGTATGCAACACACCTCTGAGACATAGTGGGCACCACTGCAATCATATTACATGGGCACTGGGGCCTTTACACACACACACACGCACGCACACACACACACACACACACACACATTCACATACACGTACCCATGCAAGTACATGCAGGCCCACACAAACACACACCAAGGGAATGACCCATTTTGCACAGGAGCTGGGGAAGATGCACCAGAGAAAATGGGGTTTTCTGCTCTGTGGATGTGCCATTGTGTAGGAAGACTACACGTTTGTGTTTGTGTGTGCATGTGTGACAGAGAGAGAGTGAGAGAGAGAGAGAGAGAGAACAACAAAGAGAGTTAAAGACAAAGGGATAGAGACAGTATGTATGTTTGTGTGTGTCTGTGCGTGTGTTTGTTTGTGAGAGTGTGAGAGTGTATCTAACACTCTCACACCTATCAAGATGAGATTGAGTCAGTGGAAGTTCAAGTGTTCTGTATCTTCTTGTGTGCAAGTGTGACATAGTGAGTCATCAGTGTTTTGATTTCATTGGGTGAGCATATGTGTGTGTGTGTGTGTGTGTGTGTGTGTGTGTGTGTGTGTGCATGCGTGCGTGTGTGTGAGACTACATACAGTAGGTTTGATGTGGATGTGGGTGCAAAGGGAGGGACAGAAGAAGGGGAATGCTGTCTGCAGGCTTATCACTAAGCCAAGACTGACACATCAATTAGGATCAAAATTAGCTCTCATTAGACAGCCTTTCCAGTGGCTCTCACAGTCAGTTACACAACTATACTTAACATTAGGGGCACTATTTTAGTGAATAAAGGTGCAAGCAAAGGCGCTGCCGCACTTGGGTGTGACCAATGGATTTTTAGTAAAAAGAAAAAAAAAATTGCAGCAGTGCCGCACCTGTGGCGCAGTTGTAAAAAAGGTTGGATTAGGAGAAATCAGTTACCAGTAGGTGCAGTAGGTGCTGACGTCTATTACGGCCAATCAAATCAGCTCCTCTCATTTCCTTTCAAAGCAGCGCTCTCTCTGCCATGGCACACTGACAGACCGGCTGCGCCAACCTTCTCCCTAGAGGAATCTGGGAGGTGCAGAGTTGCAAGGTGCACCCCAATTATGCCGCCAGTGGCAAGATGATGTCCCTTTTGAAGCTGAATTCATATTTCTGGAGATTGGAATCGCTGTCTCCAGAAATATGAATCATCAACATCAACAGTTTTAAGTTGGAACACACATACATGATTCATACACACACACACAAAAAAAGAACAGGCTTCTTGCTGGTTGATGGTTTCACTTTTTCAAATTCATTTTTTCTAGTCCAGTATTTATTTCATGTTTTGTGTTTAAACATAATTGTATTTCAAAAAATATACCTACTTCAATCACAGCGTTGGAGTAGTAGATTAATTTATGTTGAAACAATAATGTGTGCTCTCCTTGGCCTGAACCAGATGTTAAACGTGTGGAATCTAGAGATGCGTGTCCTGTGGGGGTGCAGAGTGGTGCAGAACTGACAGGAGTCGCAAGGCTGGAACTGGTAGGTAAACATCTATCTAATGCAACAGATTTGTTAAGTGCATTGTTGCAGTGTTGCTGTCAAGCAATTTGATGCTGGGTTGCAATATTAGTTTTCATTTTCTTTGTTTGATGCAATGCCATGCTAGCAAATCCTGCATGCCACTGTTGCCAACTTTTCACCCCCCACTCCCCATGTCAACAGCGACTAACAAATCTAGCAACTTTTTGGAAATGCTATTATGTTGACCCTCAAAGCAGTTGGTTTAGCTGATGCCAGTGAGGTCTGATCACAGCATAACCCCTTCCTCCGCTTTGAGCATGTCAACAGATCCTTGGTCTCATAGTGACACACAGGCTTCCAGCGCACTGAGAGCCACTGTCCAGTCAAGTGGAGCCCGGGGGAGGGAATGGGAGAAGAGAGGGGAGCCGTCGAAAAGCTATCCCTGTCTTTCCTCCCCATGTCTTTCCTCTCCCTGTCTTTCCTCTCCCTGTCTTTCCTCTCCCTGTCTTTCCTCTCCCTGTCTTTCCTCCCCCTGTCTTTCCTCCCCGTCTTTCCTCTCCCTGTCTTTCCTCTCCATCGGTGTAGCACCAGCACAACACAAACCCTGAAGCACAATAGTAGTATTCCATCACTTCACTAATTAACTCCATGTCACCAATATGTTTTGAAATGCAATAAGAAACTAGAGCGCGTATACAATATTTAATATGTAAAAACAAGATTTTATCAATATTAATTAGGATATAAGCAGCAAAACAATTTAACTAAATGAACTATTTATTTTGTTAAGATAACAAAAGCACCAGAACTCTGGGTGATCTTCTCCTCCCAATCCAGGCATAGCCATGTCAGATTAAGGAGACGAAAGGTCAAGTTGATGAAATAATAATACAATAAATCTAGTTAAATTAATTTGATAAACCGTGATAAAACATGACACATCCTTTTTTTCTGCAGATATCGAGAGCTTGCTGTTATCGATCTCCATAGGCTCTTAAATACTGGTAAGTTTATGGATTTACTCTTCCAATTAATTTCAATTATACCAACTGTGGTTGACCATACAAATATTTCTTCTGAATTTATTTTAGTTTATTTTATTAAACTGTGTTACACAGTGAGAATACTTAGTGGGTGGTACAGGGAAAATTTCCAAGCCTTTGAGTGCATGTCCAACCAGAGAAACAGTCTTGTTTGATCTTTTTGAACTAGCTGGCTGGATGACAACCCTTTGGCAGACTACTTTGTTGAAACCCTATGAATGGGTTCACTTTGAAAAGACTGCTACACATATCAGGTTAGTTTATATTCAGGCTAATTAGCAGAAGGTTCTTGTTCCCTCAGATATGTCCCGTTACTCTGCTGAAACTCACATTTACCCATGATGTTAAAACACAGAATCTAATTCCTCATTGCTCATTCACAGACTGACCTGTTGTGAAAAGGCTACTCCCAGTTGAGCTCAGAATCATCCTAGGAGAGGACGATTTCCCAGAAATTGATCCGTCCAGATGGGATGCCACAGTCTGTCAATGAACTTTCACAGGGGATTAAGAGGCAGTTGGCTGGAGGGGAACTCAGGTTTCAATTCATGGATCCTGAGTTTGGAAATTAATTCATGAACTTGATCTCAACATCAGATGTTCAGGGTAAGGATACAATCAAGGCTACGACCAGTCCTTGTAATCCCGTTGCACCCTCCGTGCTCAGATGTTGCCACCTCCTGCCTCTTAGCTGACTCCCCATCCTTTTCATCTTTTGGTAGCTGTGATAGTCTTCTCCTGAGTCCTTCTCCTCTTTAAGATCCTCTGAATGGCCAATTGTCTTTCCTGTGCACGGTTTCTCCTATGATACTGAGCTACAGCTGGACAGAGCTAACTCTGCTCAGAAAATAGTACTTTCTGGAATCCCAACAATAAGCTCAAGTCTGGATGGCTTGTCAGAGCAGACCATCCAGCACAAAGTGTACTTCTCTATCTCTAAGTTTGAGGATGTGGCAGAAGCTCTTGAGTCATGACATCTGTGTTTAGGAGATCTTGCTTCAGCCACTGGATACCCTGGATGGAAGGTAAGCTTTAAACATGGTAACTACCAGCAACGTGCATGCCCAGACATGACAGTGAATGCCCTAAAGCACAAACCAGATGGCAAATGCAGTCCTGCGTATGGTGTTAAGAAGCCAAAAAAAAGCTGAAGTGAGCTACTGCCCCACTTCTCCCTCAGCTGAAACAGTAGAGACTCTAGACAACATATGAGTGGCGCTCCTCCAAAGTAAAGTGAAGAAACAGTGAAACAAGAAAAGGTGACATCGATGATGGACAGGAGCTTTGCACAAAGAAGGTAAGAGGTAGTTCGAGACTCTCCCATGAATGTTGATTTCAAACTAGGGGACCAGCTCTCTTTTGGGTGAGTGAAGTAGGTGAATGCATGTACAGTATGAAGAAACACCCCACTTTTCCTCATGTTGGCACGTCAAATCTGTCTCATATCATACTGACAGCGATGATAACAATGGAAAAGCGGCAAAGAAACCCTATATCACATATATCATATTGCATCACAATATCTATTCACATATTGTTTATTTTTCCCACAGCATGCAGCCCTAATCATTATGTTGCATGTTCTTCCTGGTCTGCTCTCCCTTTGAATGCATTAATGTCAAGCAAGAATTCATCCTACCTGAATGAAGACCCTGAGGGAATAGCTGGTAAGTTCTTTTGCCTTTTATATTTATGAAGAGGATGATCTCAGTTGAAAGTAATGGGATTTCCAGTATGGCTTCTGTTCTACAGTGGCAGTAGTTTGCCCCTAGATCCTTAGCAGAACATTTTGAGAGGTTGTGGGTGTCACTTTTCCACAAAAATAATATTTTACAAACACTTAGTTCTTGAAAAACTGCACTCACCGCGCCTCATGTGAAGAGAAAAAACACCTGGCGCTCTGTGCGTGGTAACCATAGCGACAACACAGAGCAGTGTAGTCTACAAGATGCTGCTATAACAACAGCCAACTAGCTAATGTTTGCATATGTTTACATAGCCATATATAAATATTGGATTGTAAGGTACGTGCCTGATACACCCACTCTTGCTCCAACAAGACTCCAAACTGTGATGTCAGTTTTGGGGTCATAGTTTCCTGGTTTCTGGCTTTGGCAGAGAGTTTCTGATGTGTAGAAGTAGGCGACAAGATGGACTCAGGCGACACTGAAATTGAGGCTGCTTCATCAAGTGTGAAGTCTGCTGTGTGGCAGCATTTGGGGTGTCCAATTAAGGAAGAAAATGGCAACAAGACTGTTTGTGAGCATTGTATGAGAGCCTTGCCTTGCAGGGAATACTAGCAACATGCTGCACCCTGTGCAACATCACAGTGAAAAACTCCAGTCACCGGTATTTGGTTAAATGTTGTGTTTGAGCCTAAATAGTCTAATAGTCTGGTTTCAGAGGTCGTAAAAATGTATCTGTTTCTTCATGCTTACTTGGAGATGAAATATAATTTTTGGAAATCTATAATTTTATTTGAAATGGCATTAAAAAGTTTTACATTTAGCTTACATAAGCCCTTTAGTCACCCTGTTTATGTTTTGCACCTGCTTTTGTTTTGCCTCAGAAGTGCAAGGGGATTTTTTCATAATGATCATCATTCAGATTTTCCTCAAAATATTGTGATATCATCGAAATGTAACCCCAGTATTGTGTATTATTTTGAACCGAACTATTAACTGAATGCATTGTTCCATTCCTATATTTTATTGTTCTACAGTATCACTGTATGTAAATGTATGTGCAAGAGTGTACCTTCTTATTTGAGATTGTGAACACAAACTGTGAAAAATGAATGTGTCCATCACCGGAGAATCAAAACAGATTGGTCCTAAACCCACTCCAATCAGATCCCTCCTGCTCCACACCTCAGGGGCATGGGGAACAGTTCCTCTCTGAGTTGCAGGGTGGAACTGTTCTCCAGGGGGCTGCGCTGCACACAGAGCCATTACTAACAGTGGCATAGTCAGCTCTGTGTCATCGTATAAATCAGAAGCCCTGGCCACAGGCGGCCAATAGATCACACAGTCACACTGGGGTGTCAGGGAGAAACAGCGGCTGCGCATACTGCACGCCTCGCCTCCAAAGAGGAAATCAATCACCTGAAGTCTCAATGCACCATCTCCACTTAGCCTCGCTGCCCGCTGCGCTATGCCACCAGCACCACAATAGCAGCAGTTAGGGGGCCGGCCTCTTTGGTCAACCAATCAGCACTCTGCTACCTAAGGCCACAGAAGCAAAACAGACCAATACTGTGAGTGTTTGAGTGATTTCTTTAACAATACTGAACCTGAGCTGCGGAGCTCTGGCTAAAAGAAGGGACTGGCAGAAGGGGAATGTGTTTCATTGTGTTAGCTGTATGGCTGTCAGCTATGAAATCTATTCAATATAGACTAGAGAGACTGAGTGTGATGGGCCTAAATAAAAACAGCATGTAGTGTGAACAATTTCATGCACATTTACAGTATGTGTAGTCAATAAATCAATGTGGACAGTGCGAAACTGAATGGGTGTCTAATTATGTTGTCATCCAAACACTCTGCACTCTGTCTTACACATACTGGCAAACATTCTGTTATCTCTCAGAATGAATGTGCAAATTGTTGTCAATTTCTTGCATCATGATGGGCATTCCTTCCCCCCACAGCCTAATCAGCAACAGGCTTCTTCAGACACAGTGCTAGATATATACAGCAGTGTGTATTCTCACCTACCCTCCTCACAGCTGGCAAATTTAGAATTCAAAATCAACATCGGCACTATTTGCAGGTAAACCTAGGTATTACTAGGTTCATGCAGTATAAAGTCAAATTAACGTGGTCGAGCTGGCATTGGATAATGAAAGAAAGTGTTTTGATTTTGCTGGAACACTTATTTTTGTGATATCTCTAATGAATGCCATTAACTAGCATCCTTTGGCCTTGAATTTCAACACAATCTATACAATAAATTGTATACACAATTTACAATAAATTACTTGGAATGGTCAAACCATGGCACCATCTCTGCCTGGTGCACAGAGCACTAATTAGAGATAGCATATCAAGTCTTTCTCTACACCCTAAAAGTAAAAGTGTTAGTCCTGAGAAGGTCTGGAGTCTTGGAGCAGTACCCCTTTTGGATTTGTGAGAGGAATACAATAACCCTAAAATATGAAAGTCTTTTTCCCTCCTTATCTAATAATCAATTCCAACTACAACTGCAGCAGGGAAGGAGAAGAGAATCACACGCAACAATCCTCTCCTAGTTTACAAACTTTTTATTCCCTCTCCATGTTCTGTAGCCAAAAACAATGCGGTCACAAAACAAGTACGTATTTTGTGATAATTCATAATTCAATTCTATTTGGCTCTAGGAAACCAAATACAAAACCCTGATACAGTTCATTGATTATTTCAAACAATGTATCCTGCTCCCATCACATAACTGTTAGATCTTTTTTTTTTTCATACAGCTTGAGGAGATGTTTATCCTGCATACTGGGTTCACTTATTGTAATGCAACTTTGTGATCAATAGATGTAGACAATGAAAAACAGCCAATCTGGAAAGAGGATTATCATTAATGACATCACCAATCAATGGGGAACTCTGTCCTGAGTCCGTCGAGATCTCAATATGATTTTGAGATAGACATAGGTGATCAAAAAATAGCCAATAGGGAAGGAGCTTAAATGACATTGAAGACAACTATTATGCTCATATGCTTTGGGATGGGATGGCATCACCGATGAATAGGAAAGTCTCTCCTGAGTCTGACGAGCCATATCTCTTATCAGCGCAACTTTGGGATCAATAGATATAGACAATACAAACAAAACAGCTAATAAGGAAAAGGGCAGTGGCATAAATTACTTCAACACAAAACTCCTGAGTCCAACAAACCATCATTCATGCTATGCAATTTTGGGATCAACAGATATGAACAATCAAACATCTCAAAGCGACTTGGGGATCAATAGATATACAGTAAGCAGGCTTAGAATTTCGTCATTTTAGGGGCAAGGCCATTTGGCCTTCGGTGTCACAAAATTTTTTAGGGCACAAAGGCCACATGCCAGGGCACAAAGGCCATTGAGTGAAATAAGAGGATTTGGATCCTACAAATATTAATAGAAGATATGAATGTTATACTGTTTTGAAAACATGGGGTCTTCATCTTTCACAATCTGTAAACCAATTCTATGTTGTCCAAACTATGTCTTATTACTTATAAGTATTTTAACAATAAAGTCGCACAAATATAAACTTTGTAAATATAAGAGCAAGTTGTGATCAAAAGATCCGGGATAATTTTCTCGTCAGTCTACAATAACATGCTTGCTTGGTATTGCTGGAAACTAGAAATTCCGAGCTTTCCAATGACCCTAAACGCACCACGATTGGATCGATACAACGTCCGCCATTTCCGGGGAAAGGTAGCAATCAAACTTCACATTTTACAGTCACACTGACAAAAATCTATGTTCTTGCCAAAATATTTCACCAAGGCTTGTGTTATTTTTGCCAAAACGGCAGATTTTAGTTACTCACGTTTCTACCATAAGTTTGAGATTTTCACCAGCCACTTCAGTCCAGACAGACTGGAGCTCTATGGTGGGAGCTCTGGCTCTTCGTCGCCATCTGGTGGCTGTATCGAAGTAAGTTACTAACGTATTAAGTATTAACGTTAAGTGGTATTGAAAACAGAGAGGTTTGATTCAGTTAAGCACTAAATAAGTCAGCTATCTATCTATCGATAACTAGCTAGCTTGCTTACCTGCATATAGTCCTTCTCAGTTGCACTCCTGTTTTCTTTCCGAAATGAATTTAATGTAGCCTGCTAGTGGCTTTGATGCGATGTGATGCTGGTGCGGACATGTGCACTGCCAATCCAAGCTACAAGGACTGCTGCAGTTCTAAGAGGCCACTGACGCTTTTAAAGCAACCTCGAGATGTTGACAGTAGTAGGGCACAAATGCCATGGTGGCTGTAGGGGCGTACGGACATCACGGCCAGAGCGAGAGGCAACGATGCCGTAAAATTCCTACTCTGACAGTAAGATGATCAAAATAAAGCCAATCAGGAAAAGGGGGGGCTAAAATGACATCACTAATCAATAGGAATCTTGAACCATCACTCATATCAATGTGACTTTGGGATCAATAGATATAGATGATGAAAAGCAACACGATTTTGTTTTTTTTCAAATTTCTGGGACAGACTGAAAGATTGGGAAAGAGGGAAGGACTTAAATGACATCACCCATCAATAGGAAACCCTCCTGAGTCCGATTAGGTATCACTCATGACAGTGAAACTTCAGGATCAATAGATAATGTCTAAAAAACAGACAATCAGGAAAGGGGGAGGAACTTAAATCATCAATCGATAGGACACACTCTCCAGTCCGACGAGCCATAACAAATCTCAATGCAGCTTGAGGATTGCTCTCCTGAAGGTGATGATCTGTCACTTATGTAAATGCTACTTTGGGATCAAGACAGCCAATCAGGAAAGTGGGAGGGGCTTGAATGACATAACCAGTCGATAGGAAAGTCTCTCCTGAGTCCATCACTCCTGTAAATGCAAGATTTTTTTGAAATTTCTGGGACGAACAGACGGCCGACAAACCAACCTGTACTAGCTGCCGGTTGCAGATACAAATAAGAAGATCAGAGGGATACTAATATAAAGGAATGGAAAACAATAATTACATTTTAGATGCAAACTTGTTGACAAGGAGTCAAATGAACATTGCTGAGTATAAAGCTGGGAGGAGTAATGATGGCTACATTAATCATTTCTTCTCTGTGTGATGAGCTTTGTTTTATACACAGGCAAGCACACATTATCAAAGTGGGTTTACACACAATTGAATTGCCTGTCTTGGGTAAGGGGAAATTTTAACATTAGAAAGGCAATGGGCTAATGACACTAGCCGTTTTTAAATTAAATGTCTCCAACACTGTAAATGCAATGGTCTCATCCTTCCTTTTACTTTCCTTTTACTTTTCCTAAATATTTGGACTGTAAAGGCCTGCATTTTCACAATTCTAATATACAAATTGAAAAATAAACACAAACAGGTTTTGCAATACCACAATTTACAACAGTTTACAGGATGTTGGTACCCAGGTGTGAATGTCTCTCCCTCTCCTCCTCCAGACAATTTTCAACACTTGAATGACTGGCGCAAAACTCATCTAAACCATTTTCACACATTATTCCTATGCCTTTAGATCAATAGCCTTATGAATATGATGAATGCTTTGGTGAGAGATCAATAATTGTGGCTGTTGTAACTATGGAAAGGTAAAGCTCTCACCTGAAGTAAAGCTCACAGACAGAGTTTACAGCAGAGTTAAATAAATTACAGTATGGCAACAACAAGCAAATGGATGCGGAGGAAGCACTTGCTCTGCTATTAAATCCTGACCCGATGGAGTCTGATGGAGGTTGCGACATTTAATTGGATTTGGATGATGGCACACGATGGCACAGTTGGATAGAACAGACAGGCAATCCACAATCCGGTAGACTGCCTTCACATAATGTACTGATGGAGACAGAAGGGCCGACTCGTTACACAAGAATGAAAATCACCGGTAGAAACAGCAGTTGTCTTTGTCTTTGCAATTTGAATGTGTTGACAAGTGTCACGCTGCCCTCACTCCAGGGAGAAGCTGCAGTGCCAGGCCGATGTGAAAGGAAAAAGCCCATGGACAACTGCTTGAAATTCAACCAATTTGTGTGGGAGATTTGGTCATAAAAACATCCGATGCTGTAAGTGTGGGTTGGAGAATAGGAGGATTTTTTTTACATTTAGTTCATCTTAAACATAGTGGTTATTGCTTATTATATTACACTATGAGGAATAAGAGGAGAGGAGAGATATGTGAAAAAGCACATTCCAATAATTCCAGGCATTTAATGAATGCCTGGAATGCCAATAAATGCCCCTATAAACCTTTCATTTTGTTAATGTTAATCATTTTTCTGTGTTTTTGCTTGCCTGTAATATGTAATGTGTGCAAGTAATAGGTATAATAGGTGTATATATTTCCCCTGTATCAGCTGTAATGTCAGGGGTTCTGGGTGCAGACGACTGGCCATGGAACAACGTCCAGAGGTTCTTAGGCAACTGTGTTCTTACACACTATAACCTGCTGTTACAGTGCATATAATATGCTGTGCGTGCTTGTGCATCTGACAGTGTGAGCAACTGTTGCCTAGGTCCTACACAAACTGTGCAAAGGTAAATACAACTTGGAATACAATGGCATATACAGAAACACGCTGAAGTTCTATTGTCACCATTGTCTTCATCCTCATCCTCATGGTCATTATCATCATCATCATCCTGGTGTAATATTGTGCGTCAGAAGAGATAGCTCTGACCTTGGTGTTTTTTTCTCTGTGACCGTACAATGATGTGATTGTGTCCTATTGTGTCCTATTGTGGCATTTGTGTCATGTTTATGTGTGTGTGTGTGTGTGTGTGTGTGTGTGTGTGTGTGTCTCACCTGTATGAGGCGTCCCTGCTCAGTCTGCAGTGTGTTTAGGTCTTGCCCCAGGCTTCCCTGCCCCCTGCGTAGAGACTCATAGTCCATTTTCAGTTGCCCAGCGTGGGCTGACAGCTTGGCCACCTCCTCAGCCAGGCTGACCAGCAGCGCCCGGTCCTGGCCCTTCACCGACTTCAGGTCGGAGTCGTGGTCGGTCAGCGAGTGCAGCAGTGACGTCTGCACGCCCTCCAAGCGCAAGAAGTTGCTGTTGTAGTCGGGACAGTTAGGATCGATGAAGATGTTGATGCGTGATCCGTCGCCCCTCTCCACGGTGACCAGGGCGTTGGCTTCGTCCTGATTGGTCGAGATGTGTGGTAGGCCATCAGACATGGGCGGGGCCTGGTAGTGGTTCATAAAGAGGATGGTGCCAGTTACGGTGACAGCCAGCAGCACAGCCACAAAGAGCAGGATAGTGCAGAGCAGGTAGCTGCAGCTCATCCTCTAGAAGCAGGAACAGAGGGCAAAGGAAGGAAGGAAGGAAGGAAGGAAGGAAGGAAGGAAGGGAAAAATAGACAGTTGTTAGAACATCACAATTGCTAGAACATCAAAAATGTTGGAAAAACACCTGGCATATTGCTAAATGAAATTAATTTAATCCTAAATTCATCACTGTGGATACGTTTACAGTGCCAGATGCTTCCTACCTCAATGTTATAACCATATCCCCATCTGTCAAATCACAGTTTCAAATGATTTACTCAGCAACAGAATGCAGATTCCTTCAACTGTCAGACTTGTTTAACATCAAAATTCTACAAAACTAAAGCAAACGAGACAATTTCTGTCTAAACATTCGCTATGTCATTTGAGTTTCCGTAGTGAGGGGTGTGTTGTGTGTGTGTGTGTGTGTGTGTGTGTGTGTGTGGGGGGGGGGGGGGGCGGGGGCTCCTACCCTGAGACTCAAGTGAGAGCTAGCTTCCCTCTTCCCTCTTCAGAGAGAGGAAAAAAGACAACAAGAACAAGAAGAGAGAGAAATGAAAATGACAGCCAAAACAAGTGAGAGTAGGATGCAAACGGATGAACAGAGCAGCGTTCTGTCAGAGAAAAAGGCAAAACTACCAGTGTTATAGTGTCATTAACTGTGTGCTATAAAAGGCCTGCATGCCTTTATAATCCAGCGCCATCTTGCCACTCAGGACAAGAGAAGCAGCAGTGGATAGCAGAGAGCAATATGGCCTACCTATGCATGATTAACGATGCCTAGCTCCCCTGTATCTTCCTTCAAATGAATCAGCCACTGCTCCTGTTTTTTGCTGGATGTGATGTGCTCTCTGAGAGAACGTGTGAGCAGAGGTGTGTGTGTGTGTGTGTGTGTGTGTGTGTGTGTGTGTTTCTGTGAATGTCTTGGAGTGAACTTTCAAAGGATAGCTTGTTGGTTTGTATGTTTGTGTGTGCGTGCGCACGCGTGTGTGTGCATGTGTTATCTGTTAGTATGTGAAAGCGTGTGTGAGAGCAAGCTAATTAATATGTAAATTGGCTGCACAAGCACAGTGAACCATACTAATAGACAGCTAATGGTCTGCTTTATGATAGAGTTTTATGGCTGCTTTAATCTCTGGGAAATCAATTGTGTCTTCCAAGAACACTCGTGTCCGCTGTGTTTACCCACACTCTTTGGGCAGATGAAAAAAGGTCACAGCAACGAGCTGTGTGGGTGTGGGCCATTACATGCCTTTGAAGCAAAAATCTACCATATAACAGAAAACCTACCTTACTCATATAACCTTAGATGGTTCTGTCAATACTACACAACAAACCTAGCCATCTGTGGAACCATCAAGAGGCAAATCCTTCCACTGCCAGTAAATGAATATTGTCGACTGATAGAATTTGAACTAGAAAATGTTGCCAAATCCACATGAATTCATCCTGGGTACAGTCACTGTCTCCACAAAGAATCACTGTCATTTCAGTCATTGAAAGACATTTAGGCTGTCTTCCTCTCAAATGAGTTGGAATCTGTGTACACCTGTACACACACACACACACACACGCATTCACAATTTGTCTCCGCTATTGTGATTCTAGTTTGAAGAAGTAGCCCAGGTTCACAAGTCTAAAATAATAGAAATAGGATATTCGAATTGTATATGAGCGTGGATTGTGTTTACCGGAATTGTGAGAGTGTGTGTGTGTGTGTGTGTGTGTGTGTGTGTGGCTGTGTGTGTGTCTGTGTGTGTGTGTACGTACACGTGTACACAGTTTCCAACTCATTTGAGAGAAACAGAGCCTAGAGGCAGATTGCAGTGACAGTGGTTCCATGCATGCCAGCGGTGTCCAGAACACAGGGGCCGCAGTAAATTTGGCTGCCAAGAAAATAACACTGGGGTTACGGAGAGAATCACACCCCCCAGAGAGAGCACAATCTGCCACCGCCACTGCCACACACATACACACACACACACACACACACACACACACACACACACACATATGTATGTATATGTACTGTATGTACTGTATGTATACATACACCACCATGTTTCTTCCCCAGCTGCAACAGAAAAGCATGACCTTAATTTCTGATGCACATGCAACCAAAACATGGTAACTTGGATACATACATACACCAGGCTTGGAATTTCGCCATTTGGCCTTTGGTGTCACAAATGTTTTTAGGGTACAAAGGACACATGCCAGGGCACAAAGGCCATTGAGTGAAATAAGAGGATTTGGATCCTACAAATATTAATAGAAGATATGAATGTTATACTGTTTTGAAAACATGGGGTCTTCAGCTTTCACAATCCGTAAACCAATTGTATGTTGTCCAAACTATGTCTTATTACAAAGTATTTTAACAAAAAAGTCGTACGAATATAAACTTCGTAAATATAAGAGCAAGTTGTGATCAAAAGATCCGGGATAATTTTCTCGTCAGTCTACAATAACATGCTTGCTTGGTATTGCTGGAAACTAGAAATTCCGAGCTTTCCAATGACACTAAATGCACCACGATTGGAACGATACAACGTCCGCCATTTCCAGAGAAACGTCGCAGTCAAACTTCACATTTTACAGTCACACTGACAAAAATCTGTTCTTGCCAAAATATTTCACCAAGGCTTATGTTATTTTCGCCAAAAACGGCAGATTTTAGTTACTCACGTTTCTACCGTAAGTTTGAGACTGTTTCTGACTCATAGCGGCCATGGCCATTGTGGCCGCCGTGAAATTCCTACCCTGACATACACACACAATTTACCCACAGACCTTTCCTGCCAAATACTGGCTACAGACGTGCAAACTCATGAGTGCATTGCACATCAAAAATTCTGAGCATTGCTTCTAACAGCACCATTCCATTTCCTCCAGTTTTATTTTTTTCACCCAAATGCATCATCACAGAAAACAGCTCTAGGGGTGTATTGTCACAAATAACAAATCTTTTTGTCTCCTTGCTTAAACTCAACATGTAGACACTGACTGCACTATAAAATCTCTCTCTGCATGCCAAGCAGTGTTTTTTCCTGTACGTGTTGAGTGCAGGTGCAACTAAGTGATTGCGTGAGTGTGTGTGTGAATGTGTGTGTGTGCCTATGTGTAGGTGTGTGCGCATCTGCTCTACATAAAGTGCGTGTAATGGCCTCACCCTGCAGAGTCGCAGCAGTGTAACATTAAAACAGTTTCATTGAGCTCTGTCGCCAGCGGGCTAAGACGTCGGTGAAAGCCATCTCCAGCACCACACTAAATATTCATAGCTAGGATCCTGATCATTGACTTAATATGGAGAGGATTTATGATGGCCCGGTTATGCTGACAAAGGGACACCCAGAGCTAACACATACCTGACTCATACAGACAGGGAGACAGAGAGAATGGACTGGAGGAAGAAAGAGACACACATAGTGTGACAGTGAAGAGAGGAGGTGTAGTGGCTGCCTTGTTTAATTCTTAGATGGAGAATAAACCGAAACTACAACATCAACTCCCTCGTCCCAGCATAATACATGATCTCTCTCTCTCTCTCTCTCTCTCTCTCTCTGTCCCTCTCTCTCTCTCTCTCCAACTCTGTAGTAGTGTTATGACACTGCGAATGGAACACACACACACAGCCTCTTAACACTGTTTTTGTAAATGAAGCTCTCAATCTCGCAGTGGGAGTCCAGTCTGTAATTAGTAGCTGAGTTTCAAATCCTCTCGTGTCTCCACACATGCCACACAATGGGATTTGAGGGGACAACGGGGGTATTGGGATAGATAGATAGATGGAGAGAGAGAGAGAGAGAGAGAGAGAGAGAGGGATCCTCCCTATGGAAATGATGATGTCCTCCCACGCAGCAGTGTTGGCAGACAGATCTTGGACGAAAGGCTTTGTCTGCTCATTAGATCGGCAGGGAAACAGCAAGAGTCTCACAATCTCTCTCTCTCTCTCTCTCTCTCTCTCTCACACTCACACACACAGACACACACACACACACACACACACATATGCTCACACACACAGACATATATAGCCTATATATGCACACAAGCACACACAAAAACTTATTCAAACACAAGATGAAGAATTCATGTTGACGCCACTCCAATCAACACACACACACACACACACACAAAGGCACAAACACATACTTCAACTGTGAATGTGGATGCATATGCATAGCAGGCCTAACGCACATACACACAGGCTCACAGACGAGCATATCCACCAAACCCACAGTCAGTTCATCCAACTGGAGCTTCAGTAACAGATTCACATCAGTATTCAATATATAGCTTCTTCCAAAATTCTGCTCTTCTATTCTACTCTTCTTGCAGATGCAGCCGCGATCACTCTGCTCCGTTCAAAGGATCCGGGGGGCCTTAATCCCATCTAAAGCTCGTGTGTTTGGGTCCTTGAGTCGAGGTTGTGCCATCACCGCTGCTCGGTGGCAAAATGTGATGTGTAATATGCAATAATCCCTCACACTGCCATCACCAAAGCAGTGAAGAAAGCGGATTGTGATGGGAATCGTCAATGATACCTAATCCCCCATGCAGGTGAGCAGCTCATTATTCGTAATGTGCTCCTGCTTTTTTTCATTGAAAGGACGGCGGAGGAATGTATAAGAAGAGAGAGACATATATGAAGATGGAGAGAGATAGGGATGGTGTATACACTGCAGTAGGTGCGGGGCTCTCAATCACTCTCTGTTATTTGTTCCAGGAAACTCAAACTCAAACTCTGATTTGGAGAGATCAAATATCCTGGTGTAGATATTGGGTTTCAGATAGCGAAGAACTCAATAAACTGTATTGTCAGTATATGGAAAAAGAAATGAGGATCTAATATCTCTCTCTCCTAACAACTCTAATTCTCCTAACTTAATTTTTGTTCTGGAGATCAGACATACATCAATAATTGGATTACAATAAAGCTGCTAATGCAATTATTACTGACAAAAATTAAATGCATTGTAATGAAAAGTTATTCTGTTATTGTGATATCAGCCATGCAACAAAAGCATATGTGTGTTTGCGTGTGCCTGCATGTGTGTGTGTGTGTGTGTGTGTGTGTGTGTACGTCATGGTGACAAGCCCTTACCTTGGGTGGGGTCTCTCTGGCAGTTTCTGAGTCTGACCAGCGGTGTTTGAGCTGGGAGGAGCTCGGCACACACTCACAGAACGTCTGCATGGAACAAACAAACAGGGCCACCAATGTTGGCGTTTGCTCACAAATTCAATCTAGCACACACACACACACACACACACACACACACACATACAAACACATAGGCTTTTGGGTCTGAGTTCAAATAAATGAAATGAGTATTGGTCGCAACCCATTTTGTACAGTCTATAGTTCCAACTCTCAAATCTAATATTGAATTAGGGCTGGGCAATATATCGATATTATATCGATATCATGATATGAGACTAGATATCGTCTTAGATTTTGGATATCGTAATATCGTGATATGGCATAAGTGTTGTCTTTTCCTGGTTTTAAAGGCTGCATTACAGTAATGTGATGTCATTTTCTGAACTTACCAGACTGTTCTAGCTGTTCTATTATTTGCCTTTACCCACTTAGTCATTATATCCACATTACTGATGATTATTTATCAAAAATCTCATTGTGTAAATATTTTGTGAAAGCACCAATAGTCATCCCTACAACATTGTCGCAATATCGATATCGAAGTATTTGGTCAAAAATATTGTGATATTTGATTTTGTCCATATCGCCCAGCCCTACTTACAACTGAACATTTAGCCCACATCATAGAAAATACCGAGATATATATTGTGTATTGCCATTCAGCCTAAAAATACCGAGATATGATTTTTGGTCCATATCGCCCAGCCCTATATTGAATCGTTGTTAATGTCTTAAATAAACTAAGAGATAAACTGTATTGTCACTGATAAACAGAAAATAACTGCCTACACACATAACAGCACATTGACATAGATGGATATGAACAGACATCTGTACATCTCAAAGGTATCATTGAACTCAATAGTTTATGACAGGCTCAATGTGTCTTCCCAGACATGGCTTTGTGAGATTCTCAGCACACAGTTTCCTCCTACAGGAAGATTATAAATGAAAAAGGCCATTTCAATGAAGTGAGTGGGTCCAGCATGTGTATACAGGTGAGTGTGGGTGTTTGTATACAATATCCGGACATTATGTTTTGCAATACGTGTGCTTCTGGGTGTTTGTGGGGGTGTGTGTGAGTGTGTGTGTGTATGGACTTCTAGCTGTGGCATAGATAAAAGCAGGGTAATTATGAAAGTGTTGGCTTTTTAACTGCTCTAGGAGAATACATATCGTCCCTGACCTTAAACACCACTGCTCCCATCGTGGAATTGCTCAATTAGCCTGGGACAATAACGCCCACACAAAACCACACACACACACATACACACACACACACACACACACACCTACTTAAGATAAGGCTGGGTCCAGCAGACACTAGCAATGAATGTACAGTGCCTGAAATTAATTTTTCAAAATGGGGGGGGGGGATTCCCCCCTTAAATGGCTTCACATAGGGGGAATTTATACACTTTGGGGGTGGGGGGGTGGGGGGGTTGTAGTAATAGCTAGTCCTTTTGGGGTCCGGTGTTTTTTTTCTGAGCGGGTTCCCCTTTTTTTCATTCTGAATGAAATCATTCCGAAGGAAGATTGCCACGCAAGTGTTTACATGAGCGCTAAATATAACGATCGCATTAAGATGTGCGTTTACACGCTCCACAGTATATAATCAGAATAAAAGTTTCTGACATACGCAAAACACCGAATCCAGCACTCTAACATGGGCTTACGTTTTTAAATGATGGTCCTGCGTCGGTTATTTCTTTACTGCTGTTCTGTCTGCTGAAGCAACAGTTTTATCAAAACATACGACTCCAGAAGTGTCAGAAAAAGACGTTTTGTTTTGCCCTCGCAATGATTGGCTCCATTTGTAATTTTTTTCATATTTGTAATTTTCACCGCTGTAAACCGAAACTGGCCCAGAGAGGCAGAGTCAGGACTTGATTTAAAAAAAAACGGGCTGCACCGCCTACATCAAGCCTGAGCGCCCCGGAGTTAATAACAAGCACATCCATTCGAATCCTCCCGGAAAAAAAGCGTGACGTAATTGACGTCACTTACGTTAAATGCGCGAGCGTGTGCAGGAAGACGCGAGATAAAGAAAGTGATCGGAATGAGCGTTTACATGATGAAATTTTATCCATCGACCGGATTATGAAAGGGTTTTAAACCACCCCTCTCAAACCGAATGAAACTGAATTCGGATCGGGCCAGTTTATTCTGATTGAGGTGTTTATATGAGGCATTTTTATTCTGACTGGGCTGCTAT
This sequence comes from Centroberyx affinis, assembly GCF_046629955.1. NCBI lineage: Eukaryota > Metazoa > Chordata > Actinopteri > Beryciformes > Berycidae > Centroberyx > Centroberyx affinis. The sequence continues at coordinate 395,235 of NW_027280680.1, read as the reverse complement.
TCTGATTAAAAGGCTCCATGTAAACGAAACCTGTCTGTATATGCTAGCGAGAGATGCTGCAACAGCAGAGGGGGCTCGCAGCCTTGTAGAGAGAAAGGGAGAGAGAGCGCCAAGTGTGTTGTCGGTCCGTCTGATGCAGCGCTTCCGGCCAGTCGTCCCGCATTCCGCACCGTTCCCCACCGGTGCAAACGTTGGCCGAACATTATTAGACATCGCTGTAAATGTGTGCAGGAATTTCCCGCAATATAAGTGCTAGAATTGCGGGAATCGATGAAATTATGCGCAATACCCGCATTCTCGCACTGAAATTCAGCCCCTGATGGATCAGAATGCATTCTCTGTGCAACTGAAGTGGTGTGAAAAGCCTTAGTGTGTGTGTGTGTGTTAAAGTGTGCATGTGTGTGAATGAGACATAATTTTGAACAGTTGCTATATAAAACTGTATTTTGTAAAGCCGTCAACAGCAATATAACAACACAAATCTGATGTGTGTGTGTGTGTGTGTGTGTGTGGGCACAGCGGTTGACTTTGCGCGTGTTTAGACAGTTTTCACTGAGTGTGAAATGCTGTGTATGCAGCTCACACATTCATTGTTATGATGGCTGACCAATGCTTCACCCCTTTGCTCTAAGCACCCTCTTCCAATGTGTGAGACAGGCAGCAAGATAGAAAAAAAAAAAAAGTGAGGGGGGGGAGAGAGGAAGGGGAAGATGAGAAAGAGATGGAGGGAGGTTTGAGAGAGGTGTGCTGAATTCTAATGAGCAGCCTTAGGGCCAGCGATAGAAATCCATGTCTGTTCTGCCTAAAACATTGCAGCTGTCTGCGCCTGCAGTGTGCAGAGAAGCTACAGAGCTACCATTACTAAATAAACACAGACTCCACAGTGATGGGGCTAAACAAACCGACAAGGCAGCTACACATCAGTGTAACTGGGAATGTATTCATAAGTGTTAAAAAGTCAGTAACATGAATAGGCTGCGCATTTTTATGCCGTTGTACACAGGTGTGCATGTGCGTGTGCACCCATACAGACACAGATAAGGACACAGCACATACACAGGCAGACAGACAGAAAGACATACACACACACACACACACACACACACACACACACAAGCGTACACATACACATAGAACAAAGGTTGTGTTTTGCAGCTGCACCCCACTCAGATCCCTGACACACTGTCTTCCCATTACAATGAGCAGCACGTATCAGGGCTTTAGTCCGCTCATCCCCCTGCCTGCTAATGGCAACACTGGGGTTCTTTGCTGCCTGTACACATACACACACACACACACACACACACACACACACACATATGCACTCACAGTGACACACCAATATCTGTGGGGCCTCCTGTTGGCAGTAGTCCCGGTGTGGGCTTGACTGACTTGGCAGTGTTTGTCTAGTCCTAATCTGGCTCCACCAGCGGAGAGGATTTACACTTAATAGAATATTTGGGCTTTTTATTGGTTGGACCTTACACACTGAATCCTATCTGATGAGCCACGACTTAGGAAGACAGGAAGGGCTGAGGCTTATTCTGGGTGTGACTGAGTGTGCGTGTGTGCATTTGTTGTAGTGTACCTGTTTGTTTGCATGTGTGCATACGTTGACACATATCATCAAGGGAATAATACCAATAATGTCTAAGAATATGTGGAGACTTAGAAGGTGTCCTTGGAATGAATTTGCTCACTTCGCCGAGGAATACCTGTGCGTGTGCGTGTGTGCGTGTCGGGGAGTTTAGCGAGGTGTGTTTAAGCTTACTGCTCACTAAGCCGATGGAGTGGAAGAGGCTTTGCACACATTCACTTGTGGGCTTACTAATCATTTAGCAGGACTCACAGACTGCTAAATGACGAGACTGAGACTGACAGAATGATGAAGAGAAGGGGGGAGAAAGGGGACAGTAGTAGGGGAAGTGCTAGATAGGATAAGAAGAACAAAAATGAGTTGAGTGGAAAGATTAAAAATGTAGTTCATTGTTAATAATTTGAATAACTTTCACTGTGTCCTTCCTAAAAACAAACCAAAAAACACAGGGTTGTTGCTCGGCTTGCTGGACATGATGCAAAGTTATTACAGCGCCAGCATCTTTATTCTGTTCTGCCAGCCACAGAGAATTGGGCCTGGATGTTTTTTGAGGACACCGCTATTGTGGATGTGATGGGCAGCACAGCAGCTTTTACTGACTTCAAAGGAAGTATTCCCTTAACAATTGGCGGCTGATGGCAGCCGCTGGACGCTCGATGGCTTCTGGATTACTTGGCCGTTGGCACACAAATAACATTTCTACAGGGACCCAGCAGTCTCATTGCTGCGTATAGGTAAAAATGAGAGTAATGAGAGTAAATGAGATCAGACATTCTACATGATCACTGGTTGATTTTTCTTGATTTACATGCCATAACATATTTCATTTTATTTTACTTTATTTTATTTTTGCGTTAATAGTTTTTGGTTACATTTTTGAGGGTATTTTGTCAATTTCCACATTAAGAGCATCTCTTCTCCTCTACTGATTTGTTGCATCAGCTCAGAGATTAAAATCAGCTATTTCAGAGATGGAAACAAAATATTCTCTCGACACACCTTATCAAGATTGCCCTCTGGCCGAGGGAAAATAAACAGATATAAACAAAACACTGTTTGAGCAGGCAGTCAGATGAGAGGCCTAGAATGGACAGAAATCCACCAAGTGAGCTGATGTTTCCTTTTGTTTTGTTCTGCGTTGCTGCAGTTCAAGTAAAGGCCAGTATGGTGTTAAATATGGGCCTCTGTGTTTATGTTTGTTGCGGCTATAATAGACCAAGAAAGCATTCACAGAAAGTAGCATTGTATTAGCACAATGTCCTCAGCTCCATGGGCCAAAAGGGTCTTTGTGTCTCAGAGGAAACTCAAGCATTGTGGGGTTTTTCTTTTCCAAGTTAAAATCGAATGTGAGTGTGAATGTGCTTTGTGTGTAGATGTGTCTGTGTCCATTTGCGAGCACACATCATTTACACTGCAAATTCACAAAACACAATCAGCTATAACAGCCAAAATGGATGCTATGCAAACACTAGAAAAATGCTTTTCACCTTCAAAATAAGACAGCATGCAGAGAACGGAGTGGGAGGAGAGGCCTGCGGGAAACCAAGGAGATGAGTTCAATCCTAAGAGACAAATCACCCGCTCCACCCTCCACTGCATGTCCTTGGTGCTCACACCGCAATGGCCACACACAGGGAGAGAGTCTGTCACCCACTGTCCCTGAGACGCACACACTGGGACGCAAAAACACATCACCCTAATCTCTAATACAAAACACACCAGTACTGTGAGGTCAAAATGGCAGGTGTGTGAACGTGAAGTTGAAACAGCAAGATTGAAGTGATTATATTATACACCTTAACATACAAATTTACATGACATCAAAATTCACCTTAACACATAAATTCAATGAGGTTGTTTGTTCATTTATTGATTAGTTGTTCCTAAATTCATGTGTGAAGGGTTATTTATTTGATTTGTTCTTTTGTTCTTCATGTTCTTTTGGCTTTTCATTATTTGATGTGAATATTCATTAGGGATAGGGTTATCTGATGATGTGAGCATTCATTATTTGTTCATTCAGATCATTTAGTAAGAATTTATCATTAGATGTGGTCATTTATTGTGACAGAAAATGTTCCATAATATATGGTCATCTCTCCTCTCAGACACTGATGGTCTAAGCCTGCTCTCATTCACCCTCCATAATTTGCTAATGTTCATCTTTCAAAGCCCTACACAGTCAGGAACCCAAACATGTACCACACCCTAAAAATTAAACTTGTATGCACAGATATAGGCCAAGAAAGTAGGATTTGAGTATGATTGTATAAAACACAAAAAACATAGACATAGATGCATCAACCACAGACATAAATAGATACACACGCACACACACACACACACGCACACACTACCACGCACACACACACACGCACACACACGCACACATCCAGCAGGGCTGTGTTCTAATGGTGAAATATAAATGCAGAAGCAGCACTTCCGTGACAGTAAAAAACATTTTTATCGCACCATGAGGGCCCTTAAGACAAGAATGCCCACCTTGCTGATGCTGCCTCAACACACACACACACACACACACACACACAAACACACAGACAGATACATGGGGATATCTGTGTTAAAAGAGTGCACCAATTCCACATGAAATAGCAAGGCAGTAATTACGATGCTATTTCCTTTACCTATGTCAGGAATAATCAAAATGATTCTCATCAAGGACGCTTCACTTCATCTTAGCTTTGCAGGCTGGCATGCTTTTCTCCCTCCACTCCAGCCCTCACTTCAATTTCTCTTTTTGAAATTGCCAACCACTCATGGTTCTGATTGCAGTCGCGAGTACAGATAAGTGCACAAACACACAAGCACACAAGCACGTGGTAAGTACACACAGATCCGCACACACACACACACACACACACACGCATGCCATTTAAAGGACAAGATGGATGTCCGCCCCACAGCCTTGCTATTTTAATAGCAGAGTGATAAGAAGGCAGACACTTCCTCTAACAGACAGAAATGAAGAGCCACCACCTCTTAATGTATACATTTGCATACATCACCAGCAGCGAGACATACAAACGCTCATAAATAATACATGCATGATATGGAAACTGCTGCCTACACTTTCATGGTACAGCTACCTTGCAGACTGAGTTATGGCTGTAGCTCAAGTACACTGTAGGGTGGTCCGGGGGTGTGCGTGTGTGTGTGTGTGTGTGTGTGAGCGTGTGTGTGTCTGTTTGTCTATCTGTCAGTTTGTCTGTCTATGTCTGTCTGTCTCTTTGTGTCTATGTTGATGACTGTGTGTGCGCAGGGGATACCCTCCATCTTGCCAGATTGACCTTGGCAAAGAGAGCAGATTTTGATGCTGATGGTGCGAGACGAGTGTGGCGTTTGCTCATTTGCTCACACTGATTGTGTATATATGTGTATGTGTGTGTGTGTAGTACTTTATTTGTGTGTGTAGCATTTTTGTAGTGTGTGTGCATGTCTGCGCATGTGTGTGGCGCGGTCTGTGTGAAGTATGTGTTGGTTGAGTGGTATTGGGTGGTAAGTGCTGCGTGTTCACTGCCTCCCTGAGGAGAGGTCTTGGTACAGTGGATATTGGTCCTGTAAGGTCACGGGCTTCCATATGAACTCAACTCGCCCATCATCCACACAAGTTGCGGTATCGCCCACTACGCTTTAAAAGAACCAGTGTCCCCTTAACCTATCGGGTGCAATATCTCGCCTCTCGATGCTTGCTATCCCGAGAAAGATGAAGCTCAAAACAGAAAATGATGAGGAAAAAAAAAGAAAACGATTCCTTCATTTATCTCTTGCACTCAACTCACTACACAGCAGGACAGCATTGCTCCCAAAAGGCTGTGTTCATCAATGTCAATGGAAAGCTGTTTTTTTCTAGTCCTGAAACTTTCTCTCCTTAAAAGTGAATGTGACAGTGTTCTCTCTAACAAGATGTTTCTATTTGTAAACTGCAGTAAACAGCCGCATTAACAAAGGCAGCTAGCACACCTAAAGTACCACCACTGGTAAACATGAAAGCAAATTTCTCAAAAGGTCTTCACTGTCATTGAAGCATTCTGAGTTGGTATTCAAAAGAACCTTTTAGGAGCAACGGTCAGTGAGTGCAGTGCGACAGGATGCTCGCCTCATGGAGGGGCCTCTTCATGCTGACTGTGGGGGTTTGATCACCGCCACTGAAAGGAATCGGCACTGAGGAAATGTTTATGAAATTCTACTCCAGCCCTGCCGCTTGAAAATGGGATCATTTCAGTCTGTGTCAATAAATGTTTTATTTGGAAACTATGGATAGAAAAGTTTATGCTACAAGGGGAAGGGGTATGGCAACTGATAGTGTTACAACTGCCAATGTAATAACCTTTCAAAATATAATAAAGATGGCCCTCTAAATGAGCCAAATATGTAAAAATCTGTTAATGTAATAAATAGCTAAATAATGTAATAACATCAAATTATTATATTAACCAGTGATTATTACTTCATAAGGGGTGTAACATATTTTCAACTGTTGAAAAACATATGAATTTCCCATGTTTTTCCACATGTGCACACATGTTTTATCACATATAATCATGTTATAACATGTGGAGCACGTGAAAATGTCTCAGAACCACATTGCCCATGTGATGTGATGTGATGTGATGTGTTTCATTTGGGATTTTTCCACATGTGAAATTCATGTGGTTTTTCTGTAAGGGTAATAACAGATGTTATTACATTATTAGTCAATAACAATAACAATAATAATGATAATATGTAATGTAATAACCTGTAAGAATAAGAAGAATGCAATAATTTGAGTTATTACATTATTAGTCAAATGTTATTGTTACACCATCAGCTAAAAATATATTGCAACCTTTATGAAGTGATAATAACTGGTTAATGTAATAAAGTGATGTTTTATCCAGCAATGTATTACGTTAACAGGGTTTATTACGTTTTCAACCCATTTAGAGGGACATTTTTATCACATTTTGACAGGTTATTACAATATCCGGCAGTTATTACATTATCGGCTCCTACAGGGAGTGCTAAAGAAACATCCAATCTGTAACAGTCATGCCTCATTTTAACACCATGGTCCAACTAGGAAAATAGTTGTAAAAGCCTTAAAGAGAGAAGAAGAGAAATAAATGAAAGAGAAACAGCAGGGACAGATATAAAAAGGAAGCAGGACACTTTATTCTGGAAAGCTAAGAGCATCTTAAGTCAATAGGTTGAATCCTCAGGAAGTGCCATCTCTGTGGCTTGCTCCCTGGCTGCTTTGTAAAAGGAACTGCCACGACTGTCATCTTTCCATGAATGCAGTAAGGCAAAGTCAAAGAAATGTAATCCAAATGAACACTCGGAAGAAAGCAAAGGATAAATCAAAGTAGAGTGACTGCATAAATAGACCCAGTTGTGAGTGGTTAGCGGGTGCTAAACAAAAGTCACGTGCCAGGAATAACAGATAGGCTATTTGCTATATTTACTCTACTGGAACTGTTTAATGACTCAAACTCACTTTGTGTCTTTCAGGTTTTTCATACCAACTTGCTACAAAATCTGCAGCCAGGTTCATATGTTTGTAGGAAAAAAATATACAAATGTATTCCTATTGTTGTTTTTTTACTAGATCAACACAGCAGCACTAGTAAAATAGGAAAATAGTGGATTAAACAAGAATAGATTCAAGATGGTAAGAAATCTGAATGGATTCATAGAGTTGAATAAAAATTGCCACTGGGACATTGATGCACTGCTATTGAAACTTTCAGACCACAAAACTGTATATGTTTTGTTTTCTCTAATTAGCCTATGCATGGCCCCAAACCCCATGCGAATCCTTACAGTTTGTCAAGTCACAGAGCAATAGTGAGTTGAGATGCAAACATGTTTATACGGTAGGTCTGTTCTAAGAATGTCTCGCTAAACATTAAACTTAGACATACAAAAAGCATAATTAATGCAGTTCTCTGCTGACACTTCCTCTGGAGTCACAAGATTAAACCACTTCATTAGTGTCTGGAGAGACGACAGACAAGAGATGAGAAAGGCAGAGCTTCGGGAGAGAGAGAGAGGGAGACAGAGAGAGAGTAAGAGCCTGCTTTGTTAGTGTTGGAAAGAAACACTTTCAAGGCAGTAATTATGATGCAGAAAGAATGTAATTATTTTCCCAGAATGCCAGAGGGCTCCTAGTGTCTCCTAATAGTGATGGGTGACAATCTAATAGACCACAGATGTTAGTAGTGCATGGGGCTTAATTGGTGTTTAAGCCTAAGTGGTTTGTCTGAACATATCCAAGCTCTATTCTAAATGTGTCAGCGCTGCCTGCCTGTGCACCCTATGATCCTGGCTGACATGATCTGACAAATTTGATCAAAGATAAGGAGTGTCGCTGTGCATCTCACACAATCTGACAGCTTGGATTAATAAGCCTGGAGTTTATCATGGGTGTTTTGAAAACTGCTTAAACTACTCTCCTGTTTCTCGCTTCCCCAGGGATTCTCAAACTGTTTCATATCACACCCACAAACGGATTGACGGCCCGCAACTGAATGGGATTTTGTCCCAGGAGGAGTTTTTGTTGCAGATGTTACAAAGTACCAAAAGTTTCTGCACTGTAGGTAAAGAGATAATCGTGAGTGACACATGGTATGAATAATGAGTGTTATACTGTACATTATCTTGATGAAAAACTTTTCAATTAAATAATAGTGAAATTTTAGATAATAAAGATTTTTTGTCATTTCTGCTTTATTGGACAATGGACAGTATAGAGTGACAGGAAAGATGGGAGAGGGACATGTAACAAACGTCCTGGGCTGGATTCAAACCCAGAATGACACGGTTACATGATTTGCACCTTAGGCAACTGAGCCACAAAGACACCCCACAGGAGCAAAATTAAAGTATTTTCCATCCACTGGAGCCCCCAACCCTGGAAGCAATGACTCTCGAGGAGTCCAGGGGCCCACTGTATCCTTGTGAGAACCATTGTGCCAAATATTAATAATAATTGAACAGTGCATGCAGTAACAAGGCACAAAACTATACTGTACAACAATTACTACGGTCTCTAGCATTGCTATAACAATAAAACCTGAGAGGTCATTCTTTACTGTGATTATGAGTGCGGCGGTGCTAGGTGCAGCCAAAGTACAAATTCTGTCAGTACAGGACATTGCTCAGGGTATTATGGTTATTATACAATGGTTACCAAAGCACGTGTAATGTCTGAAAAGTTTCCGCCAAAGTAGTTTACATGCAGAAGAATAAAAACAGGAGAAAGCAATAAGGAAAATGTCACTAACAAGCCGTCTGGTTACCACAAGAATTGGCATAACAGCCAAAGAAAGAACATGTGGCATTATCAGCACGGGCAGAACAAATCTTTGACCAATCAGATCTCTGTTCTGTGGTTGCATGAGTGCTTTAAATAGGCTACAGTAGACAAAAAGATGGAGACTTTATAGAAAAATCTGATAATATGGTATTGAGACATTCCCTCTATCTATCTATCTATCTATCTATCCAATCTCACCCCCAATGTCTTTTCTCACATGGGTCAAAGTCACAGACCAAATGATCCACTATAACAGATAAACCACTTTGCACCTTGTTTCTGCTTTTCCCAGGGTGCTAGTGTGAACATGGCTTTATGGGAAATGAAGTATTCTCCGTATAACCCCTGGGGGAGAACTGCAGTGATGAGTTAAAATGTCTGAGCTCCTAATGGAAAGGCTCGGTCCTGAGAACAAACCGCGAATGTTTTTTTTTTTTTTCTTCTTTTCTTTTTTCAAAGTCTGTCAGCTCACATTTGTGCACAGTCTCCTGACACAGTTACTTCCCTTCCCTACTACTCAGCCACAAAGGTGATTCAAGAACCTTCGCATTCAGATTGGAATCATAATTCCATTTTATTAGTTCCAAGATTTTCATTTTGTAAGATGTATTATTGAAAAGGCTCTTGAAAGCACATTAATATGACATGGAATGGCATTTAGAGTCACCCATTACAACAAAGTGATGTAGCTGCAGCAGCGTCAGAACTCTAATAAGAATATCTGCTTAGAAGTGGAGTGTGGGTTGTGTGGCTGTGGCAGATGTGCCAAATGCGTTAAGCAAGCTGACCTTTATTCTAATAAATGTTGTAGTGTGGGGGTTCTATACACACATGCAATCCCCCCCCACCCCCATTGCTCTGATCAGCATTTGACCCATGACCTAGCTCACATCCAACTTCTAATTGTGACAAGCCACATATGGCAGATAATCATTCTGAATAATCTGTTGCAATGGAGATCGCTGACCGTAACGGCCATTGATGCTCCCTCTTCATGTCCGGCTGCGTGGTTGGAGGCAGTTTCCCCTCTTTGCCCTCTTAAAGTGCTGGGGATTAGTGACGTACATTATCACTTTAATCTCCTCTTTAACCCCTTCAATCAACCCCCCCCCCCCCCCCCTCCTCTCTCTCTCTCTCTCTCTCTCACACACACACACACACACACACACACACATCCACCCCCACAGAGAGATGGCCACAGCCACTCTGCCAGAGCTGCATATGGCCGCGGACAGACGTATGTTTCACTGATGCTGCACAGACATTTTATGAGAGCGTAATATAAACATAAGATTTCATTCTCTCAGTAGAGTCACCCTATCTCAGTAATCCACTTCAATCCCATCTACATCAGCCCCTCTCAGTGTCTCTGAGTGTATCTGTATTGCACTGCAATGAGTGGAGTTATGAGCGTGATATTAATACGCCAGGCTATTGGTGGGCTCTTACTCCATCTCTCCATCTCTCCATCTCTCATCATGTTTATCGTAAAGACTTTATTTTGATACATGTCAAATGGAAAATAGAATTTACTGGTGGGATATCCTTCCAGATGTCGCCAACAAGCTGTGTGAACATGACATGTAGAATTGCTCTGAGTCATAATTAAGTGGAAATGGCAAGATAATTTGTTTTGACTTGAAAAAATCTGTTGAAATTTAAAGTGAGTCAAATAATGAAGAACAGTCAAAACCCTGCAAAAAAAACCACATCAGTTTCAAATTACCTCACTAGCATAATAATAATTTTGTTCAGAAAACAGTGGGCATTTAAAAAAGATAAACACTGCATGAGCCATATTACAACAAATATACTCCGTTTTTGACAAACGATAGGGGACCGGGGGCAAGTTACACTACAAAATACTATATGGAGCAGTAGTCTATTAGTTTGTCAGGTTGGTTTAGTGATGTTGTCTGGTGGGAGTCTACGCCACCACCATCCCCATGACCTTTGACCCATCTCACTGCAGGCTGACAGCAGCTGTCATGCAGCACACGCAGGGCTAAAACTGAAAACCACAGCGCACAGCAAAAACATCACACCCATCTGAAAAACATCATCATCATCACTTTCTCTGCCTGCCTGGCAGATGACAGACATCACTTTGACCCTGAGGTGAACGATGTCAGCCTATCAGGGCAAAGGTCAAAACCCGCAAGACCCCGCCTCTTTGCCTGCTCCTCCCCCTTGCCCTCTCCTCCTCCTACATCCCTCGTCATCCTTTTTCTCCGACATCCACTGCCCCTGACAACCCTGCCTTATAGTGCTAAAGAGTTTCTCTCTTCATCTTCAACACATTTGCAATAAATCCATTTGAGCTGTGGGGCTGTAGAAATGGTGTGAGTCTGATTGATTTCTTATGTTAGCACATTACTGGGGCCTGTGATGGCCAGACTCCATTTCCCATTACAGCGAGAATCAAAACAGAGCTGATCCCCCCCACGTGGTGCGTCCTCTACAATCACAGTGCTTTGTCCTTTCATTTGTGTGTTATTTTGTGGGTGCATGTGTGTGTGTGTGTGTGTGTGTGTGTGTGTGTGTGTGTGTGTGAACGTTTAAGGTAGTTGTGTTAAGAGAAAAAAGATGCGCTGGATGGATAATAGTGACTATGTGGCACATTTACTGTTACCTTCTAGTCCCAGATGCGATGCCCTCAGGTTTTTACCTCTCACTCCAGCTGTCTCTCCAAGCCCCTAACTCTCTTCAAATTCTCTGGACTTCAACCCAGATTTTACACATCAGTTTTTCTCACTGTCTCGCTCTGTTTCAAGTCCATCCCCATCTCTTTTTGACTACATCAATTAGTAATTGCATCTGTAAGGAAGATTTGACAAATCGTGGCAGACAAAATGGCTGAAATACTGCTGTACTGACAGTGGGGTGGTCAGGCTAAGGGCTTTTACAATACCAACAGACTACCAACAGACATTTTGCACTACTTTGCACTACACAGGATTAGAAAATATTGATATACAATATCCATGCAAATGAAAGTAAGATAGGGTATCTCATGTACAAAGGATGAGGACGGATTACTTCCTGTGTTTTTACTGCAGCTCGGAGATCATGTTTCCACTAGAGGCTGCAGAACTATTTGTATGATGGCATTCATATATTTTGACACCAGATACAACAACAAATCAAAAGCAATGTCTCGCTACTGGCACAACTATCTAGAGAACTTTCGTAAGATCAACTTTATATCCTATCATTTACTGACGATTTATTTTCAGAACAACCACAGACCCACCTGTACAGACCCATGGCGGCACGTGTGGTCAATTCAATGCACTGAAGCACTGCGACACGGTTAAATTACATAATTCCACTAACGTTACTTAAATACCATAAGATGACGTCACATACCGTTAAAGTTTGTAGGGCAGCGAAGATGAGTTACTGTCTGCAAATCCCTGTTACTGACTGTGGAATGTTAAGTTAGGATAAGTTAGTAAGGATATTGGCTACCGCTGGAAATATTACGATATTTGCAAAATATTGCGATATTTGCAAAATATCGCGATAAGCCTATTTAGAATATCCATAACAGAAAAAAGCCTATGAGTGGTCTTTTGTACCTGGAGCAGTTGACCTGCTCATTATCACTACAACAGCACTAACTGTCTTATCTTGTGCTGTTGTTTTTGAACATATTTTGTGCCTGGGGTGACTCCAAGATGACTTTCCAGTTTAGGATGGACAATAAGGTTCTATTCTATTTTATTCTATTGTTAGCCACAAAGCTATGAAATGGTTCTAAATAAGACCCTATTAACTATTTCACATTACATGTTGTACTTGACATAATAACACACTTAAAGCACTTTGAGAATTTGAACTTGCTGTCATGTAAAGCCAAACAGAAACACAGTAACAGTACTGTCATGTAATGAGAGTATATTAAAATTATATTTTTTCCGTTTTTATTTATGTTTGTGAACCTACCTTTAAAGAACAGAGCACATTAACATGCAAAACAAAAATATCAGACACACCAATTGTTTCCAATGGCCACCTTGCCGTGTCTGCTCTAACCTTTGTTTGAGTTTGGAGTATCAACAGAGAACCAAAGCAGCTTTGGACAGTGACTACTGACCAAATTCAAGGCACTTTAAAAGGTAATATCATTTTTAAATAGGGCAATGTTTATATGTTCGTACTTGTTAATTAATATGTCTATTATTATTCATGCTTTTAATCAGGGTGCTCTTGTGAAGCTGTAGGCTACAGACAGTGATTGACATCAGAGCTTGATAAAACTTTTCATCAACCGAACACCTTGACAAGCAGCCAAGACTAGAATGTGGAAATCCTAATTAATGAAACACAAAGGCTTGCTGTGCTATATGACTGCATAGTAAGTGGAATATATTCAGCTAGTAGCATACAAATGTTGAGATGTATGAACAAAATATGAACACTACAGAATGTCCGTGTCTCCACAGATAAGAAGCAGACTGTATGTCACCCTAAAACAGGCCAGCTGTAGAAGTGCAGGTGCCAAAGCGACTGACACTTCTCCCACCTACAGTGCGCCATAGAAGCGTCAAATTAGGAGTGTCACATAACACGTCAGTTATCATATCCAGGGCAGTCAGGCCTATAGAGAAAAAAAATACTGTTAAAGCCGCAGCATCCTCCTTTTCTGTTGATCACTCCTCCAGCTGTATCAAATGTGGTTTTCTGTTCCCTTCATTAGAAGTTTTACTTCGTCTATGGGTAGGTACTGTGGCTTTAGTGGATTAGGAGCCTGAGTACAGTAGAAATGCACAATTGTAATTTTGATGTTACACTTTACGAAAGCTATTCCAACTCACTCAGCTTACTGAGACTGTTGGCACATCACTCAGCAGCCAGGAGATAGAACTCTTTTTTGCACAGTATATTATGTACACCTACTACTTGTATTGTATTATTACATGCATACACAAATGAATGCACTAGAATGAAGCCATTGTTAAGGTAGTCAAGGTAGTTCACTCCTACCGCAAAGAAGACAGAATGTTTTCAATGTTTTCATCCAACATTTTTTGCACAGTTGCCACGTTCAAAAAATCTCTACCACCCCTTTTTCACTCTTTTTACTTGTTCTTGTGTAGTTTTTTCTGTAGTTGTCTTTTCTGTACTGTACTACATGAAATGAGGAGTGCGTGTGTGTGCATGCGTGTCTGTGTGTGCTTGCACAAAAGTGTGTGCATGCGTGTGTGTTTGTTTCTCCACAGGACGTGTCCTGTCCTCCACGCTGAATGTTCCACAACATCAGCAGAAACTACTGGTCTGCCATACCTTACATTTCCATATCCAATCTCATTCAGACTTAGGTATTGCAGAGGTGCAGATTTTCACCAGAGGAAACAAGACAAACCAAATACAGTAAATATGAGCCCCACTACTGCAGCCAAAGCAGAGGGTCGGGTATTGCCCTGACATTGTAAGCTAAAAATGTGCAGATAACGGAGTGTGCATCAGACATAGTGCTTTCATTTCCTGCCAATAAAAAACACAATCCCGATGATGTAGCATATAGGCAGACATTTCCGACAACTTTGATAAGTTTTATTATAAAAACAGGGCCAAGAATCATAAAGTTTTTCATCCGGTGACAAAAAAACTATATGGCCACACAACACATTGTCACAGTATATTTGTTCATATTGATCAATATTGATAATAATCACGATACGTATTTAATAATGCTCCGCTTAAAGTTTGAACAGTAATCTGCTTGACTAAACTCTGAAGAAACCAGAGAGTTCATCACAGTTAAATGATTTATTATCAGAGGCAACTGGTTAAAACACATATACAGTATATGTAAACATCAGTACCATCATGGCTTTACATTTACAAACAAGGCAGTACAAGCCAACCTATAACATTGGCTCCTTATATTAATCAACAAAAACCGGCATGCAAGTTCTCATCTTACAGGACACACATAACTTCATATAGCTTGTATTCTCCCCACATTCTCTGTTTTTTATTTATTTTTTCCATCACAATGAACTAACTACTAACTAGTGACTACTAACTAAAAATACGGCCCACATGTCCTCTCACTGTTTGAGAAAGACTGAATACACATTTGATTCGTGTGTAAGCTGCTACAAAACAACTTGCCCTGTGTTTGACAGAAAGCATAACCAGTAAAGCTAAGAATGCAAATATTTAGGGTAAATATTTTCTCACTGAAAACAAGGTATCAGTTTGAAATCTAGGCAAGCTTGATCGGAGAGCAAGCTTTGCTGGCAAGGCTTCAACATCAACCAATCAGAGACAAGAATCAGGTGACCTATACTCGGCCCACACTAATGGTCCAAATGCTACTAAATAGTTGACACAACTAGGAAATAATAGCTGTGATTCTTTTTTATATAACATTTAATCTAGCAAGCGGATGCCAGAGGAGGCCAGAGCCATACGCCTGTAATACATGTTATAAAATTCCAAAGGATAACCTTTATAAAATGATTCAATTATTACATTTTCAGTAGAAAAGAGGAGGCAGAGATGAAAGTGATGGCAGTAGTATGCTATTTCATTCATTTTCACTCCTTCAACTTAAAAGCCCTCTTACTCATACAGTGCATCATCAGCTTCAGGCTTCAGGATACCCATTTTTTTCAATATAACAGAGGTTGTGTGACCCTTCTTCTTCTTCGTGGTCACTGTCACCGTTGCTTTCCTTCTTCCTGCTCATTTTTACATCTCGCTAATCTAGATCCGCGTATCATCACTTACTGTACCAGTCTTCTCCAGTAACTCACTGTCACAAGTCACTGTGTTGTTGTCTTGAGTGGGTGTGCACCTCAGCAATGTGCAAGCCGCCGTTTTTTGCCGTCAGATTGGTTGGTGTTTTGTTTATCTTTTGTTTATCTGCAACCCAAATACAAAGATTTCTGCTGTGTGACTGGCTGCTGGTGCAAAACAGAAACCGAAAATGATTTTATCGAAACAGAATCCCAAAACTGTATCATCACTATCGTGGCAAATTTTTCCGTAATCATTTTTGATATCGTTCTATCACCCAGGTCTATTTTCAGCAAACTCTCTGTCTTTCTTCTCCCTTATTCTATTCATTTCTTCTACTTCCTCTGCTGACTTTCCAAAGTAGGGAGGAGAGGAGGAGATTTTTTCAAGATCCATCCTTCTTCTATGTTTTTTGATTGATTTGATGTTTGAATCATTTAAAGCAAGGGCTTTGGAATAACGGCAAGCCGTGGGAGCGAGTCCTTAAATTCCTCATTTATTCAAATGTGCCACTTTTCCCCCAGCACATCTGAATAATGGCACACAGTCTGCCAGATTGAATTTTTGATGATGAATAAATTATGGATGTCGGCGGGTAAGTCTGTTAATATATTAGCCATGAGTTTGTCATAAGTGTTTAATAGGATAGCTGAAATAAATACATCACTGCATCTCTTTGTCTATCCATCTCCGTCTCTCTCCCGCTCTGTCTCTCTCTAGTTCTTAATCTTTCTATGCATCCCTCCATCGCAGTCTCTCTCCTCAAACTATCCTCATTCATCATTTTCTCATCTTACTGCTTATCCTCTGTCACCTGACCTCTTTTATGAGTTTGTTTTTTTTCATTTCTCATTCTACTGATCGCAGATACAAAAGCTTGGATCTTCTTTGTGGTCCAGTGAACAAACATTATTTTGCTGTGCATGCTTTCCTTATTGTGGTCATTATTGTCCTGACATGTCCATTTTGACATGTGAGCAGCTGTAATCAAAACGTTGCTGAACTTAAAATTACAAAGGAAGGAATTGGACTGCTGTGGGTGGCATCGTGACACATTTCCTCTTAGGCATGCTAAGAAGAAAATTGCCTGTCCCTGAACCTACGCATCCATGTGAATATGTCCATGCAAATTAACTCATAGAGATTTTTCTGCTGTATTTCACCAAATGCAGCAATAAAATAGCAGAGCAATCATTCTTTTTCTGCATCCTATGCACAGATCAAGAATACGGAGTACGAAACACGGTTATGGAGACAACAAGGGCTTCTCAGCCTTCATCCCTCTAGTCAATTAGCACTGTTATTAACCTTGAGACACCTGATGGCGCCTGGCCCATAATGACGCTATTATGTTTCTCCATTAGCTTAACCAAGTCATTAGCAGGTAAATATATGGAGCCAGTTTTCTGAAGAAACGACTCCATTTGGCTCTGAGGAGAACCAATAATGTGATTTGGGAGAGACTACCAAGTAAGAGGGAGTTACAAAGAGGCACAGCTCAATCACAAGAGCTTTGGCATTTTAACACCAAGATAAGGAGGTCTTCAATGCAATAGCAGTTGAACAGATGCCACGCTCTAGCATTACTATTTTAACAATTGGCTCTGGCTTGCTGCCAAACTGCCTGTATATTACAACAGAGTTTTATCAAAGCGTGTTTGTGTGTCTTAACTGGTTATGTTGGGTTAAAACTCCACCTTCCTCTGTCCTATACTGTTCTTCTGCTCCAGATCCTGTGGCCAGAGCAGACTGGCTGCTTGATTAAACTTCTCCATTTGTCATAAATTATTCACTGGATTCCACAGTCTAATTAATTTCCTTGTTATTTACTGTTCAGACTCTACGTTCTCAGTCAGACACATAACCCATCACTAAAGGGAAGTGTGTGTGTGTTAGTATGTGTGGGTAAGTGTAGGTGTATGTATGTGATTTGTTATGTGTGCGCGCTTGCGTGCATGAGTATTTGTGAGCATTGATTAATGGTGAGTCCGGGGAAAAAAATAAAAAGGTCCATTATGTTGTGGGCAGTGTGTTCCCCTAAAAGCAGGCGTTAGACCTAATCTCACATCTCTATTTGATCGGACTCTAGCGCCACATGAATGGGAGCTCTATTACTCTCAGATTGAAATCGCCAGGAGGAAATTGGACACTTCTCACTGCAGATATGGAGATAGAGCCCAATCTGTCAAAGAAATGGGCCTGGCTAGTTGTCTATCAAGATGATTGAACTCTGTAACACATGCACAGACTGTTTCTATCTCATCCCTCTCTCCACCACTCTAGCTCATTTCCTGCCCACTCTTTTCCTCCATCTGTACAACTCTCATCCACCTCTCACAGGTGATTTCCAATGCATGTTTAATGAAGATTTAGCAGGGAATTGAATGAGAATAATTGCAGATTGGTTATATTACAGCTTTTCAAAGTCCAATAATGTGTCGAAATCCATACTTTTTATTCCTTACTTTGGATTGAAAATAGTCAATTTTATGTTGTTTTTTTTAATTTTACCTCCATGATTCCTTCCTTCTGTACAGATATGCATGCAGGCAATGCTGCATAAACACACACACACACACACACACACACACACCTCATATTATCTATTATTTCAAGCATGCATGGAGGGGCTGCATCCTGCAGATGGAAATCTAATGCCTTAGCCTGCCCTATTATCTCTCTCTCGCGTGCGCGCGCGCGCTCTCTCTCTCTCTCGCTCTGTCTCTCTCTCGCTCTCTCTCTCTCTCCCTCTGTGAAACCCTGCCCTATCAGGTCAACCTGCTGACATATCTGTCAATACAGGCTCTGTGAGGTACAGTATAACCTTGCCCTGCAGTGCCTTCCTGGTGCTCCCTGCTCAGCTTTACTTTCTTACATTTTCGCCACATCCATTCAATACACAAAGACGCAGAGATGAAAGAAAGTGGCCATGTATGCATGTAAACCCCCCCCCCCCAACACACACACACACACACACTCACTCACTCACACACACACAACTTAAAATATGTGCAGTACATAAAAAACAACACAATTACCCTGAATCATGAACCAATTAACTACAATTAGTTTCCATTACAGCTCTTATTGTGGATATGAATGAGCCCTTGGTGATGCTCTGGGGCCTCTGTGGCATGCCTTGCAACCAATCCCAGAGATCCAAGAGACACTGGAGAAAGTTTGTCTTTCCTTCAGTAGCAGTGTGTGGCATATCTTTGATAGCACCCCTTTGTGCTATCTTTGTGCGTGTGGGATTTTGAGCAACTGGCAGATATCTGCGTCATCTTGCAAAGGGAGATGGGCCTTTAGCTAGCCTGCTGTCTGCTCAACACTGATCAGGAACCTGCGCTGTGAGTCATACTCTCCATTCCTCCCTTCTCCTTTCTCCCTCATTACATATTACTATTTCCCTTACTTCCCTTTCACTGAGTATACTCTATCTCTTCGTTTTTATTCTCCTGGTTTCAGACAATCATGTTTTCATTCTTATTCCTGTCCTTTCTTTACTCTCTCTGTCTTTCTCTCAGGTCCTCCTAGACACCTTGCCGCACCAGACAGCTTATATTTAAATGCCCTAACCCTTCATGTCAGAAAGGGATCTAGAAAGACAGAAAATGAGGAAAAAGAGAGAGAGAAGAGAGTGAGGGTCAGATAACAAAGGCAGACAGAGGAAGAACAAGGCCAAAGGCACGAGGGACATCTGCCGTCATTTATAACCTTCAGCCTAGCAAAGCCCTGCTATGTACATTGCACAATATGGCTCCGACTGTCTACAGCAGAAACCTAGTGTTCACCAAACCAAAAAAAAATAACATGCTCCTCCATTAAGGCACTGAATCACTTTCTATGCAAAAGCACTCTTCACTTACATAATGAGTTCACAGTAATGGCTCGTTACCACTTTGATCCACCAACACACTCTCCTCTCACACCTCATTCCAACAAAAGGCCTACACTCTTGTGAAACACTTTTTGTGAAACCCTGAAGAACTGAAGAATGCATGCATAATTATGCAAAACCTATGTATTACATAGACCATTTAAATGCACAGATATGTGTCAAAAGCTTAAAAGCATCCAGATTGCTATTGATAAAAAAAAAGCAGAGGAGATTAGAAAAGCATTTGTGTCTGAAGATAACATGCCCACCTGAAGATGAAAAATGCAGGGAAACAAACGAGGCTTTGAAATTCATAATGGTGCATGCCAATATTTTGAAAGGTGAATTGAAAGTGCCTGCTGTTATGAAGAACAGTAGGCTATCAAACTGAAATCAATGACTCTGAAGGTTCGTTTTCTCTTGATATATTAAATAACTCCCCCTCTACCTCTCACCCCCGCACACTGCTTCAAGATCAGCATGGGTTGATATGAACACATGACCACACAAAAGCTCATGCACGTATGCACACGTGAGCACACACACACACAAACACACACAAAATGATGTCTTATAACTATCACACAACTATAACACTAACACACAGACTGTAACTATGACACACAGACTGATATGGCACGATTTGACAGATCTCTCCTGTGAGAGTCACCTGTCAAGTAGGATGTGATATTGTCACTGTTGGTTCAAGATCTCAGATATGAACTACTGGCCATGGCAGTGGCTCAATAACAAAACATACCAACCTTCCAAACTGAGATCACCACCTCATACTCACATATAGCTGGATGCACACAGAGACACACAGACACAAAGACACTGGCATGCATGTGCACATGTAAACAAACGTACTTGTGCAGAAAAGGTTGCCTGCCTGTCAAAAAGTCATAAAACCATCTCACACTGCAGGCATTTTCGTGTGCCTGCAGTGTCTGCATTGGTACAGACAAAATGTGTGTGTGCACAGGTGCACACACACACACACATACAGTAGAAACAGGATTGAGGGAGTATTTCTACATATCAGTGCATGTATCAGCTGTATGTTCAGGTATGTGATCTGGCAGAAAATGTATGCCGCCTTTTCTGTGCTTGAAAAGTTTGCTGGTAAGTGTTTCTTCTATCCCACCCAGAAAGGCGCAGGGGAGAATGGAGCTAAGGTTGTTAGAGTTGCACTGCTGCCATGGCAGAACCCCCCACAGGGAAATCACAGGCCCAGTGAACCAGGAAGCACTCTCTGCTCTGCTCTGCTCCAGTCCGCATGGCCTCCCTACCTCTAGCCAGCTCAGCAGGTTCATTAGCCCGACAAGGTTACCCAGAAAACCAGCTAGCCCACATCACACACATATAGAGCGGCAGTCTGTGTGCTGTTATAATTGAATAACTGTTTCACATGTTGGAAGTATCTAGCAAAGACAGGCGTGTTCTCATAAATTATACAAGTATGTGTAAAACATAGACTTATATGAAGCTACAGTATATATTTTAAAATCGGTAATTATCCTAACCACTGAGCAACAAATACTGAATCGGTATTTGCTTATACTCACAACATATGATATAAGGGAAGAACAGAGGAAGAAGGGAGAAATAAGGATGCAAGAAATGATGTGTACATGAAGGATGGCTGAGCCCTCTATTGTCTGCTTGGTGTGCCACATTTACCATGTGTGGGGGTGAGGGGTATTACAGTGAGTTAGTGCAGAATGATAAATCCTGGCAGAAGTGATTGTGTGTGTGTGTGTGTGTGTGTATGTGTGTGTGTGTGTGTGTGTGTGTGTGTGTGTGATAGTTTGTAAGCAGGCAGGCCACAGCTGTATTCTACGGCATTCTGCTCACAGTCATCTCAGTTCTTTGGAAAGTTCTGAGTTCTCAGAGTGTTATCGATTACCTCCAACCCATAGAGTGGGCATCCCCACCGGGCCTCGATGAGTTCTCAGCTACACTATGTGTGTGTGTGTGTGTGTGTGTGTGTGTGTGTGTGTGTGTGTGTGTGCGTGCGTGCGTGTACGCGTGCACACACGTGGTACAGAGGAGAAAAAGAGTATGTAAGAGAAAGAGAAAGATACAGACAGATAGAGGTAGGGTTTGTGATTGGAATAGTGTGTTTGTGTATTTGTGTGTGTGTGTGTGTGTCATATATATATGGTTTGCAGTTGAAACCAGAGACAAGTTGCAAAAACTCAGTTCAAGACTGATTTAAGAGTTTAAGAGGCTGATACCATCGTTGCAGCTTAACAGCCCTATAAGAAATCTAGCTAGCATTCCTTAAATCTCTTTTTATGTTTTTGCAGAACAATATTTAGTGCTGTTTTTCATCTTTCTTGTGTGGAATTACATTTTCTGAATGATCTAGATGCAAGAAGCAAAATGTAGCACTGCAACCAGTTAACCGCCTACACATCTGGCTTGAAATTTGCCAACTGCTTTCCTTCTTTCAATCTAAACCTCCTCTTATTGATATGAAGAACATGACTGGCAGCTATTTCGAGTCATTTAGAATTTCTGTTTCTTTCAATGTTTTACTGCATTATTATTTATATAGGTTATCCATTGAAAACTTTAACTCATGGTTGCCAGGTTTTTTTTCTTTCAAGTGCCTCATTTTACCCACAATTTAGAACACATCTGACTATGTATGTCAGTTTCAATAAGGAAAAAATTAGATGTCTATGAAGTCTGACTTTAAACTGCATTTGAATCTATGTTTCAGTCTATCTAACTGGCACCTGTATTAGTTGTCATGTTTGTTACAATAGGACATGGGTGACAGTATACCTTCAGTAGCAAATCAAATATACAGAATAACCAGAGAAATAACATATTTTGCAATAACAAAACAAACAGTGGGCTACTAGAGAACTCTCTCATCTGATATTTTCCCCTGTGTCTAAAATTTGTCAATAGCACAAGATTGGAGTTAAATGTTTGCCATTAGTTTAAGACTACACACACACAAACACACACACACACACACACACAGAGAGAGAGAGAGAGAGAGAGAGAGAGAGAGAGAGAGAGAGAGAGAGTATTTATGTGTGTTTATGTGTGCTAGCACCATACCAATGCATAAGAGGGAGATGGACAGTAATGTGGGGAGGAGAGGAACAGACATAACAGCAGCATTCCCCATTTCCCACAACCACTCATCTCATCTAACATTCCAGCACTCTCTGATCTGGGGTGAGTTTTGGTGTAATAGGACACTTATTGCCTTTTCATCCTCTATAACCTCTTGATACCAATCAGAAGTATTTATGTATTGATGTTTTGTACCAAGAACAGAGGTGAAAATACTGAACAATTCATCTCATCATGTATATATTTGATGACATTTGTGTGCAGTAACATTTTTTTCCTGGCACATCTGGTGATATGGGGCAGTGAGTAAGTTAATATGGGACACATATTTATTATATTAAAAACCAAGACAGATATATTACTATTCATGGGGCAGTTAATTGATTATAAAAGAGACAAAGCAGCTTGTAAGTTTGTTTTCAAAGGCTAGTAGGTATGTTGGACATCTTAATGAACAATCCATACCAGGTGGATTGCAATAACCTACTATGGTATAGCTTGATATCACAATATTACTGTCAATTCTGAAAAAAATAACTTCAGCTTAGCATTATCAATTGACACAAATTCACCTGTGAGGCTTTGTAAATCACCAGAAATATACCACAAACACTTCATAACTAATTTTATGTAACTCTTGTCATTGTGTTTGAAGCAAACCACAGTGACACAGCCTGGTCATCAACCGTTTCTGTCGATGACCTGCAGCATATAACCAGGTTTACCACTTGTAGCCTAATTAGTTTTGAAGTCAAATAATATTTGATAGCAAACAAATTTAGCTCTGAACCGTTTTGAGGAAACTGCTTGGCTGTTGCATATTTCCAAAAACGTGGTCTCAGAAGAAGTAGGCTAATAGGGGGCAGCATATAAATTGTTAATTTCTACAATGTATAGAATATGGAAATCTAGTCTATTTATCGAAATCATATGTCTTAACCCATGTAAAAACATGTAACAGCAGTTCTCTCCCTGCTGTTTATCATCCTTACATACAGTTAAATAGGTCAGTTAATTGGTTCTTCAGCTGACTCAGTATGCCAATAGTTGCACCAGACAATTTGAGGAAATATGTAGGCTATTTCATAGTACACTATCCCCCGAAAAAAAACATCCATTTAACACTCCTGATAGCCTTTATTCCTTCTGGCTTTCTGCTTCCACTATTACTTAGGAACAATTTTGTAGTGGCATTCTTTACATTTCCACATAAACACCTTTACGTTAAACTATTAACTCCTGTCGCATAATAACTGAATCCACCCTCACTCTCATTTATCATAAGGCGACAATGGAAGTAATCTGCACCGCTTCATGTTTCCAACCGTTAAGAGTGCCCCGACATATAGGATTCACTGTTCCCCCCCTGTGTAATCCTCTCTGGAGGGCCTTCAATAACCCTCTACTGACCTTGTGAAAACACACGGACTATTCCCCAAAGTGATCTTGCCTAGCTGCAACGCAACGCACGTCCGCTCCCGTCTCATCTCATCCGAGCGGGAGATAGACTGAGCTTCTGAGTGTTAATGGCAATTGGAGGATTCTTGGGCGATGTTTCAACACTCCACATACTACAAATAACCTACATTCTCACACAGGCTTTTTAAGTATAGCCTAGTCTATGTTTGAACAAAAATTGAGAAGATTTCTTCAAGCAAGGTGCAAACCGAGAAATGCGCAAAGCACAATCGGCCTATTCACGCTGTCATTAACCTCTTAATATGATTTTTTAATTCTTCTCCCGCAGTTCATCTCTCAACATATTTGTGAACCAAGTGACAGACACGTTCTGGTCTAAGCTTTGTATTACGCTAAACAAAACTAGCCTGGGGATTTGGTGATCTACGGGTGGGTTTAGACATTGTGACAGGAACAGAAGTGTCAGAGCCGGGGGAGTCGGGAGAAGCTCATCTGCAACTGTCTCCACAGTGCAGAGAGTCGCCCGAGAGCCACACAGCCAAACTCAGCGTGTTAACACTGCACCAAGCTTGCATATGCACCACTCCTCTAAACCCATAGCCAGTAGCGCATCTGTAGGTTGTGTGCAAATACCTGGTTTTTATGCCGAGTCCCATCTTCGAGTTCAGAAGAGCTGTTCATGATTCCCCATCGGTCATTTACCATCCTCCGGAGAATCTGTAGACCAGATCCGCCTGTTTGTTCCAGGCGACAGAGGAGGAAAGCGCTCTTTTCAAGTGTTTCCTTGCGATTTACTCCATAGAAAAAAAAGGGGTACTAAGCATTCACTAAAAGGAAGGGAGGCACAACTTCTGCGGCTGTAGAAGGAGCACCGGTAACACTACAGCCACACACACCGCGAGCTCAGATTACGCATTTAAGGGAACTTAAATTCCTCCCGAGTGTCTTCTGGTTATCAGACCGTTATTCCAATTGTTAAGAAAACGACAGTTGACGGGCTCCTTCAGATATTGCGCCTTGACTCGCAAACTCATCGGAATAAATGTGGATTTACGGAAATTAAACCCCAAAATGATCCCGAGAAAAGAAACCCGGGTGCAGTCTTTTCTATTCCAGGAAAAAAAAAAGGAATTGAGAAAATCTTCTTTGCCTCAAATTGCAAAGTCCAAACTGAGCTTGTTCTATCCACTCCCGCTTTCAGAATAGTTTAAGAGACGCCCAGGTGTCCAGTTTTGGCTGAAAAGGTACGGATAGGATACCCCACCGCTCGCAGAATTGCCTCGTCCTTGATTCCCGTTTGATCGACCAGGAGACTCCGGTGCCGAAGCAAGGGGATAAAACCTCCTTTACTTGCCCTAGTTTACAGGCTGATCTGCATGAAGAGGGTATTTCACAGAGATGGCTTTGACAAGAACGGCGCAGCGGGGAGATTAGCGTACTCCGCTGGTATGCCGCACGGGGCGCTTCGTGCCTCCGACTGTCAATCAATACGTCCCTTCTGTATACGCGCGGCGCGCTCCACGCCAGCGTCCCGTCCCCGTGCCGCCCTTCTCCCTTTACGCGACTGCTGTGCCACTGTCTGGTACTTCACTTCCACCGCTCCGTGGACCCTCCTACCTCCCTGCAACCCAAACAGCAGCAGATTGTGGCAAATGCATGCGTGATGTGTGGCCTACATGTGGTTTAATGGGTTGATATAATGTAATCCTTCCATTCATTGGAATCAGATTGCTGATTAAATCAAGCCTGTAAATCAAAACATCTGGGAGGAAACAAAAACATGTGTTGTATGCAAATCTTCTTGATTTTACAACGTTTTGCCTAAAAGATTACCATGCCTTAGTCTGTATGACACCTGGCTAGGTCTGAAAATACACCTCTCACACTGTCTAATTTTGTGTGATATCACTAAAACACTTACAATTTAAATGACAGGATTGAGGAGGGGGTTCTTATAAACCTGTCAGGGCTGATTTATGTGGGAGTTTAAAATAGAACAACCTCACTAGAGAAAGTTGAAACAGAATATTTAACTCAAGCAAAAGCCTTGTTTATTTCAAAGCTACAACAGAATGAATCAGTTATAATTAGTCACTTGAATGCCTCATCACAAAAAATGTAGGAATTATCTGGGTGACACTGGTGCAGATCCTTAAACAATTTAGAGTACAAACACGGTACGACTTAAAGACTTAAAATACAATGACAGTGCAAGACAAATGGTATCTATCGCTCTCATACTGTACATTGAACACTGAATATTTTTGCTGCATTCAAGCAGCAAGGCAATGTAGTCCAGTACCACATTAACCTACTGAATGAGCTAGGATTGAAAAGAATGAAAATGAGAAGAATGAGAATTCATAGAATAAATTATTTCAGAAAATACAGGTGATCTTAATCTTAGTAGACCGGCACTGTCCCTAACATTTGTGTTACAATTTACTGAGTGGGCAGTGTTGGTAGTTTGCTTACAGTCATTGCCCCACTCAGCAGTACAGGCAACATGAGCTAAAGCTTGTCCTTGGAACAGGACGAGGCAGAGCTATACCAGACTGAGGATGCTTTCAGTTAGGCCTGCTGATGTGTAAAAGTGGACTGGGATCTGTATTTGTTTTGAGGTGTTGGGTTTCAGCGAAATAGCTTGGTTCACATCTGAGCCATTGCGCTCCAGGGGAAGATGAACTTGTGGTTTCCTAAGAAGTCAGTCCTTGCCTCGACACTTTCGAGTGTGCTCAGCTCCAGGTGATTAGCAGCTCGCCAAGACACAAAGCATGACACCCCTTTCCTGTACATGGACTCATTACTGTCAGTGATATGGCCCACAGTGGTCATGTTTTATGCTCAGTTTCAAGTAGTTTGATGGACAGATGAATAGAGGTACAATCGTGGGCATACAGGGACTAAAGGAGGAGGGAGAATACACATCCCAGTGAGGGTATGCAAGGCAGGGTCACAGCGGCACAAAATGCCTTCTATCAGTCAGCAAGTCTAAGATCCACCAGCAGATTGAGGGTGTGTTGTTAAGGTGGGACAGTTTGCCATGAGGCAATTATGGGATGGTCATTAACGCAACGAGTTAAAATCGGCAAACAGGATCCTATTATAGGAGGCAGTGGTGAGCGGGTGTTCCAACACAGCATGTTGACTGCATCATCCACTGAATTATTCGCTATTCATCAAGAAACAATGAAAACCTTGAATACATTGCACACAAAGATTACAGTTGTTGAGCATGTTTGCTAAATCACCAATTTCACCTATTTCTTCCTCCGTAAATTGGGTGACACATGACTTCCTTTGGTCATATTCATAGACATTGCTAAATGACTGGGTCATCTATCAAATGTCAAAATGGACATACTGACTTGTGCTTACTGGAACAAAAGGCAGTTAACACCAAATGTCTTTTTACCCCCTGAGGTCATGGTTCCTATTTGATGAAAAAAATAAAATCGAATCAAATGTGCAAATAGTGCACTCTAAGCACAAACTGCAGGGGTACTCAATTTGGCCTATATCCTTGCGGGCTATTGACACAAATTGTAATAATATTGTGATTTCCTTCACAAGGAATGAGCCGTGACTTTAATATCAAGGGAAGAGGTGTCAGGGAGAACTGCCAGATGTACAATGGAGCAGTGCCATTGTAGCTAGGCCCTAGGAGGCTACAGCTGGCTGCTGGCACACTCGGTGGTGATCATGTCTTGGCTCGGTCTGTGTGCATGTGTGTCTAGCTCTGGCCCCGTCTTAGCCAGCTGCTGCTGTGTCCAAGGGTCACGAATGTCACTAAAACCTGATCAGCTGGAGACATAAGGAGCAGTCTCCTGGGAGGAACCATTCTTCTCTGCACTTATGCCAGAACAAAGGTGTACAGCCTTTTCTTGGCTGTATTTCAGAGTTTCAATGTGTTCTCATGTTCAAACGAGCATGTGTGCTTTCGTAACGTTTTGTTCAAGCTCTGCACTTGTTTTATCGTTCCTGTCTGAGATTTTTCCCCTTGGCTGTGTTTTTGAATTTTCATGCATGAAGAGGCAGCAGGACAAATGCACAGAACTGTGAAGAACCAACAGAGTGACCTGCCCTTCCCAAAATGCCAAGCCTATAATTTGTAAAAACGATTGAGTTAAAAAAAAAAACAAGACAGGAAACAATGAAAAAGTATGTGAATACATGTTTGCAGAGAGACAAAAAATGGAAATGAAGAATGAGAAAGATTATGAGTCACATAATAGACAGATGTAGAGTAGTATTTAGCAGTATTGGAATAGGACCTGAGATACAGTATACATTTTCAGAGAGTTTACCTTTCTATTTGTGGAGACATACAATGGGGAAACAGAAAGGTTGCTGAACAAGTGTAGGAAGACAGCTGTTCCATAGATCACAAACAGTTATTTTATAGGCTACACAGTTAAACTCAATAAGAAACATGTACGCACACACACATACATACACACAAATACAAATACACATACACATACACATACACGTGTATGCACACAAACACACACAGATACACCCACAAACGCACACAGAATAACGGTAAACGTAATCAAAGTGTCAGTCCCTATACTCTCATCAAAAGAATTCACTGAAAAATCAATAGGGGACACAAACAGAGGCTGTGGAGGCTGAGGGAGAAGTCTCCGGTGTTATTAATATATAATGATGGTCTTTCTCAAGGATCTCCAGAGGAGGGGCAAAGCGCTCACACCTCTGAAGTGCAAAGTCAAAGGCAGTGTTGCATCTCTCTCTGGCTGCTCTGTTAATTCCCTAACTTAGCCTAGGGTTAGCCATGGGTGTGGGACATGATTGAGGTTACAGATACATCGGCTTCTTTACAGAACTCTTCACTCTGCCCTCTCCCTTTTTCAGTTAGAATATCAACCCTGTGGGGGCAAAGCTATTTCATCAACCACTGCACACACATGCACACTCGCACACACACACATTCTCAAGCCTTGCTTTTTTTCTTTCTCTCTCTCTCTCTCTCTCTCTCTCTCTCTCACTCACTCTCTCTCCCTCTCTCACTCACTCTCTCTCTCTCTCTCTCTCCCTCTCTCTCTCTCTCTCTCTCTCTCCCTCTCTCTCTCTCTCTCTCCCTCTCTCTCTGCAGGGTCCAATGAGTATATTGAGTCTGGTCACAGATAGAGGTGACATTTACTAATGGGGGTAATTAGACTTAAGTCTGGGAAATGGAATTACATCAGTGGTGGTGGTGCTGATGATGATCACAACAGTGATTGTAATGATTATGAGACAGAAAATATGGTGGAAAAAATACAAGGGTGGCTTGGAACATTTTGTGACTGGATTACCCTCTCCTTTACTGTCTTCATTACTGTCTCCAAGCTATTGGGCCTGATTATGCTCTTTATTTACAAATCTCATTTAAATTCTGTGAGATGGTTTACAATATTTATAGGATGACTCATATTTTGAGCTCTGCTGTGGTCATCTCCTTCTTGGCTTCCCTCCTCCTCACTGAGTCAAGTATTGTGCTCATTGGTTGGCAACTTTGATTCAGGTGTACAATTCCATAGCTGATACTGCGTGACTCATGTATTCTATGGTTTCTTACTGTCTCTGTCTCGTTTGAGCTCTGTTTGCCCATTGGCTCCCATTCAGGGTGTCTCTGTGTGCCGACTGGCTGTGTTTGCTGAATGGTTTGTAATTATCCTCAGGCCTCCCTTGGGCAACGCTCCTGGACACCTCTGCAAGCATACTGCTCGACCCACCAATGCGCCCTGTCTGACAGAGCTAAGAGAGCAGCTGAAGAGCTGGGAACAGACACATCATAAAAGAAATGTGCAAATAAGTATGTAAGGCCTGTGGACCAGAGGGAGGCTTATTATACAACCCGCCTGGCATTTAGAAACTAACCAGTCTGTGTGCTGTTTCCCTGCTGCCTCCCCCTCCTCCTCTCTAATCAGGCCTTCACTCCTTCTTTTCTCCCATTTCTTCTTAGCTCCTCAATCTCTCTCCCTCTCCAGCCCTCTTGTGTTGTGTGGCATCAAACAAGCTCTCTTACCAATAGCTCACAAGTATGTGATCGTTTTGCCCTCTCTGGGGATGTAAGTTGTTTAATGTTCTCTTTCATGCAGGGCCAAACTCCCAAAGTGGTTCAAGTCCCATCTGTACCTCCTTAGGGGGTTGGGGATAGAGCAGGCAGGAGGTAATCCAAAAATGCTTGTTCTTGTAATGTCTCATAATTCCATTAAGTCTCCTTACCCCCAGCTGGGACATCCCTGTACCTGTTGTGTAGCCCTCAACCCCCCAATGTGACTTATTTGATTTCCTCTGAATCCCTCCACAGTTCCAAACCACCTACGGCTCTCCTCCCCCAAGGACACAAATATGAACTATGATACTTTTCAATTTATTTTTTACTTCCAAACATAGGTATCTAAAGCAATAATTGTACAAATGTGCAATGAAACCTTGAAGTTTATGCACAAATGGCAAAAGTGGCAGGATTCCTAGGATTCCTAATATAGCCAGCATGGCATGTTAATATTCTGTGGTTGTAGGGGTGAGAGAGCATGCCATAGTAAATGTTCATCCTCTGAGCACTACCGAGAATTTAACCTGCTCGGAAGATACACTAAGCTAAGTGTTTTCTCAAGTTGACCAATGTGGAAGGGTCAGTAAGTTCTAAGAGAAATGGTATCCCTTTTAAAGTAAATCCCAGAGCCTAAATAATAGAATTTTATTCAAGGGGACTGCCTTATATGGCTATATCTTCCACACATATTTCAATGGAGTTGTCTTTCAACCTGCCTGTCTCTTTATATCAATATGTAGTGTTTTGTAAGACTGAATGGCAGGGTAAATTAGACAATCATATAGATTTTTTTCTCCTCTGTAAAATGTTCACATTGCACATTTCAATGTGTACAGTATATCTATTCAGGAAAGAGTATCACATATTTTCTTCATCTGTTGTATTTTTTAACTTTTGTTTTATGTCTGTAGTGTGTACTGTGTGTTGTATTTTCTATCTGAGGCCAATTCACTAAGGCAAATTCCAGTTACATATGTACTTTAGAGAAATAAATAGATTTTGTTCCTGATTTGTCAGTCAGCTTGCCTGCAACACACTGACACTGCACATTTGCACTACCATAAATAATACCCTTTGCTCCAAGGAAGCAACAGGCAAAATAAGAAATGTTGGGAGGGAATGCAGAAATAAAACAGAAACAGGTGCAGAATTTGAAGAGATTGAGAAAATGCATGTTAACATGTTAATGCTGATACCAATACCAATTTAATGTCATCAAATTAAAAAAAAATCTCCTCACTCCTCACTCACAGCTAAAGCAAACACTGGTTTAGAAATAATCTCCAAACAGTTCCAATTTAAACTATTGCTGAATATAAAGAAAGTCTAACTTCACCATTTTCAAAACAAACAATCAAATGGCTCTACTTTCGTGAATCAATGGCGCATGGCACAAAGCACAGTCAATGGCGCATGGCATGAGTGCACAGAGCATGGTGACTGATGTTTGATAATTTCACAAAGTGGCATAGTTAGAAACGAGGTTGGATTACGGCCGTGAGTCATTGGATCCCAATATTGGCCACTTGATGGGTGTGCCACTGAAATAACGTAGGCTGTGTCCCGATAGATGTTTGACAAGTGCTCTTCTTCCCTGAAACCAAATGTTAATTCATTCATTAATTATTCATGCACTAGTTACTTTCATCTGCCATGGACAAAAGGCTGCACCTGATTGGATGAACGCACTACCCATTGGGCTATCTTTGGTTTCTGTGTCCAAATTTCACACTGGAAAAACATGGCGGCTTGTTCAGAAACTTTCTATTATTTCACCTAAACAGTCCACTGAAATCTGTTTCTGAAAATATGCATGAGGAAATTCTTTAATGATCTGTAATTCCAATAGTTTCCCATGTGCAATGCAAAAATATAGTTTCTTGAAATAAGTGTACATGTTTTCTGAGCAGTAGTGAGATTGATTTTAGGGCTATGACAAAGATGGAAGTGATAAATACCGACTTTTGCCCCAAAATGAGCGTATGCAAGATCCAGATTTGAGCATGAGATCAGATTTGAACATACAATAGCTTGATGGAACAATGAGTTGCATTTTTTTGTCTTGACTCATCAACAGGCCTTAAGTGAGATCAATGGGAAATAAGGTGTTCCACTGGGATCATTGCTGGGTTCTTTACTCTTCTGCATATGTTACCACTTTGTGATATTATCTTTAGACATAGCCTCAGCTTCCACTGTTATGCAGATGACACACATTACTATATATCGTGGAACCTGGTGAGGCTCCTTCATGCCTTCAGGCCCGAATCAGTGAAATTGAAGGTTGGATAGCAAACTATTTTGTCTTACTCAATGCAGACAATATTGAACTATTAGTATGTGGTCCAAAAAAGCATAAATCCAATTTTTCTAACCTGGCATTAGAAACTGAAGGCTGTGTAGTTACACCTCAACACTGCCAGAAAGCTAGTAGTGACTCTTGACATCTCCCTCAACACCCATATCAAATACATTTCTAGTGTTCATGAAATTTTATGACACTGCGGTGAACAACCCATGGCAGAATAGGCCTGGATTAGGGTCAGTCAGTTGAGAGAGACTCTCTCCTGTGGTACTATGGTCATACATGTGAACCTACCAAGACAGGAGATGAAATTCTACTACTTCACTCAGCTCATCCCAATGCACTTTCAGGTGAAGACTGAAAATAAAATATAATAATCATAAATAACGCTGTCTTGCTGCTTGAAATACTGTATCTATTGCAACTGGAAGCGGATAGGCCAGGGCATTTTGTCAACCCACTGAATCCATTCCTGGCTAGAGAGAAAGGGAGAGAGGTATCTTGATGGAAGGGGGGTGTGTGGGTTGAGTGGCCATGGATGAAAGAGACTCAAACTCTTTCATCTACATGTCTAGAGATAAACCGTCAAAAAGGTACAAATTATTGAGCTGCAGAGCAGGCCAAAGGTAAAAACAAACTGATCTCAAAAAATATATTTGGCATTCTAACCTGAATCTCTGTATAAAAAGAGCAATGCTACAACTTACAGAGCCAATAAAGAATGGATGGCTGCCTTTTGAGTGATTGATATTTGGCGAAACAGGCTATATTTGGTTAATGTAACTAAGTACATTTTTAATGATATAGCACCCCTTAAGGCAAAGTCATAAAGTGAGTAATAAGTAAGAGAAAGTAAGATTTAATCCGTCTGTCTCTAGTATATATACTATCTGTGTGTGTGTGTGTGTGTGTGTGTGTGTGTGTGTGTGTGTGTGTGTGTGTGTGTGTGTTCATTCAATTGTGAGTGGTTTGAGTAATTTTGTGGTTATGGCTGAGGTGTTTTGGGGCCACAAACCCAATCTTGTTTAGGACCGCCAAAAGCCTAGGGTTGGCTCTGTCACTCAGCCATATAGTGTTTTGTTTATTTTTGTTTCACAAATAATAAAAACACAGGGAAAAAATAGAGAAGAAAAGAAATACAAACTGTGTGGTTTAAAAACCCCAGGAGCTTATAAAAATGTCTCATTCCAAAAGACAAAGATGAAAAAAATAGATTTTTGATTTGAGTTTGATTTACATTTACCACACATTGCAATATTGCTTGGGCATTCACATTTGCTACCAATCTCTTTAAAAGCCATACTTCACAGAAAAGATTTGTTAGATTGGCCACTTTGAGCAGCAGGATTGAACATTCAGCCCCACTCTTTTGTCAACAAAATATTCTATCCTCAGTGGCATGGGGGAACAAGAGGGCAGGGCAAAACACATGCAAGTGACTTGGATGTGGTGAGAACAAAAACACTCACATTCATTCATTAGAAAAAGGAGTCTTAGAGCCGGTTCACATGCCGCGTCTTTTGCGCCCTCAAATCCATTCATTTCAATGGGGGCCTTTTTTTTTCGACCGCGACCATGGCGCACTGAGATGAAAACATCTCAACTTTTTGGAACGCTGCAAGCACACCGCATGTCACATAGCTTGAAAGCAAAAGAGAGAGGGATGTATTCATGGTGTTCGGTGTTCACTGTCCACTCAGCACGCCTCGCGTTTTCCAAGCGTTGTAGAGTGCTGCATGTGAATCGGCCCTTAGGCATCTTCTGGGGTCAAATCTGTGGGGAGACAGAGCGAGCGTGTGAGTTACAGCAGTTTGAGCTTCACTGCCCTTTATCTGCTCTCCCTGCTTGTTTTGTAGGCCTCCAGGATGATTGCTGATGGGCTGCAGCTGCGCTTGAGGGCCCGCGGGTTTGGGCCATTATGTGGCTCTGCCCTACTCTCTCTGGCGTCCCAGTGTGGCAGTCGCTGGCCTTGGTGCTGAACCTCTGCCAGTGCAGAGCCCTGGGGAGCGCCGTGGGTCCTGTGTCCTGAAGGCAAGGGGTTTCGTCCCCGCCATCACACCTCATCAATAAATCAACTAGATACCTTCATCAGCCAGAATCCCCTCCTTGCCCTTCAAAATTTATTTTCAATCTAGATTCTAGTTAATTCTTACAACACCAGACACTTTAAGAACCTGCACTTTCCCTGACTCAGCACTACCTACTGTCAGTTCTCCTTAAGATACAGAGGATCTCTACTGTGAAATACTTACATTCATATTGGTAATGAATCTACATCTCTCAAGAAAATTTAGATTATTATATCTCGGGATCTGTCTTAGAACCTATTGATGGTTGGTTGATGTTTTCCTTAAGTAGCTCAACATACAAATTCTTTCTAACACTCCTAAACACAGCTTACATGATAGCATTTTCTGCATTTTCAAACTTATTGAAACATGTATTTATGTATGAATGTATGCATGTATGTATTTATTTAACTTTTAAGCATGTTGTTGTTCTGTGGTTTTCTACCATGTTGTGTTCTTGATGTATGTATACATACGTGGGAGGAGGGATGGGGGAAAGATCACAGAACTTGATTGAATAGGTCCACAACATCTCTGGAGAGTTCAAGTTCAAGGTCCATTTATCTATATAGCCCTTCATCACAAGCATGTCTCAAAGGATTTTACAAAGAATGAGCCTACCTAGGACTAACTAAACAATCAATCCCAGAACAAAATGATGTAATACAGTATGCAACACAAAGGCTATGTTCAGACAGGCAGCTCAAATGTTTTTGGCATATCCAATAGAAATTCGATATTTTTTCACATGTGAACAGCAAAAACCCACATTGAGTTTGATCTTTTTGAATCAGATACAAGCCACTTTCATATGTGGTTTTAAATGTGATTCAACTTGTATTGGTGGACATGTGACAGTTTAACCGCTGTGATCGCTGTGAAGTGTTGTTTTCCCCTGTGCGACACTTTTTTGACTTCATATGCTGTGACTCGAGCGGTAAGCGACATAAATATACAGCAACATAGCTAACAACAAATATGGAGAGTCGGAAAAAAAAACCCTCCTCCGTCGCCAGCATGTTCTAAAGTGCCATATGCAAGCTGCACCGCAAAACTGCCAACATATAGAGAGAAAGAGAAAGAGAAGGACATAATAGTAAGATAACAGATAACTAGCCATCTCTTGGAGGGACACACAGAGGAGTATGTAATGGTCAAGAAACAATAAGCAAGGATTAATTCATACTCAATACATAAAGACTGCTCTTGAGCACGATGAGGAAGACTGAACCTCTGCACATGATGGAGGATGTTTGAAGATGAGCAGGTCAGCTTCAAAGGACTGTCTTCCCCGAGGGGCCGCACCACGGAGGAGCAATTAGCGGAACTAACATTTAACCACTGATATGTTCCCATGTTACTTCTTTATATAAGCAGACATACTACATAATTGATTAGCAGTATAATTACCAGTGGCTAACGGAGAGGTAATGCATATATAAACTGTGACACTATGATAAATTATGGGACAATGTCGTTCTTGATTCATTAATAAGTTCTTAATCAGTTCTTAGCAGCAATTATGGGACAATGTCGTTCTTGATTCATTAATAAGTTCTTAATCAGTTCTTAGCAGCATATTACTGAATAGTGATTAAGAGTAGTGAGTAGAAATGGACAGGACAGGACACAGTAGCCACCTAATGGTATAAGACCATCATTACATGGGACAAGACATTAAATTATCATAGGACAACATACGGCATATGAAAGGACACAAAATCATCTAACCCTATCTCTGATCTCGTCATGACCTGTGGCTGAATTTCTCAACTTATCGACTTAAAAATTATATGACTAGTCTGCAAGCTTTCATTCCAAAGACAGTCAGCATACGTGGCGACAATAATCATTGACAAACGGAATTTTGACATCAATACAAAGAAAATACTGTATGCAAGAAGGGGCAGCTTCCAGGTCGATAAGAGCATCATATCTCTATTTTACAAATTTTCCATTGAGTACATTTTATCATTTTCATGAATTTGTTGGTTTGGTAACTTGAGCCTAAGAAACAGAAACTGTCTCAGTAACACTGTGAAACTCATAGGGCAACAGTAGGCCTTTCTCCCTGCACTGTTTCACAGACAAGTCACTGGCAGATCCATTCTCTCAGAGTGGCCGCCCTCTATACCTCTATTTCCAACTGCTGCCATCAAGCTCTTGCTATAGACTCCCCAGGATAAAGAGTAACAGGTTTAAGCATTCATTCATACCCACTGCAATTACTCTGTTGAACTCTAAATGTGATGATGCTGGACTCTGAAAGCTGGTCTGGGTGTGTGTAGGTTTTTTATTAGTTGTTATTAAGTTTCAATCAGTCGTAAATATTTTTTCAATTCAAGGAAGCACAATAGACTACAGGCTGCATTTCTTTACTCAGCACCTCTGCACTTTATGAATGTATACCATGTTATGTATGCATGCCCATCTGTTGCTGTTGTTGTTATGCTAGACTGTGCAGCAATTTTCACTCTGTGAGATAATAAAGATAAACTTTGAACCTGGTACCCTCATTATAGCTTGAATATACCCCAAAATGCAAATGTCTTCCCCTGTCTGCAGGATTCTTAGGCTACAGTAGTAACCATTGAGTGCCTGCATATATGCATTAAGATAGTGAGTACGATCAAAATTCTATAAAAACAAATTTTGCAAGGAAATGTGCTGCACTGATTCTACAAAATGGGTTCCAGGGGAAGCTGTTACCGAGCTTCAGGATGAAAGGCAGCTATGGCTTTTCTATGTGACAAAACTATGTCTATGTGAGCATTTCAATGCTCTGAATGTATAATTGCAAGGATGCTAATTGGTGATCACAAATATGCATGATGAAGTGAAAGTTTTCCAAACTAAATCGCATTTGTGGGTGAACCAGCTGCAACAGAAAAACTTAGCATACTTCAATACACTTTATCGGATATTTCTTACCAGTCAGTGGCAAATGCACCCACCAACACCTTCCACAGAACCAGATACTTGCACAAACAGAACAATTTCATAAGCAAAGGTCTTGCAATAAGTTATAACTGCTAATGTTTTACTGTCAAGTCAGCCTTTGTTTTGTAAGAATAGGGCTCATTTTTTTTTTTTTTTTTTTTTTTTTTTCCCAAATGGTGCATTTGTCACTTTGGAATGAAACTTTTCATTTGTACAATGTATAAAGTTCCTCAAAAAGCTTAAGATCAGTAAGCGGTTCAGTCTGTGTAATCTTTGAAGGTAGATTCAGTATGATGAGGTGAATGACAAAGATATTTGGATAGAGGTGATGCTCAACTCCTGAAGGTAAATCTGAAATAATCACAATGTTGACGTCGATCTACAGTCTTTGGCTTTTCTGATCTTCACACTTTCTTAAAATCTCTGCCATGAATGATGGATACGCCGCACCTCTGAGCCGGTCTTCACGCGATATTTGACTTTGGCGGGATATTTTCACTTTTCAGCACATACACCTCCAAGAGTTCAGAAGTGGTGCATTAAAAAACCTGAAAACAGTCTTTCAAAGTAAAACAATACCTCAATAGGATTCTCTCATCCTGACTGTCTGTTGTTAGTGTGTCTCTCCTTAGTGCTGTTGATAGTGTATCAGTGAATGGCTCAGGTTAATGAAACCACGCCCAAACCCCAAGCAGGAGGTGCTGTGATTTGAGCCACAGCTGCAGCCATACACTGATCTCAGTCAAGTGAAAGGACTATTCATCACTAGGGGAACATTGATGCAGATGGTTTGAAATTCTGGGGATGATCCTTTTGCTCTGCATTTTGTTCTTGCGTGCAGCGTTGAAAAGTAACTATTGTAAGTGTACTTACAATAGTTGTATGGAGAGTATTCCATACTCTACTTATAGGCTACTTTAGGTACTTGTACTCTACCTGAGTATTTCCTTTTAACAGTATACATTTAATCCTTTACATTTCGAAGGCAACATCTGACTGTTATGTTTAGTCCACTACATTTATCCAACACCTACAGTTACTAGTTAACTTAAAAAATGAGATTTTGTGTCAAAATATGTGCTAGATAATGTAATATGTCAAACTATTAAAATGTCCCTCTAAATTAGTAATTACAAATCCAATAATATCTGATGTATTACATCAGTCTGAAGATATTGGAATGTCTGGCATTTTATTACATTAAGAGTTTTTATTGCATTTTTGACTCACAGGACCATTCTGACAAGTTATTATTGTAACTGGCAATAATTACATTATCAGCTGTTACATCAGTTGTTGTGGACAATAAAATTCCGTAATCGGAAATTACAACACCTCCAGGTATCACTGCCACCACCTTTGTGTCTTTACATGATATGAATGCTAAAAACGATGGGCTGTGCAGGCAGATTAACTATGCAGAAAGTGAAATAATCCAACTAATGTTAAGGGAAACTTGTTAAACAGATGCAAGGATCTCAAAAAATAACAATAAATAATAATATCAAAGTCTATTAAACTGCCAGTTTAACTCAAGACAATTCTGTTATGTGTTGTGCCCCAAGCATATTTTTCTGCATTTTATTCTGTTGCATATGAAAATAAACAACATAGGCTACACCTCAATTTGTTCAAATATTTGAAACCAGATTTAAGTCTTTTTTTTGATACAAAAAAATCTCACAAACAAAACAGATTGCAAGTTCGGTTGATTTTACTGAAGTATCAATGCAGATGCAGATGTCAAAGCACCATTCAGTGTTGTTAAAATCCTTCCTTGTTGCACTGCAAGATGGTTCTACTGTTCATTGAAACCTCAGCTGTAGTGTTTAATACAAGACTGGGATGGTGAAGTTAATCTGAGTCACTGTCATCCGACCATCTCCGCCTCTTAGCAGCAACCTGAGCTCCAGAGGTCGAGGGAGCCGACTCCTCAGAGGAGCCACCATCTTCTGACCGCTGCCTCTTCACTGGCCTTGCTTCAACAGAGACTGCTGCCTCACTAAGGCTTCCCTCCAGACTCCTGTTAGGCTCGTTAGACTCTAGAGGCAGCTGCCAGGCAAACATATCATGAAGATGAATGATGATGAAGATGATGACGATCATCATTAGGGACTTGCTTCTCCTCATCATCCTTACTGTCCTGATCATCAGCTTCCTCATCTTCATCATAGGAGCCTGCGTCTCCATCGCTGTCTAGGATGATTACAGGGTTTTCATCAGAGGAGGAGGAGGAGCTACAGAGAGGGAGATCTCACTCATCTTCATCATTGTCGATGATCCTGGTGTCTTCATGAAGCCCTTCAGCTTCGTCACGTTCTGCGATGTCATTTGAGGGCTGAGGCTGATCGGAGCTGCCTGAGGAAAGTGCCACAGCTCAGGTCACTTTAAGGACTGATGAACTTGTATCAATTAACAAGACTAGGTTTACCTAGTGCAAGCCGAACCATTGATGTCTCGCCTCCTCTTGGCTTTCGCACCCAAGTATAAGACATGTTCTGTACTGCCCTCTGGATTGTAGTGATATACTATGTAAGTGGCACTTTGTACAATTTTAAAGGCCCGTTCACATCTAGAATAAAAACTATAAAGATAACTATAACTATAACAACATTTAAATCGTTAACCCTAACCCAAATCAGAATATTTTATTGATTCAATCACAAGCTCTTGTTCTAATTGAACAAAGTTTTAGAAGATAGTTAATTAAAAGTAAAGGCACTATCTCTCTTCCTGATTATGTAAACTGTGGTGATTGTTTAATAACTCGGAAACAGAAGATACCCTCTGCCTGTAATAGAGGTTTTATTGCTGCTGGCCATCTCTTTGATAAGGACAACTCTCCTGATGAGCAAGGTTCTTCTGCTTTAACTGATCTGACAACTAGACTTTTTCAACATAACTAAGGGACTTCCCCCA
Organism: Centroberyx affinis; assembly: GCF_046629955.1. Lineage (NCBI taxonomy): Eukaryota > Metazoa > Chordata > Actinopteri > Beryciformes > Berycidae > Centroberyx > Centroberyx affinis. The sequence goes on along the minus strand of NW_027280680.1, from coordinate 354,869 downwards.
GGCTCACGTTTAGGTCTTTTGTTGTTTGCTATATACAATGATGACATTGTCTTGTCATCATTGTCAACATATTTACATTACAAATGATTACATCTGTACATATATGCCTGCTAGATTCTGTCTGCCATTAGCCTGACAATCAATCTTAACATTTTGAATAGAAACAAGGCTTGTTTTTCTATGTTGTGTAGACAGAACAATGTGGATGCAATCATTCTCTCTGTTTTAGACTGTGGTGATGTGATCTATAGATGTAGCAGTCTCCATTCATAAGCTCCTAGATGTTGTCTTCCATTCGCCTCTTAGATTCATATGGTATGGTACTTATCACTGTATTTCATATCATGAAGTTGGCTGTGCCTCTCAGTAATTCAGCATTAGTTTCTGTTTATTTATCAAGCTTTTCTCTCAAATTTACCATTATATCATACATGTTATTGACTGGAGAGTCTGGATTTAAGCTGTTCTCAGGGCTGCAGGTTCTTTGGGTTAACACTGACATGGAAAAGTATGTTTTTAGATTTCGTGCTCCATATATCTGGAATCAATTGCAGCATACCATCAACCTTGATTCTTTGGTTGCAAAGTGACAATTTAAGAAGCTGATAAAGAACCTCATTAACTTCAATTGTGAGTATTTTCATGAATGTTTTGATTGATGGTATTGTTTGTGTCTCTCTTTTTTGTGTTCCTCTAAACTCAGCACTCTCATGTACAGTTGTGAAGAAGGCTGTTAACTGCATAGTGCAGGTAAAATGTTAAACACAAAGAAAATACATAGCTTATGCTTGACTAAGTGCAACACAGGTTATACAGCCATCGGTCTGTCATGTTAGGGCTTTATGTATGTAGCTATATGGGACATTTAATGATTTTCTGAATGTGGCTTTCATTAATATTGAGATCACATCACTGGACTGAGCGGAAGCATTCTGAAAATTAGAATTAAATTAAACGAAAAATTATTAGTGTGGTAATTTTAATTCACTGATGCTGTCAATGGGTTCCTATGTGACATCATCAGTCAGCATTTTAAATTGGTTCTCATTTCTTTTGCTGAACACTGCTCACTTTGAGAATGTTTCCATTACCTCCTCTCTGACTCCAGCAGACGGTAAAACGGAAAATTTGAAAATGACCTGAAATATCAGTGTGTAGCCTGTCTTGGATATGCCCAGAGAGTTTGTAACAAATAATGTTTAGAAAAGAGAAGAAACAGATTAAGCAGATTAAGAAGATATGCTGATTGATAAATGAAAGTGTACAGATATAGTACATAGTCAAGAATATCATATTCAGAAAGGGATTACAGCATTCACAAGTACAATGCTGTCTCACATGTAATGTTACTGTAAGAAGTGATTAATTGAGGAACCAGCAAGTTGAAAAACCAGCACTAGGTTTAAGACTGCATTCTATGGCTGTCATATTGGCACTTTTATGTCCAGATACTTTTTGTTAAGCACTTGAATTAGGATGTGAGGATAATGATAGTAAATATATGACTCAGGTCCTGTTTCAATAATATTTCATTGAATGTTCAATTTACACAGTGATTTGGAGCTCAGTTGCGCAAATGAATACAGCAGAGTTTGGTCTTATTCACTATGCATATCAATTTTTGGCACAAACAAAACACTGCACATCCAAATATCTTCACTCAATCACCAGTTACAAGTGCACGCTGTGCACTGTGGTCTTTAAAACTAACCAGGGCTGGTAGTGTAGATTCAATGTTGGGTCTAATGTCATCAAACAATAACTAGTTTTCTTACAAAATTATTTGTGTGACAAATCCAAGGACATCACCCCTAAAAACAGTACAAACTTGCTAAAAATGAGAATGTGAAATAGTTTATCTGTATCAATTAGAGAGTTAATAATAAAATATGAATAATAATAAACTAGCAACTTCCTCTGTGTCCACTTGTTTTATGTCTCTAAGGGATGAACGTGCAAAAAACAAAATGCAAGTAAACATTGGCTACATATGCACTGAGTATCCCTGGATAATTGGCCATACTCTGGTTAAGGTCTTAGTTTGGGTTAAGCTGTTTCCATGCACCTTTGATACCCTGTGATTGAGTATCCCTGTTACTACAAATAAACCAATAAACAGAATATTTCTGTCTACCTGAAGTGTCAGCCCAGATAGAACAGTCCACTAGCAAAAAAGCAGGCAAAGGTACCAGGTACCCCCTTCCTCAGGTTATTTAAACCTGTAATAATTCCTCTGGGGCAGCTTGCTGCTTCGTGCCATATTTCAGAGGTGTCAGTGTGAGAATCAGACTTTTGAACAACATATCCTGATGCAAATCCTCTGTTCACCCAATCATTTAAACAAGCTCATGACAACAGCAGAACAGCAGACATTCACTTAATCACTTTCGACTGGCTAAACCAACATTTGAACGGTTGTGAACCATTGTAAGAGCTGTCCTTCTCCTCAACAGAAAGTGTATTGTCATTGCACTTTACTAGTTGGCAGGATATGCCAAATAATTCCTGCTTCTGAATGTCGGATCAAATACCCTATCCTTTAAATGCATAAGCTTTTGATGCCATTCAGAATAGCCAGATTCATCACACTTCAGCCTTTTGACTTGTTGATCCCTTTCAAAACATCTTATTTGTACTAGTAAATTTTGGTATGCTGATGTTGCAAAGTATTAGAAACCTTAATTTGCAGACTTCACGTATAAGTCATTATTATGTGTGCAAAAAAAATCTATATTTGAATATGCATGACGTGCATAGGAGTAATGTGGTAGATTTTTTCTGCAATTGTTATTAGGCATTCTTGCCACACATTTGTTCTATACAGCAGAAAAAAATAGTGAATGAAGGCCTTGGCATGAAAACCTCTTAGGTTACCCTGAAAAACGTACCATTTTTTTTGTTAACATTCCCAGTGTTGTAAATCATTACCATACTGTATACCACCTTTGCATGACACCTTATCTGCCTTGTGAATGCAGCGTGAATTGCATTATCTACATGCACTTGTTAGTAAGGCATCCTGTCACACTGCACATTTAATGAGCAGCCACATTCTGTTTTTAGCACAGTGAATAAAATATATAAGTTGTGTAAATTTCTGTAAGGGTTCATAAATTGTCATTATGATCTACTGTATATTAACCCTTAGACATTGTTTGTAGAAATTAAGTGCAGGCATGAATGAGATCTTTGGAACAGCATTCAAATTCGCACTTCGACATTTCAAAAACAAATAAAGCTGATTTTGTAAGTTGACATTTTCTTCTAATGCAGCAAAAGTTATCCCCATGTTAGGTGAAGATTAAAGAGTAAGATAATATGTCAGAATATTGGCAATATAGATAATGCCACAGTTCTGCTATTTGCTTTCAAAATAAATTCAGTATCTTGGGCATCTGACCAGTTGAGGCAAATTCTTGAGCAAGAGTGCTTCGCTCTGTGTTGTCAATCACCTGTCATTCACTGCCACTGGGTAGGTAGTGGAGGGAGTGGAGAGTGGGGCTAAGTGCGTTAGTCTTTCTGTCTTCCTTCAACGTACATACAGGGGTTTTAAGAGGAGTTAACGGTTGTATACAGTGAACAGTTGTTAAAATGTTGTCCTGAATTCACTGAAATCACTCTATGCCACTGGGTCTGACAAAGATATGTAAAAAGATGTGGATGCATTGACATCACACCTAAACATATCACACTTTATGCTAAAACTGAAAATATTAAATAGATTTGGCTGGCAGGTATTATACAAAATTGGTGACAGCCTGTGCATTGCTTCCTTTGTTTGTTTCATATTGCTAAGGCCTGGCCTGCAAAAGCAAAATGAAGATTATACAACAATTGACCAACATATGTCAGATAATAATAATACCTTTAGCTTTTTGGTATGTGTCATTGTTTGTGCAAGAATTATACTTTCCAAGAACATACCCCAAAGCAAATAGCCTACCTCAAAGTAAACCCAACCCATGGCAACTGTAGCAGGCTAGACAGTTATGGGAGGTAATTACTCTTGAATGGCTATGTCAACATTTGAATGTATGGTACTATCATAGTAGCAATTTCTGGGCTTTGACCAGTCCCTGTGCACCTTTTCCAACCAGAAGACACACTACAATTGTGCTTTAAAAGCAGGCCAAATGAAACACCGGGGTACATTTATCCTGTCTATATTGACAAAGGAGACAAACAGGAAAAGCAACGCAGGGAATGAAGAAGCATAACACATTGCACATTGCAATAACATGCCGCATGTTGACCAAACCACATGGATGACAGACAGACAGCTTCTCCAAACAATTTCAGCTCCAATATTTGGGTGATGTTGCATTTCGAGGAGCTTTGGGCATGCCGTTACCTGCAAATCATTATTATCAGTGCAAAAAAGCATTGCCGTGTGAATGAACAGCACAGGCACAATTTGGCTGTATTTTCCTTCCAGTACTGTTAGGCATGGTTGTCAGTCACTGTGCATGGTTAGAGAATGGCAGGGCAATTTAATTTGGTCAATTTGGATTTGTAACGTTTGCTCTATGTCGAGCAAACCCTTTGAACAGACTGCATTGTTCCAACAAATTTGGAACAATGTTGAAATGTAGCAACTGTTCATTCCTTCTCACTCTCCTTGACACCCTTAAGGCTATGTAATCTCATGTTCTGCACAGAGTGTGGAAGTAACATTTTTTCACAAGTAGATGTGTCAGTGGTGATCGGGGAGAATGTTTCTGTCAGTAGACTATTAGAAACCTAACTACTACAGTACCTGATATCTTTTTCATTATTTCAGAAGGATACACCAATTAACCAACTGCCTCCCCCAACTGAAAATACGCAGTATTCTATGAAAAGGACATGAGATGGCTTAACATAATTAAACTAATACTAGCTCCAGGGACAAGGCAAAAATAGAATTGGCAAACAGAAGAAAAGAAAAATAATTAGGGAGACAAACCTGACGAGCTTTGTTCTGCTGGATCTAATGACTTCCACATTGGCTCTTGCATCTAAATTAAATGTTTGGCAAAGTACTTTAACTGGTGTCATTACACACTTAAAATAAGAGTTTCAAAGGGGTTCTTGGTTAAATTGTATGGGGTGTACTCAAAGCCTTTATGGTCTGGAGACAACTTTTTTGCAAAAGAAAGCACAGGGAGAGAGTTATTGAAGATTAACTTCTTTTTTATGAAAGATTTTATGTACAGTCATAAAGAATAAGCTGTGATAACCTGTTAATTTGATCTATGTTTCTCTTCTGTTTTATTGTAGTGATTCAGAATTATTCTGATGTGTCATATTGTCTCACAGACTAATCAAGAAACCTTGTAATATATATATATATAGATATAAAATGGAAAATGGAATTGGTATTTGATTTGTTCATTAAACAAGTGCACTACCACTGCTTGTCTCTACTATGTGGTTTGGATTGTCAATGTGTTGATGAATGTGTCAGAGACACTCTAACCCTAATTCCATGAATCCAGAATAGAATGATTTTGATTAATGATTTACTGTTTTTTATTTGTTATTTCTCGACTTGTTCCAAATTGGGTTCTACACTGGATCTATAGGAATTCTCCTTCAGTGACAAGCCAAATAACCCATTAAGGTGCAAAGGTATAATTATGCAAGTACTTAAAAGTGCCAGCAGTTTGAGGTGAGCGGATTATTTTCTCGTCTACCAACCAATTTAATTGCATTAAAAAATTGACAAAAACAGGGCAGCTAAACTTTTGTGTTGTATTGTAAAGTGAATGTTTGGAAGGTAAGTTAATATAACAAAACCACCCACATCCAGGCGAGTTTTGCAAAGCCACCATCAAGGTCTGAATCACATAATCAAATCAAATGGGCAGGAAAAAAGGCAGAAAAAAAAATCTAGCACCCAAACAAGCAGTCCAGTAAATAAAATAGTCTGACGCACTGAGTGTGCTGCCTTGGGATGGTGAAAATCAATTAAGTGGAGGGTCTGCTGGGTGTTTTGGGAGAATGTATGCTGTTCCTTCCTGATAAGAACATTTCTGTGTTTGATTTGGTTATGCCAAGAGGAGATTATTGTTTGGCAAGAGCAGCAGTAGGCCTCACTCATTAAGTGGTGGGTTATTGCCAGTCCTCAAGCAGGGCCAAGGTTTCAGTACATTGTAATAGTGGGTTGGATAATCACTCAAGCACACTGGGAATCTTGGCCTGCTTTAGGTGTGCTAAACTAAATCGCTGGTTTTATCAGGGATTAGTTATTAACCTTCATCCTCTTTTAGTGACAGAGTGTACTTCTTCATGTGCTGTGCTGGGATGTGTGGTGGTGCTGCAGTGGAGGTATGGATTTTACAAAATGATGAAAGGAGGCATCTGTTTATCTCGAAAAAGACTGAGACATGGGTCATTACACGGGCTTCTCTGCTGCCGTTAGCCATTGTTTCCTTATAAATGATTTGTGGGATTTAGGGAATTTTTTTGCAGCAGGTTTTGTTTGAACCAGCAGAGAATCTGTGGATGAATAGCACTGCCAAACAAGCGGTCCATTTGTGCTTCGAGATGATAATTGGTCTCATATGAGGTAACAGTCGCTTACTGATATTTTTCTGTCAATTATATCATTTCACATTAATAAATTTGGGCCTGGGTGTGCTGTGAAAATATTCTCTGAGGGAAGCAGTGAGGAAAGATTTGTTTGGTCGCCCAGAGCTGCTGAATAGAAAATGCAAAGTTACAAGGAAGAATGAAAACCGATGCCAGACCTATTCTCCAATGTACTCCAAAAAAGTCCTGTGTAATTCAAGAAAAAAAGAACAACTTTATGATAAAAGAAAGGGAATCGTTTTACCCCTAACCCCATAGGTGTGTTCCTTGTCTGCCCTTGAACATGGTTGGTTGAAAGGGTTCAGTAATGACACAACTGCCCCACCCCAGGTCCCAGAAATGAAAAAGCCTGTCATATGTAATTGGTGAGCACGGCATTGTGGTGAGCCACTGGGACCCAGAGTAAATATAACCTGACAGTGTGAAAAAAGGGAGAGAAAAGGCTCTTTTGATCCCTTATTCATCTCTCCCCTGTCACTGATAAGGCTGGCGGGGTTGGACGATAGAAGGATGATTTTCCCTAAGGAGAGAGTGAGGCTGCACTACTGTGTCAGAATACAGACTTGGAGGGACAAAAACAGAGGCAAAGGGGGTGGGAGGCGCGGGTGAAATCGAAGAATAATGCCAAATATGAATGATTAAGAAAGCATCTTCCTCTGGAAAGGGAGGGTTGAGGAGGGGGCAAAGTAGGGAGAATGGGTAGAACTATCTCTGTAATATTGAATGGGATGTTTCCACTAGATACTGGATATACCGTATTTCCTCTAATATTGGCCCGGGCCTTTATTTACCTCAACTGCAAAGGGGACCAGGCCTTTATTGGAAGCAGGCTTATATTAGAGACAGGCCTTTATTTCTAATTCCCTAGTATATTTGCTCATATTTTAGTATGAAGCCTCCTTGTTTTCTGATCTGCTTCTTTTTGGGTTCGTTATGTAGCCGTTTTTTTGTTACTGCAATGCATTACGATAATTACGGTAATCGACGGCGGCGTGCTCCAGAGACTTCCGCCAGGAGTTTACCGGTGTCCACCGTTGTTTTTAGCTGCGACCAGCAGCTCTAGAGCTCGCTCTGTCGATCGGTCGGTCGGTTGGTTGGTTGGTCCACAAAAATTTCCCCACCCTTTGGCGGCCTATAGCCGCACAGTACGTGGTCGCAGCTATGGCGAATTCACGCTTGTTTCCTTTGTTTTTTTCCCCGGCTTGTATGTGGGCCCGGCCTTTATTTGTTCGTGTCGACCACAGCCCCGGCCATTATCGGAGACCCGGCTTTTAATTGACTACTGGCCACTATTAGAGGAAATACGGTATACTGTATGTGAGGGGCCTATGCAGTGTCTGTTCATTCCTCTCCTGACTGGAGCATATGAAAATGAATTGTTTGTTAGCATTAAATCAGCAAATCTGACTGCGATGCCTTTCTTCTTCCTTGTTCTTCTGCTCCCCAATAGTCTTGAATGTGGTGGATTGTTTATTGGGCAATCAGTTCTCTGTAAATGAAAATGAGAAGGAGAGTGTATGTGTGTGTGTGTGTGCTACTGAGTAAGAGGGAGAGAGAAAAGACAGAGGGAGGGAGGGAGAAAAGGAGAAATGGAGAGAGACGGCTGTTCATTCAAGCATAATTCCATTACAGTTGGTGTCCGCTGTGAAGAGGAACCATTAGATGCATAATCAGGATGGATGGACCAGGATGAGGACAGAGATGATGAACAAGGAGAGATATACAGCTGATGCTATGTGATCAAGCCCCAACCTGTGATCCTAAACCCCCATCATCAGTGATGAGGCACCTCACTGATGAAGGGAATGAAAACACCTGTCATTGAAGATAATGGTGGTGTCAATGGCTCAGGGTCTCTCTTTCTCCTTTCCCCTCTCTATATCTCTCTCTCTCTCTCCTCAGTCAAGTGATGAAGAACCATGATATTGCATGGGGTTATTTTGACAGTGATAGCTATGTCATGGATTTGCTTTCTCTCTCTTTTCTATCTCCAAAACTTGGATCAGAGACTTTTGAGGAAGAGTCAATATTCCAACAATTAAACTGTTGAAATTGACTGCATCTCTAAGGAAGCCACTGAACTGCAAGCCCACAGTAACTCGCTTCAGAACAGAGGTTGTAAGAACACAAAGTCTAATTATCATAATTCTTTTAACAACTCGAAAACGAAAAGAGCAGCTGTTTGTCTGCACAGCTTTATTCTCCCCAGAGAAGTTGTAAAACATTTAAAACATAATTCTGTCCCTGTCCTTAAAATTCCAGCTGTGTTTGCACTGGGCACATGGAAAGGCCTTGACTTTATCCCCTTGTATTACATATCCTCCTAACCCATCACTCCCCTGCTTCATACAAAGGGCAAAGAGAGATGAGGTACGTTAAAGGCATTCAATCCACACTCTGTGGACCCTTGGGTTCCATGTCTGGGCTCTATTCTCTGCTCTAAACTATAGCCAGGGTTATTTGATGCAAGTAGTGGACTTGCTTGGTAGCCTAAGGTGTTTCCAGGAAGCCAGTGTAGCAGGGAGACAAATCCCTTTAAGATCTGGGCTGATTACCATACTATAATGTGTCCTCCATGATGCGTTTCACGTAATAACTAACTGCCAAAGCACGATTCCAAAACAAAAGCACGACAAGACGGAGGATGGATAGAAAGCCTGGAAGTTTCCTTGCCAACCTCAGAATATCGAGGATGCATCGGATGGTGACTTGACCGTCGAGAACGAGTTGAAAGCCCCAAGATTCATTGCGACAACGGCGCTTAATGTGCAGCGCTGTAGTCTACAATACAGAGCTGGTTAACAGGTGGGAAAATTAACAGCTGTGTGTCGTAAGCACACAGTCCATCTCAAACTGTAAGGAAGCTTCTCTGTGCTTACTTTCATGAGAAGATCGTTCTCCCCAAGACAATGGGAAGAACGTTCTCCACAAGGACACAAGTAGCGACTTGGCATTCTTGGATTTGAGACAAGCTCTGTAGTTCACACCCAGTAATTCAGTGTTTGAGATTGCTCCATTTGTTTATTCCCTTTAAATACCAACTATGTTTTGTTATGTTTAGACACCTATAACGTATTGATAATTACTAGATTTGTTTGATAAGATTTTGGCATAATGGTGAGATGCCTATTGGATGGAAAAGTGCTTTCGTTTTGCCCTTTGTAAAATCTGGTTAAGATCCAGCAGATGCCGCAAATTACAGACTGACAGCATTGACCTCACATCTGTAAATGGATGGAAAAAAAGGTAGTTTGTAGGTTAACATACTTTTTAGGGCAAAGGAGGTAGGGCTGGGCGATATGGTTGAAATCAATATCATGATAATCATAAGGATTTTTCTCGATATCAATATATATCACGATATGGTTCATGTATGCAAAATCATGTTAAATAATCAAATGAATGTTCATCTCATTGAACCGAATGGTGATGTTAGGTGTGGTGTCAAACAAAACTGAAATTTTCAAGTAATATTCCTACCATACCTCATTTTATGAGTTTTTAAGTAAAATTTGCTTGTCATCATCAATTCAGACAGCAGAAATGTGTGTCACGATATCAAAATATTTTCATATCATCACGATACGATTCCACTGAAAGACGATAAACGATAATATTGAATTATCGCCCAGCCATAAAAGGAGGTCTATTAAGTCTATGCCAAAGTGGATTCTGGAGGGGTCAGGCAATAATAGACTGAGTGATGAAGTAAAGAAAACATTAGCTGTGAAAGAGGTAATGTCAATCATATATTTTGACATGGAGAAAGCTTAAGATTGAATGTGGCTTGAAGGATTGTTGATTTTAAGATGAGTTATTTAGACATTGGGGAGAGATTATATAACTGGGTTATGGTTTTTCTATCTGATTGTACATTTGGGGTTAAAGTTGGTTCTGATATATCAGATGTATTTAGGATTGAAAATGGAATTCCACAAGGCAGTGTAGTTAGTCCTATCATTTAATATCTAGATACATTTGGTGTCCTGCCAACGGGCTTCGGTAAAAAACAAATTTATCAACTAGCCCCTCTAGTACATGAAGGAATGGGCAACAGGCCTATTGCTATGATAGTTCTCATGACAGAATAACTGCACTACAGCTTGGGGTCAGTCGAGGGGATATTTTGAATGGATATTGTTCAGTCATGGGGGCTGTACTGTCTGTAGTGTTCCTTTAAGAGACTTTGGTGATGCTGATTATATCATAGTTGACACAAAGTCATTTAGCCTAGCTAAGCATTCAGTTTATTCTGTTTGACAAAAAAGAATCATGGTTCATGAGTCCTCTGTTCTTGCCATCATCATCTATCGACTTCTGCATCATTTCATCCCTTTGAGACTATTGTCAGTATAGCAATATTGGTACGACTAACATACGGTGCAGCCACATGGATTCTTCTCATAAAACTCATTAATCTACTGATAACTATATTATACCTTCTGTTAGGCATGGCTATAACTCTGATTACCTCTGAGGTTCTTCCCTGGAAAATTATCCCCATGTCCTGTAAGGAACCACTGATAATTATAAGGTCAGTACTGATAATAATAAAATAAACTTTTATTATTATTATTTTATAAACAATTATACCTTCTGGGAGATGTAACTGTAACTACTGTCTAACTCCAACTAATGCGCACTAAACATGTTTTCTTGTTTGTGCAGTGATATTAATTACACAAATAACCCTACAGAGCTGACAAAAATCATTTTGATTTGCAGTAGTCATTATGTTTTGAAATGTGAAGCATTTGGTCTATCTTTGCAATAACGTCATCACCTTCCTTGCTTTAATTGGTAAGGAATGGTAGTCAGGTATGGTGCTCAGGGCAGACCAATCCCTGCTAATGCACCCACCTCTGTATTGACGTTAGAGAAAGTCCCTAGATGGATGATTCCACCACACATACGGAGCGTCAAAATCTTCATACTAACGAAAACAAATGAGTGAAACCGAGAAATTAATAGGACTGCGGCCAGGCTACTAGGTGTTGAGGCTGGAGAAATGCCTTTGGAGCTACACAGAACTGAGCTTGCATACTAGATTTGATTCGAAGGATGTGGAAAGGAACAACTGGCCACAATGGTGCTTAATGAAAGTTGGGAATATTCAAAGTTTAACACAAGACTTGGATGGAATATTGAAGAGACAGCAGTGCTTTATGTATTAAAATACATAGATCTAGGTCCACCAGTAGTATGGAGCAATGTTCCTCCATGGATTTTCCCCTACCCCTTATGTACACCTAGAACTGCTAAAACTAAAAGACTGGACAGACAATATTGGACATATAATCAAAATATATATAGACACCCATTTCTTTTTTTTCTTTTTTTGTGGCTTTTTGCCTTTACTTGATAGGTCTGTAAAGAGACTGAGAGGAAAGTGAGGGCAGAGACAGGGGGGATGACACGCAGCAAAGGGCAAGGGCCAGATTACCCATACCGCTGTGATTGCGCCTTTGCCTTAATAGTACACGCTCTACCGGTTAAGCCACTGGGGCAGACACATGTTTCTACAGTTATTTGACAGTGTTTACAGTTGGGTTCAAGGACCCTATTAATGGTCGAGTTGGCATTTGGGTGTTCATACCAGAATTCAAGATAAGCATATGTAAGTGATTAACTTATAGGTTGTCTGTATTCTCGGGGGAACTAGTTGCTATCATTTTAAGCCTACAATGGATAGAACAAGTACAACCACTGAGTGCACTAATCTGCTCAGACTCATCTGCTGTTCAAAGTAGCAGTTCTATGCAAACAGTAAGAGAAGACCTTATGGTGGAAACATATACAATTCTCCTAAGATAACAAATGATGGGAATAGATGTTAAATTTTGTTGGGTTCCAACACACATGGGTATAGAAGGAAATTAAATTGCGGACAAAATAACGAAAGGGGCAGTACCGGATGAGAGGGGAGAAACAAATTCATTAATCAGAACTGCATTGACTGACTCTGGCAAAATGGGCGGGACGTGGATTCTAAAGGCAGACAATGGGCCTCATGGGCCTCAGGAAGCGATATACATGCTGCTGTTAGATGCTTTGGCCATCCAAGCCTTACGCAGAGAACACGTTTTTACAGATCTATTTGATGAGACGGATGAATGGCTGCTGAGCCGTTTCAGATTGCCAAGAGCACTGCTTTTAGATTTGTGCAATACTCTGGAGCCTCAACTTAGGCGAAACACACACCGGTCAAATCCCGTGCCTCCACACCTGCAAGTACTGAGCGCACTCAGGGTTTTAGCCAAGGGATCTTTTCAGAGAGAGATAGGAGACAGGTCAGGCATTTCACAGTCTTCTTTGAGTTGTGCGCTTCCGAGAGTACTGAAAGCTATATCATTCATGCCCCAGTACATATCGTTTCCGTACAGTGCAACCAACAGACAGAAATTAAGAATGATTTTTTTGCTATAGCTGGACTCCCAAATATCATTGGCGCTGTAGACCGCACCCACATACGTATCAAAGCGCCCTCTCCAGATCCATTCCCATTCCTCAACCGTAAGCTGTACCTCTCCATTAATGTCCAAATAATATCAGATGCAAACTGCCACCTTCTGAATGTTGTGGCTTTTTGGTTATATTATTTAACACAGAAGTCAATGAAATTAAAGTTGTGTAAATATCTCGTAATGTTGAGAGAATCTGTTCCTGATTTTGCAGGACCGCATCAGAGACAACTGATGCGGTCCTGAGAGAAAATGTGGCGAGGGCGTTCAGGCTCTGCAGTTTGTGATGATGCACTTGCTTGGCCGTTCTGAAAATAAAATAAAAAATATATTTGAATGCAGACGTTTGAGTGTTCATTGAAATAACAGCAAACAAGACTAGGTCAAAACCTAGTATATGGCTGGACCGTGTATGAGTGTGCCACGTGCCACGGCCGACCAATGGTGTAACTAACTCCGCTGTTGACAGGGGTTAAAGTGGGATTTGGCAGGTGGGGGAACCCTGTTTCGGAGGGGGGGGGGGTTCAGAAAAAAAATGTAATTTAAAACAAGTTTTCCTGCATTTCTACACCACCTAACCTCTTGGAGTAAGTCAGGAAACAGCAACCCTGTATAATGTTAACCAAAAATGTAAAGATTATGTTTTATTACTAGATTTTAGCATTGAGGTGCTTACATTCATGATCTTGCATAGGCATACTAACCTAAAAAATCTATTATTGGGAATCATGAGAAAGTTTCAGAGCAACAGACACAGAGCGTCCCTGTAACCATAGCAACTCACTCTCACTCCTGCCGGCGTGCGCACGGCGCGAGAGGAGAGGGAGAGACGCAGAAGAGCTGCTGACTGAGATTACTCTGAGCAGCATGCATGGGAATAAATTACAATATAATAATTATATAATAATAATATAATATATATAATAATATAATATAATAATTTGTGTATATTTCTCGCTATTCAGATGGTCTGAATAACTCGCTGCGCTGTGCTGCTCTGTCTCGTCTGTCCTGCTGACAGTTTGCTTTTTTCACATCGCGACGTTATCAGTTATGAATTTCTTTTACACTGCATGAGAAAATAGACTTGTGGCGCGAGAGCGTGTGAAAAATGTCAATTGTGTGAGTCTCTCGGCCAATGCGTGAGAGTTGGCAGCCCTGTGAACTCGCTTGTCATTATTATGTATGAAACTGGCAATCAGATTTATTTACTTATTAATCGAAGGTGCCGGAACGCCGTTCCGGATCGTTCCGGCCCACTTTAACTCCTGACTGTAGACTGCTAATACAGAATAATAGTCCATACATCCATACTGATCGTTCCAGCGCATCCCGTCTCTCTCTCCACCGCTGTCGTCTCCGCCCACGGCCCGCATCGATCCTGCCGATCCAAGCGCCAGGCGCTCTGTTACCCGTCGGTGCCAAAAATGCTGTTCGCCGGACACCAGGGGCGCATCGTCGTCGGGACCCCAGCCAAAATCTCGGCAGGATCATCGGGAACAAATCGGTGCCCAGCTAGCGGCACTGGCCGGAACCGTGGCCCCGGGAAACTTCGGGAAGGTCGGAAATAAGCCCCCGGCGTGATGAAACCTCCATGCTTGTTTGTGTCTCTCTCAGAACAGAGGGGCTTCAGGTGGACTGAGCTCGCGCATATGCATCGACATAAACGGTGATATGATATAATTGTATAGATTCTACTTTAGCTTCAGCTTACATGCATGATATTGCTCAGCCTGCTGACTGTGTGGGAGAAACGGGCTCCTGATCTCAGCGGAGAAACTAGACGGCGGAGAAGACAAAACTTAAATTTCTGGCTCTGCGATACTATGATGTGCCACGTGCCACGGCCGACCAATGGTGTAACTTGATCACTCACTCAGTCAGTCAGTCAGGCACTCAGTCAGTCAGTGACAGACATTCGCGTTTGTAGGGCTGGCCCCGCTGTTGCAGTCCAGCCAAAAAGCCTATAGACTACCACAGGTAGAAAAAAAAAGTTATATGTGTAAATAAATTTTAAGGCGTTTGTACAGTAGATCTCCAAAATGAACATGCAAAATGTACCTTCAGCAACTGGTGTGTCTGTAAATGCATCGCTGGTGGGGGCTTGAGTCCCTGATGTGCCTGGCAGTGGATCGCTGTCTGTGTCGGGGGCTTGAGACAGACTGGACACCTGTCAGTGCCACCTCTCCAATTATTTTTTCAATTCTTAGGTCTACTTTCGAGACCGCCACCTCCTCCTGTCCTCCTCCAGTTGTCATCATGGAGCACTTGGCTTGGGCAATGCAGTTTTTTTACTTCCATTTTCATGTCAAACCATTTTCTTTTAATTTCAGTTACTGTGCGCCCCTCTGCTGACACGGCATTTACAGCATCACAAATGTTTTGCCATTGCTGCGTTTTTGATTTCCCTGTAACGCCAGTACTGACGCTCTGGAAGATCACGTTTACTTTGTTTACGTTTATTTAACAGTACATCGATTTCATTACTGCTGAAGTTCTTCTTCTTACAGCCTTTTTTTGGTGGCATCGTTCCAATTCTTGGCCATGTGCCAGAGTATTTGCACATGGCACAAAACCTGCCCTAATATGGTGTTTAGGGGGCGTTACCTATGCTAATAACAAACAATTGGCCACGCGCCTCCACTTTCTGATCAAGTGGGATTCATCATTCAGCACACCTGGGTAAGAGCAGATTTGGATGGTTAAGAACATTTGGTGCATCTGGAGTTGACTTCTCTTATTTTTTCTCTATAAGATATAAGAGAAATTTAAGAGAATGTTGCTGCATGAGGCCCATTATTACAAGATTCAACAGTCTGTTAGAGTCAGACCATTTATATATTTTGCCTATGCATCTGCCTGGTTCGTGATGCAGAAACTTCTAGGTGGGAATGGTATATTGATCATGATATGGTGGCATGTGGCCATGACCACTGGATTAGGCTAGTTAAAGTTAAGTTAGCAGCTACGTCATATGGATTGTGCACAGTTGTTGTGGTGCGACAAGTTGATCGAGACAGTGGTAGAGCACAGACTGTGTGGAGAATTGGGTTTTGTGTGGTTTGGTTTCTTGGTTTCTCTCTCTGTGTCTCTCTCTCTCTCTCTCTCTCTCTCTCTCTCGCTGTCTCTCTATTTTAAAGGTCAGGTTGGTTGTGAAACAGCGATCTCGTATCAGATGCTCCAAATTGACCTCTTGGCAACACATACTTTCAACATCGGGCTACAAGCCTCGCACTGGCACCACCTATTATTTCCAATGCGGTGACTTTCAAGTTCAGGCATCCTTTTGTTGTCATTCTCCGCCTCCATATGAGCTGGTCTTATCACTGCATTTGTTCTAATAGGCTCGAAAGCACACTATTGGGTTTCTGACTTGGTTTGTGGGTCTTTTGATCTCATCAAAACTTTCAAAATCCTTAGTACCAACACTTAACTAGTCTGAACTCCAGCGCTGGACTCACGCGTTAAAGTAAAGGTCACATTACGTCACGTAAGTGCTGACAGAAACATAGATGGTGGTGCGCTAGGCTACAAATATAGCGAAAGGTATTTTAAAAAATTGATTTTCTTAACAATGGCTTATAGAATGTTATTTTTATTGTGGTACATCTTAATAATACACAAAAGCTCTATGCAGGTGTCTATTTAGCTATTTCATCTCCACTTTAAGGGATAGAATCAGCAGCCTACCAATGACCTAATGACTGCACACACTCATACACTAATGTTGGTTTAACATGCCGATGCCTATTAACTACTGTTTTACCCAGTACATTGGAAGTAAATTATTTAACAAATGTGCTTAATTTTTCAGCCATTTTTAAGACCATTTGTTTAATAAATCGTGTCTTGTGTCTGCGCCCTCATTTGTTTTTGTCACAAATAAACAACCTGTGTTTTATTGATACTCATCATACATGGATGGACACATACATTTCCTTGGATGAAATTCTCAAGGTGGCCTTGTCGATTTTAAACTCTACCTGGTTGCAACTGTGTTTTAAAAACCCAGTCAGGTTCAGGCATCATATGCTTCAGTCATGATTATAATTATATGTTGCATGTACCTTGCTCATGTAATCACATGATTGCATTCATCAGGTTGCACATTTTCCTGCTGGAGAAAGAATAGAAGCTGATAGAGTAAGTGCTAATCAGACATTTATCACCATTTTCACTGCTGCCTAGTACATGGCATGTAGGGAGGTAAAATAGAGATGCACTGGTGTGTGGATAATGGTGGAGAGTTAAGGCCAAATCACAATACAATCAACCAAGTAGCAGGGTGCTTTGCCAGCTATTACACATGAAATACAAATCTGAGTACATAAACTGTGAACAGCCAAATATAGATGGGTGAAGGAGTTTTTAAACTTGTGTTGTGTCACGCCATATTTGAGGATTACAATCCATCTGACAAAGACAGCAATAGGGATGAAGGGTGCCATACTGGGATTCCATCTTAGCCGATTACATTGTGACTAATTCAATTCAGGATGTTAATTCAGTGTCAGTAATTAGCCTGTTTACTAAATTTAAGATGGGGTTATACAAGCATCAGTACCAAACAACTCAATTCCCAGTTGGACATGGACACATGGACAAAGTGGTAGTTGTTAGTTAGGAGAGTTAGCTGGTGCTGTTCACCACCATAGACTTTTACCACTCAGCTGGTCATGAGCCACTGCTCAAGGGCAGCTGTCTTATCACCACGATTGATGAGTTTTAATCACGTCTGCAAGGTCTTACTGCCTTAGAGTGGATAACGACTTTAAAAATAAATACAATAAAAAGTGTCCCATACAGACATCTAGTTGCATGTACACAAGGGATGCAAGCACATACAATCACCACATTCATAACAGTGATAAATAGATTGCATGATAAAAGCATTTGGCCTCTCGTTTATTATTAGGGTGAAAATACCATCTGACACTGTTGTCTAATGTCATGCCAATGGACATTAATGATGCTAATGCACAGACGTCATCAGGTAATTATGCAGCTCAGGGTAATGGAAATGGAAAAAATCTCTCATTCGATGTGATGCCAAGAGAGTAAATTATTCCCAAATTCTTACAAATAGCTCCCCTGTTAAACTGTTGTTTCTCTCTAATTGATGGAAGATACTGGTTAATAGCATGTTAGTTCTAAACTGTGAGTCAGTAATGAAGATCTATTGCTATAATGCAGACTAATGTTGGCCTTTGAATTCCTGTTCTATGTTTGTGTTGCACTTAAAAAACAGACGATTATAAAAGACATCTAAAGTTTGTTGTACATTACCCACTACATCCAGACAGACAGTAGCTAGTTATTGTTATACTTTATGACTTAAAGTAAAACATAGTGGAATACAGTATTTGAAATATTATGCAGATATGTTTTAACAATAAATTTGCCTCATTAGATCATAGACACACATCTTTCCTGATAGGTGAAACTCAAGCCTGATTTCCATGTCACATGTAATGATGAATTTATTTTTGAAATTTGGATTATTAACTGTGATACTGGAAGGACAAATTCAAATCATTTGGTCTTTAATGAAGAAGAAATTAAATATATTTATTATTTTGATTTCCGATTCTAATTCTCATTCTTTTTCACAGCCATTCAGCAACTTGTGACTATTTGATGTGAAACATTTCCGCAATTTTTCAAGACATTGAGCCTTTCAACAGCCCTGTTCTCAACCCTTCACCTTAACATTTATAGTCTTGTTAAAATTCAAGAACATCTTTTGAATTTCTTGTCTTTCTTTAAGCCCTCTTCAGATGGCATTAGTATTACCAAGGGCGGTCAGTAATTTGATTTTGCCCATGCACATCGGTAATTTCAGTCAGTCATTTGGACAGTAAAATCATTTTACTGACTGTGGTAATCCAGGGACACTCCCGTGTGAATGTGTCACATGTCACACTACATCAGATCAGGCAAACCTTACTTCAAGTGGTCCACTGGTTATATCGCTGTTGTAATCTAGATGCCATGTGTGAGAGTTCTTAAAAACATCAGATGTTGAGAGGATTAAAATTATGCTAGGACGTCAGAGTTAACTCAAAATACAGTAGGTAATTTCAGCCAGAGAAGCCAGAGAAAATCATTGACATGTTCGCTTAAGATGGGATAAAACTCCTGGGGTCCTGAGTTAATAATTCCAGTCACCAGGCCTCTCCTGGTAATACTAATGCTGTCCAGAGAGGGCTTTAGTCATGAGATCTGAGTTGTGGCTCCCTAAAAAAATCAAGGAGTCAGCAACTCTTTATGATATACCTAGATATACCGAGCCACAATGTGTTCATTCTTGTAAGAAGTCTAGAGTTTGTGAAGGACTGTATTTTTTTATTTTAGGATTTTCACATATTGAGGCAGTAGACCTTGTTGTTATGGATGCTGACTTGCTCTTTAAAATATCTCACAGTAGATTAATCAGCACTATAGTATGTGCTGTAACTGTACCAATCATATCCAAACCAGCTAGAGTAATGCGTTCAAGGCGTCCTGTACAGTGACATTTCAGATCATTTTCCGATTTTCCATTTTACCATATCTGATGGAGTCAGAAAGGAGGGAGGGATTTACATTTTAGACAGTTAGCTGATGTTCTTATCCAGATCAACCTGGGATGTAACAGTAGAATATGAGTGATCTGATCATTTCTAGCTTCATTTAATCCTGTTTTTCATAAATGCTTCCCTTTAGTCAATACAAAAAGCAATTAATGGATACCCAAAACATTGGTTTATCCTACATCTGCCAACAAAAGATTAGATTATACATCAATTACGGAAATAAATTCTCATGAAATCATGAAACATTTCCAAGAAAACCATTCCTGAATAAGAAAAATAATCAAACTTCACAGTTTTCACAGCAAAAACATAAAAAGGCTATGGCAAGACAAGCAAGACACTAGCTTTTATAGGAGGATATAACTGTGTTGCTGGCAGAACAGGGAAAATGTATGTTTATGCATGATATGTCCAAGTGGAAGCATGTAAATGGAGAATAAGTTGAGGCCACAAATCTAACCCTGCTGGACCCTCCATGTAAAGTCTGCTGAGTATGAGGTGTTGACTGGAAACATTCTATTGGAAAGATACAAGTTGAACCAGTACAAATCTTTATCCATGAGACACACCCAGTGTCTTCAGTGATCAAATAAAACGGTATGGTCTGGCGTATTGAAGGCTGCGTTGAGATATAAAATAATTAAAAAGGAACATTCCCGGGCATCTGCTGCTAAAAGAAGTTATTGGTCACTCTGAGGAGAGCGGCCTCTGTGCTATAAAATCCTCCAAAACCAGATTGGAGTTTCTCAAAGATATTATTTTGACATATAGCAGTTGTGTTGAGACCAGCACTGCATTTTCAAATATTTGGGCCTTAGCCCAGGCACAGTTACAAAATCTGTGTGTGTGTGTGTGTGTGGTGTATGTGTGTGGCTCCTGCATGATAAATTTTACAAAATTTCAACAGCAAAATGGATTAATCTGGTGCACTTTGAAAAACAATATTAAATCCAATCCAAAAACCAACGACTTATTTGATCAATGGTTGCAACTCTATATATTTCACTAACTGGAAATTTTCACACATTGAAAATCTCCTTTTTAAACACATTTTATCACATTTAAGGCAAACAACACCTGGTATTGAAAATACTATAGATGTTTCATGTGGAGGGAAATAGTTCATGCATTTAGTGTTCAGCAGCCCAAACAAATAAAGCTGAATGGGAGAATGAGAAAACCATACTTCAGCAAATAGCTGACTAACCAGCTGGCAGACTGGTGACACAAGAGACATTTTGTTTACAATGATCCAATATTATATTGACTCTTGCAAAGATATTGTACTTTGGTAGATGTTAAGCTTTTATGAAGCCATTTTGAGTTTGAAAACAATGAAGAGCAGTAGCTTGTAGGCATTTAACATGGCATCAGCCAAGTCAAGTGTCAATCCAAGCTAGCACTCCAGTGTCCATCTGGCTACTAGTGGCAGTCAGCTCAACAGGCGACAGCTGGCTGATTTTTGTGGTATTTTGATACCTGAATAATTAATCGCTCATTTAACCAAACCAAGCAGGTGTCAATATCTTTTCAATATATTGTTTTCTGCGCTACCTCGCCTCCTCTGAGACAAAAGGTAAAGGCTAGTTTTCTTGAGAAGAAGTTGAACCACTGTGGGCGCTATTTTCGTGGCGGCGCTGATCAAGCGCCATGATTTGGACTGGTTAAGCTGTAATTTAGTTGAGCAGAAGCAGTGTTTTTCCCACTTGCGCCTGTTCAGTAATTTTGTGGCTCGCCATGATATCGCTTGAACCAAAATGAGGGGAGTGTCAATACCAATGGGGTGGCGCAGTGCAAATTTGGTGTCCAAAAACAAACTTGTGCCTCAGACCACCTCTTAGCTCAGATGCAGACGTTCTGTGCTATTTCCGTGGCTTTAGTTGGCGGAGGCACACCCACAAAGACGCTCCAAAATGACATTAAACCCCTTTTATGTATGTTATGCTTGCCTGTTTCACTTTGATGTAAATTCTTCAACCAGTAGATATGTTTACATGCACATCAAAAATAAGATTTAATGCGATTAAGGCAATAATACGAGTAAGGCAGAGTCTGCACTGAGCTAGATTAAGAGGTGATTCTTATCAAAGTCTGTCATCCACAACTGCTTGTAGGATGTATGAGGGCCTTCCCTATCAGCGGATTAAACCCCTTAGCCATCTGAAGGTGGCACGCCATTTTCAAATCGCAGCGCAATTACACACCCATGATCCAGTGTAGGTACCTAGATTAAGTCTTGCACAACTAGCACAATAATTCCAGGGACTTTTGTGCATACCAAACTGGTTGGCTGTAATTCGGTAAGCTATTCAGGACAGCTTCCATCTGACATCAACATCCATCTGAACATTGGTGAAGTAGTTCACACAGCTCCATGAAAGATCTTCGGGACATTTTTAAGTTCATTTTCCACTCTATATCACTGAACTCCTTCAGGAACGCCTGTTCCCACCAATCCTCACTCCCCATCTTCATCCAAAATGCCATATTGCTGGAGCTGCAACAACTGCATCCATTATCCTTTTTTCTTTACGTTATCTGGGGTGCTGTATAGTCATATCTGGGGTGTTGTATTCATAATTGTGGTGCTGTGTATTCGCAATTGCACCTCTCGGACAACAACATTGCTTTCCTCTTGGGAGAAGCCTGTATAGACACTTTCCATTACAAAACGGTCAGTACATCATGGCACACTGCTTTTAAAGGGGATAAGAGGAGCTGATTTGATTGGCCATGATTGACGCCAGCCCCTACTACAACTGATAACGTATTCCTCCTAACCCAACCCCTTTTTCCAGACTGATCTCACAGAAAAACATGAAATGAACAAGACATTTAACAGCAAATTACGTGTTGGTGGAACGTAAAATGAGAAATTTACGTGTTCCCAGCACGAAACGGTTATGTGAAGGAGACACGACTATAAACAGGTACTAGTGTGACACTGACGTAACATGGTGGTGGATGGGTGTATATGTTTGCCTTCGATGTCAGCGACCAGGGTTCGATTCCCAGTGTTTTCAAAGTGCATTTCAACCGTAAGTCACATTTTAATTTTTTATGAACGTTTTTCTTATTTAACCATGACCAAGCCATTTCTCTAACCTTAACCAAGTTGTAGTTGCCTAAACTTTACCCTAACCTTAACCAAACTTGTTTTACTTGCCTAAATTTAACCGTTAACCAACCTTTGGGACATTATTCAATTCGTGGTGGAGAAACGTATTTAAATTTGTGGCAGAGGAACGTATTTCAATTCGTTGTGGGGGAACATAATTCAGTTTGTTTATTTTCCCATAATACGTGTCAACAGCACGTAAATCGGCGTTTTAGAGATCGTGTTCATTTCACGCATTCGGTCATGTGTCCGGTCACGAAATTACAAAAAAGTTGGTCAGACTAAAATGAGCCTGCACCACTGCCTGTGCTTGATTCATGACAATAAAGCCCTGCATGTTTAAAATTATAAGGAAAAATACCAGCAGACGGAGAGCTAATAATAGATAAAATGCTCACACTGACTGATGTGAATACCTCTTTAAGAAATGTTGTAGGGCCAACATCTAGGGGACAAGTGGAGGACATGTGAGACATCGTCTCCTCCAAACATCAGCAGAGAAATGGCTTCAAAAAAGCTCATCACAGCTGACTAACAGTAACAGATAGATCAGTCAGACGGTGAGATCTGATGTCTTATATCCTCTACTTTCTTGGTAAAGAATGTTAAAAAGTTATTTACACTTTGAATGGGAGGCGCAGTACAGTGATTAGAAGAAGGGTTAACGACTGAATCAATAACACTGAAAAGAACCTGGTGGTTCTTCGAAATAAAATTAGAGAAATGAGCCTCTCTTGCATCCGCAACCACTTTCAAATATTTCAGTATCAGTGCCTCATAATATTGTAAAACACTCGGATTTTCTACATTCTTATTGTTATCATTTTGCCATGGTGGAGGTATTTTTTTTGTTCTTAAACAGAGCAACCGCATCAAGTGCAGACTCAAGTAGGTGATATTAAAGTGATGTTGAACTTTGGTAGTACCTTGAGTTGTGTAGCTTACTGGCCATGATATAACCCCAACATCTGTGAATCTCTGTTATCTGTTGCTCCGGGGCTCCAGTAGAGACGATTGGACTGTTTCACCGTACAATGGAAGTGAATGGAGAGAGAAAAAAAAACACAATTCTCTAATTGTCTCTATCAGAGCAAACCGATAACAGAGGGTTCTATCATCTCAAGTTCAACATCTCTTCCATGTCCATGTTCCCAGATAGCTGAGCCCCCATCCTGTTTGGGTGGAGGCCATTTCTCGCCCAGAACAGGTCAAAGTTATTAACATAGGGAACCCGAATGGAAGCATATTGGTCCTTGAACCAATTATGAACTGTCTAAACCACCTCTCCACCCCTCTCCATAGGTCGGGAGGGGGCCTGAGATGATGATCCCTGTCGTTGTCCAGCAGTAATGTGGTGAATGACTGAAAGTCCACATTCTAAACCCCTTATTGGTTTGCTTTGATGTCATTGTTGCCCACATGTATGATGATATTGTCCACCTTACAGTAATTGGCCAGGATGTTGGCAACTTGGTGATGCAAGTCCCAAACCTATGCACCACGGGAAACAGTGAACCTTAGAGGGGTCAGATGATGGGGGTAGGTGGACAGTGCAGGCCATAGAGCTGCCAATCACCAGGGTGGAGGTGGTGAGTCCTGTAGGGCGGGGAGACAGGGAGGGGCAATGTGGGAGGGGTAGGGGGGTACGGGCTGGGTGGACTGGTGGGGGCGAAGGTGTGTTGGCTGGGCAGGCTGAGATTTTGGAGAAGGCATGGACCGGTGGGAAGAGGTGTGGGGATGGGCTGAGTAGATTGGCCCGCTTCCAGGGTTAGTGCATCTAATTGCTCTGACAGATGAGAAAGACTGGAGACTTGGACTCAGGGAAGGAGTGGCATGGCGATCTCCCAGAGTGCACAGCTGCCTGCTGCCAGGCAGGAGATTGAGGGGTGGAGTTAGTGAGGACACTGTAGGGGGGTGAGCCGCAACGGAAGAGAGGAGCTGTTTGGGTGGCAATAGTGGATGAAGGTGCTTCCTGGGCTGGAAAAGTCATGGCAAACAGTCCAGAGTGAAGAGGGCCACGCCGCGCTGCACAAGTTAAAATGGTGGATTTGAATTACCTTAGAGAACAGATTTATTAGGTTAGCTATTTTCAGCACTTGGACTGAACATTCAGCTCCACTCTTCCATCAACTTAATATTCTGACAGTCATGTTAAACTTAAACATATTTTCCATTTACCTCCATTGACCAGAATCCCTTTATATTGACATTAATTTTAAAAGTTCATTATTAGTTACATTTTCAAGTTAAATTTCCAAGTTAAGAGTTCCAATAAATTAATTGTTTGTGCGAAATGTTATAGCCTTATCTTAATTTCCATTTTCCAAGTCCATTACTTGTTCAAAAGCTTACAGCCTAATCCTAGGTGTGTATCAGTACACCTTATCCTTCTCAATAGATATCTTACCCTTCTCTGAAAATAACAATCTTAATTATAATAGAGAGATTATAATAGAAAGAGGTTTGAGGCTGACAGCACTTGGAATACTTGGAATGCACTTTTACCCGCATACTGGTCATCACCTTTCTGTTCTTCTGACCCACACTGTACAGTGATACAGCTCTTCAGCTGAAGGAATCTGCACAAGTCTCCCTGTCTGTAAGCATCCACTCTGCTGAAGTGTCCTTGAGGAAGACATTGCAAGACCTTGTGCTCTGACTTTGATTAATATCACTAATAATATTATAAACTAAACCAAGTAAATATAGTATCATAGACTGTAAAAAAAAAAAAGATGGATGTAGTGAGTGTGACGTCACCCATAGGTTTCTGAAGGGCTATTTTGAAGCCTGGAGATTGGGTTTACGATCGATCGGCACCATGACATTTTTTGGAGCCGGAGCAGCCAGAGTGAAGCCGAGGGTTGATCGCAGACCGCAGCGTTGCCTACTATTGGCCCGTAATCGACGACCTGTCCATCACTGGACAGGCGTACAGGCGTCACCCGTGGTTTTGGCCGCTTGTATAGTATGCATATTGACATACAGGTATACAGCATAGGGTACATGTAAGATATGAAGTAATGTTTAAGTATTTTTGAGGTAATTTGTTTTGAGCCTATAAACATGATATAGTGCTGTTCATTGATGTGTTGAGAGACAACATGCTGATAGCTACAGCCAAATTCCTTATGGTTTAACTCTCTTCTTAAACATGGTAATATTATTCTGACTACAGCATTTTATTTCTATGGGCTTCATTTCCTGTGATCAATATCACAGACTGTGAAGCATGGGCATTGCTGAATTAATAATAGGGTTTCTTTGTAAAATAATAAATGAACGTCTACTGAAGAAAGTGATGCTAACATATAAGCAAAGAACAGGCTACAGTGGAGAACCCCTGAATCACTCCAACTCATTACCAATCATACATAATGTATCTTAACTGGGGTTAGAAAACGCTAAATTTTGTGTGTGTGTGTGTGATTGTGTGTGTGTGCGCGCGTGCGTGCGTGTGCGCGCGTGCATGTGGTCATGTGGGGTTTGCATGTATGCGGTTTTATAATTTGTTGTTTTTCTCTGTCCTGAAACATGCTCTTGAGTGGTGCAGAAATGGCATATTCAGTGATGCCCTGAGGCCTTGAACCTAATTGGTCTCAAAGCCCATGTCACTTCACAAAACGTATTATAATTTACACTAGCTAATGTCCCCTGCGGATGGGCTTCGGGGAAGCAGGAGGAGAAACACACACCACCTACATTTTGTCACTAAGCATTTGCCTTTGATTCAGATCGCCACCTTTTGACCTCTCATTTCACAGTAGTAGATTTTGATCAATATGTAAGACAAATGTGGATAACCTCGACTTGACCTCCTCTGATCTTGCCAGTTGGACATAATTGTGTATGCACATGCCTGATGTGTGTTTATGTATTTCAGGTGCATGGGTCAATATGTTTGTAAATTTGAAAGTGTATTTCCACAACAGCGCCAGCATAAATTGGATGATGCTCACTGTCAGGTTTGTAGTTAGGACCCAAGAGCAGAACAAACCAGGCAGAGGCAGGGGTAAAAGTTCAAGGGTCAGCCAGACACAGAGGAGAAAACAATGGGACGAACTGATTCCTGACAGCTCACAGTGGCCACTTAAAACAAAATGAAGAGAATTTTTTTTTTTTTTTTTACCTTTTTAGCTAATTTTCCATGTCCTAACATACACCTTTTGGTTGACTGTTAAATATTAATTTATCAATTTTGTACTTTCATTAAGTTAGAAAGCACCATCATTATCCTATGGCAAGAACTGTTACATTTCTAGATCTTAGATTATGTCTATGTTAAATGCAGTGAAACTAATGTGTATTATTGACAATTTGAATGCAGGCAGTTAACCTGTTATATTTTGTTTTGTGAAAATTTAAACTCCTTAACATTTAGACATGTTTTCTGTTCGGCCCTTGGATTCTGTTGGGCTCTGGGATGTTTGTAATTGCACAGAATTCAATTTTGTTTTCATTTTCAGTAAATTCTAATGTTTTACTTCATAACACTGCAGGAAATGATACAATTTATCTTGATTGCATGGAAAGGCAATGACCATTTGTGTGTGTGTGTGTGTGCGTGCGTGCGTGCGTGCGTGTGTGCGCGTGCGTGTGTATGTGCGTGTGCATGCGGGGGGTGGGGTGGGGGTTTTGGGGGGCTAAGAACATGGTAATATAGGATTAAACGTTGCTTCCTTTCACAGTC
Source organism: Centroberyx affinis (assembly GCF_046629955.1). Taxonomy (NCBI): domain Eukaryota; kingdom Metazoa; phylum Chordata; class Actinopteri; order Beryciformes; family Berycidae; genus Centroberyx; species Centroberyx affinis. The sequence continues at coordinate 327,452 of NW_027280680.1, read as the reverse complement.
AGGTTTCACCATACTTATTCTGTAATGTTAATTGCGGAACATGTATTTGTTATAAATACATTGGGAAAGGATGTGGTGAGAACCTTTCCAGACCGTAGAGAATTAGGTGTTTTTTTACAGTCCAGTTTCAGCTTTCTTGGTGAATAAATTGGAATGTTTTACTCTGATTTACTTCACCATTGCAGAATATGTTTGAACATACATGTGTGTATGATTTTTTGAGTACTTCAGCTGTTTCTACATATTTACCTATTTACAGCTGTAATTACTGTACTTGATACCTTGCTATTCTTACCATATATGTACCTGGTAAATACCTAATACTTAGAGTGTCTACTACTACTACTAATAATAATAAGAAGAATAATGATAATGATAATAATAATAATGATAATGATAATAATAATGTTGAAAGACTGTATGAAAATCCTCCTTTGCAGATAACTTGCATTTTTCATGTTCTTCTTTAATGTTCGTGTTAAATTATTTTATTTATGTCAATACGTCATTCATTTCACCTTTAGATGGTCATGAAATAGAGATGAGTAAGAAATAATCTCCTCACATAACGTAGCATTCACAGGCCAGCAAAACACCGGCATATTTCAGACATTGATATTGACAATGTGTTGCTGAAATTAGGAAGGCCTTCAAGACTTGTCAAGTAGGGCATCTGTTTTAGCATAGATTACAGAGATAATAATTACACTCTGATGATGCACAGCTGTGGGCCATTATCATCCCACCAATGCAGAGGAATCCCTTAGCCAATGAGAGAGAAAATGAAAGAGTCATTCCAGGATTCTGCTGAATGTCAAAGACATTTAGGATTCATTTCATCATCAGATCACAAGCCATCACATGAATACAGCTCTATAGCAGAGTACATGGGGGGCACTGTGTGTCTGAGTGTGCAGCAGCCAGGCAGAGTGTGAGGGAGGAAGGACCTCAGAGAGCAGAAAAGAAAGGAAGAAAGACAGAGGTGAAGAAAAAGAGAGAGGAAGAGAGAGAGGTTGTGGCCACCCACTGTTCAGACAGCTGGGAAGCGTGCAGTGTAATCAGTTAGTGACCTTTTCACTAAATCACTTCTGCCTCACTGGTAAGTGGTCTGAGATGGTCTTTATTGATGGTTATGAACAATGGTCAAAAATAACATACGCATTTGTGTTCAATAACATACACCATGCACCTTTGTACTTCATAGCATGAAAGCTAGAGAGGCTAAAAGGAAATGTTGAGGTTTACCTCAACATTAAAAAGCTGGTACAGAGAATGCTGAATGTATTTATCAGGAAAGTTATAAATCTGTCACCAACCCCGGATTTACCAAAGAGCAGTGTCTTATAAAACTTTGAATCAATTACATAACCCCTGTAATAACTTGAGGAGCGTCTGGCAGAAGGATCTCAACTGTATAATGAATGAGGATAGGTGCCTACAGATGATGTCTAATGTGGGATGAAACAATGACAAAGTTGTACAAAATAGGCTTCATCAATAATGGCCGATGATGGAAGTAATAAAAAGAAAAGGGTTCATACTTACATGCCTTTTGAGAGTGGTAACTGGTATAAGCCTTTTGGGAACAAATTAAAGGAATTATGGGAGACTGGTTGGGGTCAGCCATACCGGTGTCACACAAATTTTGTTTACTGTGCAACAGGGCGGAACTGCCAAATATAACATATAATGATTCTTGCTTATTATAGTGGGCATCGTTACAGCTGCCAGAGTGATACTACGACATTGCAAAAATCCGTCCTCCCCTGTACCAAAAGATTGGATGGACCTAATGACAGAAATAGCATAATATGAAATCATGTTAACTAGATTGAATGATGCATATTACTAAATGTTCTGCTGTATATACTGAACGATAAGCTTTTTTTCTTTGTTTGAAATTTGGAAAAAGTAAATAAAACTTTAATATAAAAAAACTAAAGCTGTCACCATGTGTCACTGCAAAAGTCTGTGGTATCTTTAAGAACAAATCTTTCCTCCCATCCATGTCCATTAAACCTTAATGCTTTAATCATTGTGTAATGTCAAACATCCTGCTTCATCATCTACACTTCAGAAACACTAGCTGCAGTTAACATGAGACAGTTTTTTTTTTCATTCTGAATGAAATCATTCCGAAGGAAGATTGCCACGCAAGTGTTTACATGAGCGCTAAATATAACGCTCCACAGAATGTCATCAGAATAAAAGTTTCTGACATGCAAAACACCAAATCCAGCACTCTAACATGGGCTTACGTTTTTAAAAGATGGACCTGTGTCAGTTTTTTCTTTACTGCTGTTCTTTCTGATGAAGCAACAGTTTTATAAAAACATACGACTCCATGGGCCCTATTTAAACGATCCATGGCGCATGGTCTAAAGCGCATGGTGCAAGTGCATTTAGGGCGTGTCCAAATCCAAATTGCTAGTTAAACGACGCACAATGTGGGCGCAAAGTAAGGCGCAAGGCGCAAAGGGATTGTACTAAGTCCCTTAATTAATCATAGGTGTGTTTTGGGCGTAACATTGAACTCAACCAATCAGAGTGTTATCTCCCATTCCATTTAAGAGCCAGGTGCGCTTGCACCTTGGCGCATTACTATTTAAATGGCGGATTTGGCAAGTTGGAGAAACTAACGGTTTTCTGCTGAGGAAATGGATCTGCTCGTACGTGATGGCGATGTGTGTGTGCGTCGGGTGAAGGTAAGATGCCTTTGCAGTTTATTTTCATGACTTTTTGTTGGGCTGTGCTTTTTACATATTGCGTATTTAGCAATTGGCAATGTGTGATGATGGTTAACGGGACATGTACGTTGCGCATTTGGCACTGCGTCATGGTGAAAGCACATGGCAATTTGGCCACAAAATACATGTCAGGAACGAAATAAAGAGCAAATTTTCATAGTAGATGATCCTATTTTTCTATTCTGCATGGTAACGTTGTGTGGGTATGTGTGTGAGAGAGAGAGAGACGCATCTTACTATCTGAATAATGCGCACTTTAAATAGCAGGAAAATACTTCGCCAGACTTTAGACCAGGTTTTTGTTGGTCAATGGCGCAATCGTTTTCCGCTGCCTCAAGATAGCAAATCGGCAACAATGCGCCTGACCACACCTCATTTTAAGACCAACACGCCCATGGGCGCAAAGATGGGCGCAGGTACATTTGATATTAAAACAACGTGGGCACTGGGCGTGAAAATGACAACTGCATCGGTCGGAAACTAGCAATGACAATTGCGCTGTGCTTTGCGCCGGGTGTAATATAGGGCCCCAGAAGTGTCAGAAAAAGACGTTCTGTTTTGCCCCCGCAATGATTGGCTCCATTTGTAATTTTCACCGCTGTAAACCGAAAATGGCCCGGAGAGGCGGAGTCAGGACTTGATATAAAAACGGGCTGCACCGCCTACATCAAGCTCGAGTGCCCCAGGGTTAATAACAAGCACATCCATTCGAATCCTCCCAGAAAAAAAGGGTGACGTAATTGACGTTACTTACGTTAAATGCGCGAGCATGTGCAGGAAGACGCGAGATAAAGAAAGTGATCGAAATGAGCGTTTACATGATGAAATTTTATCCATCGACCGGATTATGAAAAAGTTAAACCACCCCTCTCAAACGGAATGAAATTTCATTTGCATCGGGCCAGTTTATTCTGATTGAGGCGTTTATATGAGGCATTTTTATTCTGATTGGGCTACTATTCTGATTAAAAGACTCCATGTAAATGCAGCAGCTGTCCATCAGGCTGGCAACTCTTTAGAGGCTTCCTGAACTGTTGAAGAGATAAATCCTCTCATTCATACCAAAGCATCCCTCTGCATCCTCCTGCCCCAAAAAACCCTCAGCGCAGCATTTTCATTTTAATTACAGCATCAATCATTCTCACCTCATACCAAATGATTTTTTCCTCCTGTCCTCTCCGCTTTTGTTGTTTCACTGGAGAAATCATGCTCTCGCACCGCCATAAATCGTTTGGGATTTAAATTCATATTGATATATGATCTCAATCAGAGCTGGCCCTCAATACGCAAGTGCCCTGATTGCACCACTCTGTAATAACAGGTTATGATCAATGCAGTGGGAGTATGAGTGTTTCAGTTAGTAGTGTTTATTTTGTAAAATCAAGAAATCAATCCATTTGCCTTTGTATTGCACATTTGTTAAAAGCAAGTAAGAATGCATAAAGAATCCATACAGTCTAAGTGCTGACGAGCAGCTACATAATGTGCATTCCTACTGTGGCTCTTGGCTCTGATAAAACCATTTCTCATCCAACCTTCTTCTGTAATGGATAAATAGTTGGAAGACAAACTCAGCTATCAATGCAGGTGAAGGGGATCTCAAGATATTATCAGCACCTCTTCCTCCCCTTTCAAAACCTTACCTGGCACATGACAGGGAGACTTAAATGCAACACTACACGTTTCGCTTATATCTCCACGCTGACCTGGTGAGACATGGAAAGACCATTATAAGTGAAAGAGATGACAAGCTTGTCAGCATGACAGCTCACTGTGAATCCCATTTGTCCTCCAAGCCTCTATTCACCATGAGTCACACCTGACTGAGCCTCCACAGGGCAATGAAGAGCAGGCATCGTTGCAGGCTTACTCTGCCTATTAGGCTACATGACATTATGTTCAGTGCGAATCCACATTTAGTGGTACACACATGCATGCACTTGCAATGTGATAAATGTAGGGGTGTAGACACACACACACACAAGGATATGTATACACATGAGCTCCAGATCCAACCCAAAGAGCTCACACATTAAAATACAAACACTTCACTGAACAGGGAGACAGCAATGACGAGAAACAGGAAAAACTGGAGAGGGAACAAAGACAATCTTGGAGGAGGAAGAAAGAGTAAAAAGGAGAAACACTTGAGGGTGATTTGTAACAAATGGATAGGATAGATAAGGAATAAGGAGCCAATTGTAATTGGTGAGTCACAGATGGTGAGTCAGAGCAAGATGTGGTACTGACGAGAGTTGGTGGGGAAGGAGGGGAGGGTGTGTAGGAGAGAAAGTCCTGTCTGGAAAGTCACTGGCCGTCAGGAAGGGTCCTTGTCCAAAATAGGAATAAAAGTGTAAGCCTACCATACGGACATTTTAAGCATGAGCCGGAGATCATGACTTTAACCACTGTCTTCAATTATCAAAGTTCACACATGTAAATTATGCTTTCATTATGCCTGTGTATGTGTGGGTGAGGCGGGTTGGCAGGAGGGTTGGTTGTATTTCACACTGTTTCTCAAAGGATAGAATTAAACATGTGCAGGGATCATTGGGGCTGCCGGTTATTTACCAAGAAATTAATTACATTTGCCTACTAGGTATTAGCCTGCTTACCCCCCTCAGTGCGGTAAGCAGGTGGTGGAGGAGTCACATGTCTTTATTTTCAGGAGGTTCACGAAACAATGACAGGGCTAAAACACATCAAACACCCAATTAACCTGCACAACCATGGGTCAAGGTTAGAAAACACTGTGCAGGCAGGAACACAGCTTCATTACAAAGAACACTGACAGAATAAGCGGCTTATTTTCATCCTACTCTTGTAAATCTACAGTGAGTTGGGAGTCAGTGTTGCAGGGTGGCTTGGAACTAATAAGATATAAAAGATTGCCACTGAAAATACTGCTTCGTCTGAATTAAGAGCAGTATTAAATATGAATTTTTCCTCTCCATGACTGTCACCATCCAAAGCGTCTTACCTCAGACAGAATAAGTAGAAATCTGCATCTGAGATAAGAGGGCTTTAATACAACCATTATTTCTGATAAGCAGCTTCACAGCAACCACTGTGATTGAAATCAATCATGCAGTTGGGGGAAAATCACAGTCAATCAAGACTACTGCATGGCTCAGATGGATGTATTTTAACTAAATTGAACTGAACACTTATGTATACGTATATATACTGTGTGTGCGTGCGTGTGTGTGTGATATATTATGGGCAGTGTTCTGTGCTTTCAGTAACACCTCCAGTGCATACATTATAGATGTTTACAACGGAACTGCACTCAATCCCAAAAGCTTGCAGGCTTCCGCTATCCCAGAGGTTGCCATGGGGACAGCTGTTCATATAAACTTAACAGGTGTTACCGGTCTCAGCTGAGAGCGTCTCTCTTTCACAATTTCTCTTTCTCCTCTTTTTCCCTTTCTCCCTCTCTTCAGGTCGTATCGCCCACATCTTTTGATTTCTCTCGTCCAAGGCGGACATGTCATATCCAGCTCCCTCTGGGACCTAGTAGATCCTAAACACAGATGGATAGACTAAGATACAATGTTTGTTTTATTACTCTTCATGCAGCACAGATCTATACAAGAAAAGAATAAGAGATGGCTGTAATAAATGAAAAAAGAATCATAAGACCATATCAATAAAACACTAAATGACTATAGACTAGATAAAATAGTCATAATGCATTGTAAGCTTTGTTATAGAAACACATAATATCTCATGATGCATCATTCATTCCAATATGCATAATATTATACAGTAAATATGAAATGCAAGGGCAAGTGATATGACAGTTCATCATACTAACCCTGAGGCACTTCACCTACATGGTATGCATTTGGAATGCAAAATGTCCAGCCTCAGCCCATAACTCAAATATTGTTCATTGCAGTGGTAAGGTCTATATTTTTCTGTTCAAGCTTTTTGCTGGCAATATTCTAGCCCCCAATAGTGCCTAAATATTTTATATCATGATGAAAATGGAAAGCAAATAAAACTTTTATTTACCTTAACTACATTTTTATTTTAAATGTAAAAATAAGTTGTATCATTGTGTTATTTGTCTCTTACCATATTCATATATCATTATGATTACAGATGCACTGAAGTCCTAATGTGCCTATAACGCATGGCTTTCATAGAAAGTGTTACCATAATAATACAGTCACATTTCATCTACCAACACACTCTCATAAAATTTAAATGAGCACAAACAGATTACATGTTGTGGACATAAATTACACTACCAGTCAAAAGTTTGGACTCACCTGATTGAATGTCCTCTGTTTTTCATTATCTTCAAGTCAGTTTGATCTAAAGGCTTTTGCTTAAATGCTTGAAATGTGTTTTTTAGACAACTATAAATAGTGAAGTTGATGCCTGTGTGTGAATTTATTTCCAAAGCCTTTGCCTTTCCATCAAGGCAAAGGGCGGCTACTTTAAAGAATCTAAAATATAAGATAGTTTTGTTTTGTTTAACCTTTTTTAGCTATTGGTTATCTTCAGGCAAGTAAAACAATTTTGGTTAAGGTTAGGTCAAAGTTTTGGTCATGGTTAAATAAGAAAAACCTTAGCAAAAACTTCTGCCCTTTTTGAGAATTAGCAGTGTGTACTTATCCCTTTGAGGAAGCATGTTTCTATGCATAGGTCTTTTATCCTTGCCTATTTCATGGTGCGTTTTGCATGAATTGGGAACTGAACCCAGAGTGTTGGATTGATTACTTTCCTCACTTTACTGCACCAGTTCAATGTCAGCCCACTACCAGTTTCTTGTCTTGTCTCTTTCACTTAATCTTTCTGTGGTGGGAAAACATATTTCTCTCTCTCTCATTGGTCTCATTTTGGGAGACCAGACTGTATGTATTAACCTTTAAAGTGTTTGTGGCCCCCAGCATATCCATTTCAGCAATCAGGCTATATGTTTTTTGTTTTTTTCCTTGTATCTGTTTTCTGTTTGTTTTGAATTATATTTGGCCACTCTCATTGCTTCCTGCTGAAATTGCATTACAGTCATCGCTTGCAAATTACTTTCCCAAAACAATCTTTTATTCTAGACTAACCTAATTGAAACAATATTGTTTTGGCGGTGACTTATGGTATGTGTCTATGTTTCGCAGGTTAATGGTTAGTGAGTGTGGGTGAACACATGCATCGTAAAGGTTACTCTCATTCCCTAGTTTCATTACTTTGTATCCTTTTTTTGTTCCATAAGGAATGAAACACAATGTATCACAGCAACAGATACATCCCTCTCACACTTTAGCCCATAATAATTCAGAACCATTGCTGCTGAAATAATACCCATTGTATTTCCAGCGTGCAGAGGGAATCGACCAGAGAAAATACTGTTAATTGCCTGTCGCAGAACTTCAGGGGACATGTGGGCCAAAAACATAGAGAAAAAAAGATAAAGATCCATGTGAATTGTGTTTTATTATAATGGCCAGGAACATGGAGTGGTATTGATCCATAAGCAGTGTGAGTGTGTTCATATATAATGGCACTGGGAGAAACAGAATAATAAGACCTCATATGTCATCTTTTCACTATGCTCACCAATTATTCTCCAACTTCATCTTGTATGCATCGTTTTTGTAAATAAGAATATGGATGAGTGATGCTATGTCTCTGATGGGAGGTTAGTACTGTACTGAATGGTCATTTGGTAAATGTCTAGTTTGGCCCCCTCTCTTAGTATTATTAGGGATTCAGGAGAGCTTGAATGCGAGGAGCGAAGGAGGAGAACTTAGAGAACAGGGAGTAGGGAGTGTGTCTAAGCCTCTTTACTCTTTGTTAGTAAACTCAAGCCAGTTCAATGGATTCATTCCCTGGCTAACAGTCTTCTTTTTCTGAGAAAGACAAACGAAAGGAACGGAGGAGTGAGGGGGCCAGAAGAAAGAGTAGAGGGGCGTTATGGATTCCCAAGAATTCTGTTTTGTTAGATCAGCTTGTCGGAGAGCTGGTGTGAGTGGGGCTGTGGATAGAAATATTGAGATTCAACTGCGTCTTCAGCACCACTGCCAGCATCTCTACCACTCACCACTGCAGCAGGCGTTCAGCTGCACTATCAGAACAAAAGGGGAGGAGGGAATGTTTCATCAAAAACATTTGACCATGAGGAATTCTGATGACTAGTCAATTGTCTGTTCAAGGTCTCCACACCAACAACTTATTAAATACAAACTACATCTATAACATCATCTTTTTTTCAGAATTGTTGGCTATACAGTATTATATGCGTGATACAGCACTCACTGGTTGCAGCCCTTTGTTTTGTTACAGTCATGCATCTAAAACACACCCCACTGCTGGATATTCAGTGTCAGCTGCTCCAGCACTGTGACTATAATTTAATCAGTGACATTGGTATAAATACTGTAGCCTATAGTATGTGCACACACAAACACTCGTGCACGCACATTCTGACGCAGAGAAACACACACACACACACACACACACACACACATTCACAATTGTTCCTTTTCAACCTTTACAACTCCGCCCCCTCATCGCACTGAAAAAAATGTTGCTCACCCCCCCCCCCCCCCCCCCCCCTCCTCTCTTGTTCTGTCTGATTTGGGCTAGCCACCCTGGCTGGTGCAAACAGTAGCAGCATCTGTTAGTTCCTGTAATCCATCCAGATTTTAGCCCTGTGAGCATCTGCTGCAGCACACCCCAAGAGAGGATCTGCACTCGGGAAAGCGAAGGAGGAGAGGAGAGAAGAGAGGGATCTGTAGGATGGCAGAGGAAATGGGAAGAAAGAGGAGAAGGGATATAAAATGTTGGAAAGCAAAAACAAAACATTAGAGTGGAACATGAACACGCCGATAAATGGGCCAATGTTTACCTCTCATCTTATCATAATTGATTCTACACTTCAGAATGATGTGAAATGAACAATTATGGCGTACAATAGCAAACTCTGACACAGTAAACCTGGTGTAACTAAAGACATAGTAACCCTCACCACTGTAAGATGGCGGTCACGGAGAGCGGATAGTGAGGTCCAACACACTTGTGTCTTTGCCGCTGACTCCCTGCGATGCGTCTCTCTGCCACAGCAGCTGTTGTGGTCATTATAAGGTGGTGTCAGTGCCAAGCTCTTGGTCAGCCAGCAGTCGCCTTAGCAATGTGGGTCTCTCAGATTAGAGCCGGCTCCAATCTGCCCTGATCTGGTCGAGGAAACAGATGATGATGAAGGGACAAACAACTAGAATCAGAGATAGCACAACTAATCCAGATAGCCATCAGACCGCATACCAAAAGTGATCACAGGGAATTATCCACAGGAATTTATCCGTCCGAGACACATGCATTGATCCAAATGTGTAAAGTCCAACAGTCATTCTTAATCCAGTCCACGAATGAAAATGAAGCAGTTTTTGAAATTTGGACTTTCTGTTTTCTGCAAATGATGCATCAATGCCACATTAAGCCTTTATGTAAGCAGAATTGAATGTGAAAGATTTGTCTTTGGTTAGTATCCCACAACTTCTTTGAAAGTGATTTTTGGCAGATGGTAATTTTTACACCTGTTGTCAGACAAGAAATCTTGGAGGTATACACAAATTAGATACATGAAAAATAACCATCTACAAAACCTCAACAATGTTGATCCAAGTTATAATTACAGATCTTGTTTAGCTATTTCAATTCAAAAAATATAATTATCCATGAATGACATGAAATCTCACTTTCATTTGTTGACTGACAAAATTCAGTGGTTTATGAATGCTAGTGTAATATACAGTATCTGTTCTGATGATAACCCAGCATACCCCAAGAAAAATTGTCTGTGTTGTCCAACAAAACAGTGTAACAGTGTAATTAATTTGACTGCACAGTCTGTGCATAATTTAATTAAAGGAATAAAACTATTTTTTTTAATATTATGCTAGCTTCTGTGATGCAACCTGAGTTGTGTGTGCTTAGTTTGTGCCAGCTTATTTGTTCAAATAATCATAGGCCTATAGATTGCTTCAGGTGATGCTACTGTACCTTCTTGTGTGATTACTGTGGCTATCTGCTTATTGTTTAGATAGTCAATGAAACTGTAGGCCTAGCTTACACCTGTGTAGTATAAAATAATACATGTAAGTATTTCATAGATGTTAGTGGTAAATTATGACTCTTGGTTTGTGAAAAATATTTTTACCTGGCCAACTCCTGTATTAACCAAATATTTAACATAGAGTAACTGAAGCAGTATAAAACTAGCAGTGGCTGAAATCTTTCTTGAAATTGCTGCTTTTATAAATGCATGACTACCATTTGGCTACATTTGCATGCACCACAATTCTTCTATTTTGATGCAATTGTGAGAATACTGCAATTAAGACCTGCATCATGTAATCACAATTTCCTCATATTTCTCATGATCCCATGTTAATCTTAATCCACCCAAACAAATACTATTTCTTCCTACTTTAAGGCAAAAGTGCCATGCCAAACTGTGTAGATTTCTTGGGACATGTATGTATCTCATCGAACATGTATCACAGAACAGTTCAATGAGACAAGTTAACATTGCTAACATCATCTAAAATTACGTAGGTTTTCAGTAAAAACAAAATTTCAAATTTCTGCTAACATTTCAGCTTTACAGAGCATAAAGGTTATTACCGAAAGGATTCCAGCACTATAATGTCTTAACTTTTCCATGTGTCATGGTCCATCCACTTGCATATAGATCCACTAGCATATAGAGAGCTAAGAAGTTCGCATGCTTGCCTACACAACACAAAAATACATTAGCCTCAGCACAAAAGTGAACACAGTGCTACCCTTTGTGCTCTGCAGCCTGGGTGCAGTCTCTTTATTTGACCTATCCACTGGCATATAGATGGTTAAGAAGCTTGCATGTTTGCTAGTACAGAACAGCATTAAAAGGCAGAGAGGGAGGGGGATACTGATGAGAGTTAGTGGTTGATAATGAGTGAGCGGTGCAGAAATCAATCAAAGCTCAGTGAGCTTTGTATAGACAGCGGGCTCAACAATTTTAATAGTGGTGGATATACAGTTGTCTGCCTTCACACCCCTAATGCAGTGGATTCCAGATCAAAGGAAAAGACTATAATCCTGCTCAGTAATCCCAAACACGGGCCAATCGCTTACACCCGCACTACTCACACTAACCGTAGGACACAGATGGCTCATGGGCCAATGTTACGGGACACCATGGAATCAGCTGTAACTTGTCCATGGGTCAAGTTCACGCCTGCATGACACTAAACCCTGCTGGGATCAAACATACTGACACAGGAAGTAGGTGGCGCATGGGAGGCTGGGAGTGGGAGCAGTGAGAGACAGATTATCCAACAGCCGTACTTTGTCCCCTGGATTCACTTAATAAACCAAAGCAGTATGACACGATCCTGTCAGAGTGTGAAAGCAAATGGTTTGGAAAGAAATAAGAGCGACTACTTTTGACAGATGGCGTTGTAGAAGAAATTCTGGTTGGCACAAAGCTCTTATGTAACAAGACTAGGTCAAAACCTAGTATATGGCTGGACCGTGTATGAGTGTGCCACGTGCCACGGCCGACCAATGGTGTAACTAACTCCACTGTAGACTGTTAATACAGAATAATAGTCCATACATCCATACTGATCGTTCCAGCGCGTCCCGTCTCTCTCTCCACCGCTGTCGTCTCCACCGCACCCACGGCCCGCATCGATCCTGCCGATCCAAGCGCCAGGCGCTCTGTTACCCGTCGGTGCCGAAAATGCTGTTCGCCAGACACCGGGGGCGCATCGTCGTCGGGACCCCGGCCGAAATCTCGGCCGGATCATCGGGAACAAATCGGCGGCCAGCTAGTGGCACTGGCTGGAACCGTGGCCCCGGGAAACTTCGGGAAGGTCGGCAATAAGCTCTCGGCGTGATGAAACCTCCATGCTTGTGTAGGGAATGTCCTAGTATTTATGTAAGGAATAGGAGTCTTTTCACACAGTGGCACTGATCATGAAGAATTATATAATTTTCATGAAGTGACACCAATGATAAGATAAATATTCCTACAATGTCTAAAAATCAGTCTCATATCAGTCTCATAAAGTTAACCATCAATTTGAAATATCAACTAACAATTGAATAATTATTATTGAAATTTCAATATTAATAGTTCATCTCAATTAAAATACAATAATATACCTTCAGTTAACACTAAATTAATAATATTGGTAATTTAACTAAGGGTTGAAGGATAAAGTGAGGACTTTAACAGCAGAGGTTGGTTCATTCATGCATTCTGTAATACAGACACAAGACCCTTTTTGTATAAACACACAATTTATTGATTAAAGTAACACAAACTAATACAAATTATTTACAAGAGTGTGGGTATGGGTGTGAGTGTGCATGGGTCCTTAACTATAGGGTATGTATGAGCATGCTGGCCGCATGACCAGGTACTGGCCCTTTGTTAGAGAGAACAAAGGGTCGTAAACCATAGGCCTAGATGGAGGGAAAGCTGTGTAGGCCTGGTGGAGTTGGTAAACTAAATTGAATGAGAATTCAGGGATTTTATCTAACAATAGACTATGAGTAAATAGAATAACGATATATTCTTTGGTGTTATGAGACCATGAAGTTAGATCATGTTAGTTAAAATACATGCAAACCCTAAGTTTGGGTGTATTTTAACTATCTAACATATGGGATGGCTATTTGGTGTTAACAGACCAACAGTCTGTAAATACAATACATATCAACAATTCAGCATTAGTAAACAGTTTACATTCACTCCATTGAAAATATATGTCATTTTCCTAATGCTGTTGCTATGCTATATGCCCAGTTGTTACAGTCTTACTTGGAGTCCTTTGTTTGTCGCGTTGTGAGCGGTTCAAAGCTTGCGGTTTCAAAACTCTGGTTTCCCAGGGAAAAGGATTGCTCTGTTGTGTCCTGATGTCTGGGTCGGTGATCCAGCGGTGTTTCTCTCTGTTGGCCACATCTGTTGCATGTGGGAGAAAAGGGAGAGAGTTGTGTGCGCTCCTCAGCACGTCGTAGGCTTCTGGTGTAGGCCTCTGGTTCGGTCCTGGTTCTGGTCACTCTGCTTTCTTAGCAGAGGAAAGTTCCTTTCACATCCGCAGTTTGCTTCTGCAGGGAAGAGAGGGTAGGCTGCGCGTATTCGCTCCGTTTTGGAGGAGGCAGGAGACAGCACAGGCCTTGGGCCTGCAGGAGAAGGGACACCAGTCCTTCTGTGCAGCCACCAGGAGAGAACTCAAGGGGAGCCCCAAAGGGCTTGAGAGACCGAGCAGTAAGAGCAGTCAGAGTAAGAGAGTAAGAAGTAAGAGCGTAAGAAGTAAGAGCAATGGCAGCACTTGGTTTTTAAGGAAGGTGATTTCACACCTAGGTGTGAAATGACTCGCAGCCAATCAGGGCACGGTTTTGGGTGTTCAGGGGGGTTACCACAGGAAACAGTTGTAGTTCTTTACATAGGGAACTGTAGTTTTCAGGACGGCTGAGGGATTGTACCTACACTTGTTTGTGTCTCTCTCAGAACAGAGGACTTCAGGTGGACTGAGCTCGCGCATATGCATCGACATAAACGGTGATATGATATAATTGTATAGATTCTACTTTAGCTTCAGCTTACATGCATGATATTGGTCAGCCTGCTTACTGTGTGGGAGAAACGGGCTCCTGATCTCAGCGGAGAAACTAGACGGCGGAGAAAACGAAACTGAAATTTCTGGCTCTGTGATCCTATGATGTGCCACGTGCCACGGCCGACCAATGGTGTAACTTGATCACTCACTCAGTCAGTCAGTCAGTGACAGACATTCGCGTTTGTAGGACTGGCCCTGCTGTTGCGGTCCAGCCAAAAATCTCATGATGAGATCGGAGAGTGGAATGGTCCACTATCTGGGAGGGTGCAAGTCATTAGTGTGTTGTAAGTATGCACTACATATGGCTTTCAATTGAATGTTTTCATGCAAACAGATTCTTGTTGAACTATGTGTTTGAGAATAAAACTATGTCTGAGATATATATATGTGTGGAAGATGGACAGAAAAATGCTAAACAGAATCTGTAATTGACACGAGAGCGGAGCTAAAGTGGCTAATCTAACAAATCTCCTCTGGAAAGTATGCGGAAGAAAATGTGGAAGCCCAAGTAATATTGCAGTATGTGAGGCAAGAGCAAATCAAATTATAATCAAGTGTTAAAAGGCATTTTTGATTAACCAAATTGCTAATTTTGCTGATGATGCCTAGAGGCTATTCTGCTAATTGAAAGAAATATTTTTTTGTGAATTTCCAAGACAATGTTTTGCATTAAAGATGAACAATGCAAATTAGATACCATTTTAGATACAGATTTTGTTTGCACCCAAAGTTGCCTTTTTATTTCATGTTAGTAGACAATACAATAGATTGTGACTCATCTAATAATATGGTAGATTAGGGCGAGGTTGAAAGGCTTTGATGTTAATTGGGCCTATCTAGAATTCTGCTGTCAGTAATGGGCTTATAGTATCACTACATGTGTCAGTAATAAGTTACTTACAAACTGTCTTATAATGTTTCATTCACATCTCCTTAAGGTACATTGACTCAGATGCTCTTCTGAAATTATCTTGGCGGATCCTTCACCAAAATCAATACATCTGTGGATCAAGAGCAATTTATTCCGACCCTCACTCTCTACTGTGCCAGTTTCCTCAGGTTTGTACAGCAGGATAGGATAGATATTACTAGCAGTAAATGACTATCAGTAAAGCAATGTAATGAAATGTGCTCTTGATTCCCTGATTCCCTACTGCGTTATAACTCCAGTTGAACCTCTTCTGACTATTTGCAATGTAATGAAATGAATGACGTGCTGTATATTTAATCAGTTGTAACTATACATCTGTCACTTAGAGTTTTACTTTATAAGTTATAATGCTAAATAAGAAATGATTCCTTTCTGCCTTATATAACTCCAGATCTAGTTTAGAATTAATTAGTTTCTGTCCATCTTCTGATCGAGGCACATCAACCTCCACATCTATCCTGCCACTCTCTCCAGCTTCACAGCATAGGTACTGCACTGTACTATGGCAAATGACATTCTAACAACAATGTTAGCAAGCTTGTGCAAAATGACATTACAGTCGCTATTTAAAGCAATCTAATGAAATGTGCTTTTGTTCAAATGATTACTGTAAACCCTTCATGAACACAAGGACATGAATAAACTGATTCTCACCTGCTCCATATCCATTCAAATGCACCTGGGGAATCCCCATCTGCTGAACCTGCTGATCAAGGCACATCCATCCCGCCCATGCAGACAGGTGAACTGTTAGAAACCGATCCTGCTGAGTGGCCTTCTGTCCTGGCTGACAAGATCACGACAGAGCTCATTTGTGGGTTTCTTCTTATGGGAAGCTCTGTCAAAGCAATGACTGATGGAGGCACTTTAAAAAACACTGTGACAGCTGTAACGGAAATAAAACACCAGGTGAGGGCAACCAATTTTTGATGCGACTTCTTCAAATTCACTCTAGACAATGTAATTAACAGGGGTAAATTAAATTGATGACCAATGGATTCTTTCAGAGTAATAACTTCATTCAATGATATCATCAAATGTATCACACATTACAGCCTTTGGAAATGGCTTCAGTATTTTTATAAAAAAATAAATAAATAAATAAAAACATTTTCCATCAATCATTCAATTTGCTACAATTTTTGAATATATTTGTATCTATTGTTTTGTGCTGGAAGAGTGAAAATGACAACCTCAGTATTCTTCAACCTTACGGGAGAGAGCAAACAAAGATCAAGAGCCAGAATTAGACACCTGATATTGTGAATACATAGCATGAACCTTATCCTGCGGAGTCACCATAACATGACAGTTACTATTGTTTTATATGTATTTGAGAAAATCTAAAAGATGGATTATTAAAACATCCAGTATTTCAGCTTCCTTGCATGTAGTAGACCCTTTATGTATTTACGTCTGCATTGTAGAACTGATGTTGGCAGCTGAATATTTTTTCCCCCGAGATTTCATTGTGGGAGGACTATGGATCGGTCTCCTTCGGTTCATTTGTTTGGTTTTTTCATTCATTCATCCATCTGTCCATCACACACTCTGTCTCAGACACTGCACTTAATTCATGGGGGACGAGATGCTTACTGTTGCCTTGTGTTTGATACAAGCGTCCATTTGTCTGCTTCTTTCATTTGCTGTTGAAAAACACAGTCTAAATTGTAATAGTGACAGGGACATACAGTGAAATAAGAGCTGAGTCAAGAGCTAAGTCATTAACACCAAAGAATAATAGGATAAATTCAGGGAATGTAAAAATGAAAACATAAACGACCTTCTCTCTCTCTCTCTCTCTCTCTCTCTCTCTCTCTCTCCCTCCCTCTCTCTCTCTCGTTCCATATAGAAACCATTTTCCATGTGTCTTTTTCAGTTGCTTCTCTGACCCCTTGCTGCAGATTGGTGTTAATTTGCTGGGTTGTGACAAGATTAAGAGCTGAGCTGTCAAACATGCAACACGTTTATAGCTTTGTTATGACTGTCATAAAGTTTTTATCACGACTCATTGAGAGCCAGTGGCTACAGAATGGAAGAGTATTGGTGTTGTGGAATATTTCACCCAATTAGATTTTCAGTAGATACAATCTAATCTAATCCACATAACCACTGTAGTGCTGTCATGCCAATGGAGTAAATGACATTAAAGAGAGTGCCATTGTCCCTTTTCTTCTTCTCTTTTATCTGAAAATACAAAGTTAAGAAATCCATTCTACCAGGTAGTTATACTTATAGAGAGAGAGAGAATGTGTGTGTGTGTGTGTGTGTGTGTGTGTAAGAGAGAGAGAACGTGTGTGTGTGTGAGTGAGAGAGAGAGAGAGAGAGAGAGAGATAATGTGCGTGCATGCGCTTCTATCTTCTATTGTTCTGTCTGAGAGAAAGAATTCTTTATATCCGTGAGATTACATCTACCCACGCAGTCAGACTGTACCACAGATACAAAATTTAATTTTGGACAGTTAGCAGATGCCAAGTAACTTTAACCATGATGGATTTAACCCAATTACAAAATACACAGTACTACATACTCAAAATTACCTGAGAACGTGGACACACAAACACAAAACACTGAGACACACAAGGAATTAACTGTCCTATCTCGCCCAACCTCTGCCTCATTTCAGCCCCAATCTCACATCTTAATCAGGGGATTGAGGGGATAAATGGATCCCCCTCCTCCTTGATCTGTGTAAGCTCAGTGATTGGAATAGTGTCCATGTGCTCTGTAGCTGGTTGTTGGGGAACAGTATGTAAACATTTTCTAGTTCTGGTGGTAATTTGATGGTAGCGGTAAATGTTGACAAATGTGCCCACAGTCATATTAGCGCACTTGCAGCATGGCAAGAATAGTTGGCCATTCATTAGTTGCCTGTTGACAGTTTTCAAAATTATCAAAAGATTTGAAAGAGGCAGTTCGACCTAATGCACCTGAATTGCGTTCAAAATATCACAATATCATAAAATTGGAAGAGTGCACAAAATTACATATAGAAGGGAATCATGTACAGTGTAAAAACTGTTTGGTCCTAAATAAACATTAGCAGGCAGAATGAGCGCCTGCTTCCCCTCAGTCAAACCAGATTAATATCCTGCATCCAAATGTGCTCCTGTGCTCCCCGGTCACATCTCCATCCATCACACGGTGGGGATCTCCAGACAATGCTGACTGTTTTACCCATCTGTCAATCAGCACCCACAGGCAGACAGCCTAGGCTCCTCCTGCCAGGCCACACAACACCTGCCACCTCATTGCTTCCCCACCAACACCCTGCCTTCCCCTGGCTCCCTGCCACACAGCCTTTCATGACTATCCAGCGTCAAGCATGATAGTCATGCCTCTTATATCAGCATCCAGTATCTAAAGGAGTGATCGCACCCACAGTTCATTTTCTTTGGTCCAAATCATGATGGGAAACTTAACTTTGTTGTATTTTTTATTTGGCTTGTTTAGGTTCACACTGCCCAATTACAAGCAAACCAGGGCTTGTAAACAAAAGCCACAAGGATACACAAGTAGCTCATTTATGGGAGTTTTGGTAACAGTGCAGTTCAGTTGGAAGAGGACTGAGAGCCATTTCCAGGCGGCCTCAGTGCGGTTCTTTGGTGCCACCCGAGTTTGACTGGCATTGTTCTTACCTGGCAAACGAACCTAACTAAAGGCGTACAACACACTCCTGAGCTCCAAACATGCTCGGTGTGAATGCACCCTAACACATAACCTCCAGCCATGGAAGCATTCTTTTCAGAAGAGAGGAGAGGAGAGGATAGGAGATCTGAATTACATTTTAAATCTATATCAGTAAACTATGTTTATCCTTTTAAAGCCCAGTGGTCATCACACAAGAGCCATGCAGATTTGATCTCAAGACAATAACTCTGGTTATTCAAAGGTTTTATTATTTAGGGTTTCTTAATTACACATAAAATATACGTAATGTGTGCTCAACAACACGTGATTTCATAAAACATGCATGCATCAATCTAGTGGTAAAAACTATTGATCTGTCTCAGTTAGTCAAACAAACAACAAACAAGGGATCCGAGTGTTTTGTAATCCAATCATTACTTATCTCAGCTGTACAATATGTAATTTATTTTCCTTTCCTTCTTTCTTTTGTGTGTTAATTAAATTACCTATACCTAATAATAATACGATTATGTGGCCCTTCTTAGAGATTGTAGCCCTAAATGACGACATAGAATTTTTATGTCACAGGCTGGCTCTGACCAGGTATTTCAAAAGAAGGTGTACATTTAATATTTGAAGCATTTTGGAATAAAATTCATCCTTTTTAAGAGCCATGTTAGGAATTTAATTGAATGTTTATGCATGAGGCTCGTTGTGATTAATCATGCCATTGAAGGCACAGCTTGATTGACAGGTTAAATACCTATCTAATTTATTGATTGGTGGACTGTAAATTGGATTATCATCAAGTAAATGGATTCATTATTGCACAAAGCTCTGTGCCAGGTCAAGTTATTCAAGTAAGACAGTTTTCAAACAAAGTTCTGAATGCAGCTGCACTTCATGCCCAGACTTCTGTTCTAATGTATAAATAGATTTTTAGTAGAACTTTACTTGAACTGTTGGCTATGGCACATTATAAGTCATCATATGCACATGATAAGAACATTATAATTATATCATAACTGCATCAGAAAATGTCATAATACACTATAATGCATTATGAATCTTGTATGACTGGGTTATGAGACTGATATAAGTAATATATGTTTACTAATATCCATATATATATGGATATACTATATATCAAATATATCATGAAATGTGGAATTATTTAGTGTGCCGCAATGTCTTATAATTAATCCATAAACTCATCATATTACCTAAAATTATGTATTAGAGTCATGACAACATATGTATTTACAAGGTATTTGCTGGACCGTTATACATGAGCCATTGTAGCCAGATGATTCCTCCAAACATAGAGCTTAAACAACATCCTGTCCCACAAATACAACACAGGTGTCTAATCACAAGCATACAGTACATACTAATTAAATGGCTTCCTGCTATTTGCATATCAAAACAAAATCAAGATGCATAACTTAGACTAATGGGGATTTTGTTTTTTTCAAATGACAGTCGGTACTTGTTTATATCTAATCAGTACTGTCTAAGCTAACAAAGATCTCACTTTGCAGCTCACATTCTGGATCTGCCATAAACAGGTGATCCAAAAGCAGCATTCCAAACAAAACAAAAAACAAAGCAAACAAACCTAAGGAAAACGACATTATCCCAAGTCCCAGCACTGGAGCCAGACTTTTATCTGAGCTCCTGATTGTCAGGGTGCTTATGCTGTCAGGCTGCTGTTGTTCCCCACCTAGGGGATTTCAGGTCTAATCTGTCAGTTGCATGCCCAGGCATTTCCTTATCAACTTTATCAATAACAGTGCAGCATTGCCAGGGCAACAGGGAGTGTGGTGGAGCAAAGGAGAGGGGTGGCCAAGAGCCAATCCCTTGCTCTGGTGCAGACAATAATTACTCAACCTCTCCCACGAAGAACCTGGCACAGGGAGGGACTGGGGCCTGACTGACTTTCACCACACACTAGAAACACAGTGGCCGGTTTTATTCCCTTTTATCACACACACTTTAACAAAGTATTAGCTTCTCATCAGGTGCGGAATGTTTTATGCTGCATGCTGTAAAAAAAAAAATTAAAAAGGCTGAAGAGAAAGAACAGGAAGACGAGGAGGAGGAGGAAGAAGATGTAGACGATGATGTGCACTCTCCAGGTACACAAGGGGAGAGGGAATTCATTTTTTTCTCATGACCACTTTAAGAATAAGAAAGTAAGAGTAAGAAAGAGAGAAAAATGTTACTTTGTGTTACTCCCTCACAGATTCTGCTCTTAAATTTTAATATTTATTACAATGAGACACAACACTGCCCAAATGCCCACGCATTTTAGTGGGAATGTTGCCCATTTTTTTGTTTTAGAGAAAGAAGGCTGTAGGAAACTTGCTGGCATAGCAGTTCTGGTAACACTATAGAGTAATGAAAGTTTATTATCCTTAACAAACTAAGTTAAGTTAATGATGAATTAAATAAAAATAATAAGCAATACTTCTCACATTTTAGTACATCTGATTAGTAGATCATTAGTAATGACATTAGTAAAGTTTCTATCTGATTCATAAGTGAAGATTACTATTGCTAGTACATCATTTGTATACCATTGCCTAATGTTAACACATGCATAGTTGGACCCATGTTATGTTATTGTGATGTTACATGTATTAACATTAGGCAATGATATACAAATACTGCATCAGCAATAGTGTTCTTCACTTATGAATCATATGTGAAATTTTAATTGATGCCATTTCTAATTATGTACTGTATCTAAAGCATTATTGTAGTCGATAATATATTCTACAACACATTTCTTCTACCTATCTACCTTTCTTCTAACTAACCCTATATCCCCCACTCCCCACCCCAAACCCCCCCACACACATCTACTCACATTTTCAACTGCTCAACAATGGAGGACAGCCTTACAAGCGAGTGACCGGTTTCACAAGACATTTAATTCAAAGCCAAAAAAGCCATTGGCAAAGCAATATTATTTTTTACAGAGTGTTGCATCATGATATATTACCTCTTCATTAAACATTTTTAATGGATCTCTGCTCTAATTAGCTAGCATACCCACCTCTATTGTGAAAATGTGACTTATTTATGGAACTACCGGCCTGCCTCAAGCTGTGCCAGAGACCTGTCGATATTGTTGCAGTTTCTTGGTCGCCGATAGAGATTGATTAAAGTCAAAGATTACTTAATACCCCTTTAATTTATTGTAATTATGCAAAGTGTTAGTAGTTATGCAGGGGCAGATATTTTAAACAGGCACACATATTGGAATCTATTCCTTTCAGTAGAAGTGTTGTGTTGTTAATAGTATATACGCTGTCCATGGTTCTGACTTGTGTCGCTGGTAATGCCAACAATAAAAAATGCACAACCCCCTCTTTCTCATTGGATGTATTTTGACATGAAGTGACTGTTATAAAGCCAAACAAATCAGTTGACTGATTGCTGAATATGGTTCAGACAATGTCTGTCCAGTGAAGTGGTCCTTTACATTACTCACATGCAATAATTGACTTACATTTGTTGACAAGCATTACTGACACTCAAAGGAAATTGCTTCTTGCAACAGAGTCTTGCTAAATTCAATACTTTGAAGCAGAAAAAGTCATTTCTGTCCACACAAATTTAAATACTGTTTTTTCACAAGTAAGTCGCTTGAGGTGAACTTTTGCCAAGCAAATAAAATCCTCGACTGTTAGTTATTGACTTTCTCTTGTACAGACACATCATCCCAGAAAGACATAAAAATGTATGATAATTCATCACACGAACTACTCACAAAAAAAATCCATATTTTGATATAAACTGAATTTTACATTTTGTCTCCCTCTTTGGGATGGTAATGCTTATCCTCTTTTATCTCACTCAGAGTGTTGCAATGGTAGCCAAGCATGCAGATGAATAAATTAGCTTCTTGTATCAATGTGGGGAAAGACTGCCATAAATTGATTTACAGGCTTTGTCATGTCCATGATGCATTGCATACAAGGTCCTGCTTATAACATCAATGAAATTCCTCTGAGGAAATGGGTATTTAATTTATGACTCAATAACAAGGGACCTCTATTCATATTGGCTCTTGTGATCTATTGCTTGCAGGTGATTGGTTTTGCTACAATGAGAGTACATTGAGGCAAATAAAACATAAACGCACAATGTTATGATGACAAAAAAGCATGACACCATAACAAGATTTTTTCTCTTCACACATGCTGAGCACAATTAGACCTAAGGTAGACTGTTAATTGCAAAATAAGTATTAAATTGTTTCAGGTTGTCAGGCAGACTAAATAACTGTGATCTTTAAACATAAGCCCCCCTATTATCCTTTGAAGAGTGAATATTGAAGAAGGGCATTATTTTTCCTTTTAATTGAAAGAAATAAAATGCAAAAGAAATCATATTCTTCGCAGAAAATATGATTCAGTGCCACCTGTAGGGTGAGGTATGATGATGACAGTCATGCGCTATGGAAAAGCAAACAATATCAGAAAAAGGAAGAGAATACATTTGGAGAGGAACAAGAGGATTTGAGCAGAAATTGGAGGACTATAGAAGAATGGAGAGGCAAGCAGGAGAAAGGAAAGGAGCATGAGACGATGAGCTGGCAGGGTATATCTCACTCTCCAGCTGCATGCGCAGGAAGCTCTTTGGAACATAAAGGTAGGGCGGTGGATAGTGAACAGCCCGAGGAAGTGTTGCACCCTAATGCTTCCCAGTTCCCATATGAATTATTCCAGCTCTATTGTTTTCACAGGCTTTGGAAAACAACAAAGAGACTTGAAAGCTCGTTTGAGATGAGTGGATGACTACTTGGAAAAAGGGTATAGAAAAAAGAACTACAAAAGATCCAGTGGGTTGCAAACACAGAAAAAAAAACTGCCTCAGTCATCACTATGAAGGACAGAGGGGAAAGAGAAATATGCCGTCCTAATGCCTAGTTATTTCTCTTTTCATTTGCACACATGAATGATGCAGCAAAGAAAAAAATACATTTGTGCAGGTGAGATAAAAGACAAGCAAAGACAGCTGAACTGGATATCAGAAACGACGGAACAAAAAGTCAACAAAGGGCAACAAGGAGCACAATGGTGTACAGAAAATGAAGTGGAGGTGTGTGTGTGTGTGTGTGTGTGTGTGTGCATATTGGGCATGTGTGTGTTCAGAGAGAAAGAGATAAATATGGATTGAGAGAAAGAGAGAGAGAGAGAATGTGTGTGTTTAATAATGGTTAATCGTGTGTGTTAATAAGGAAAATATTCATACAGTTTGGTTCATCAGACAAGTTCTAAGTCCATAAATCCATTAGCAATGTGAATGTAACAAGCCCACAGACAAGATGTTTTTTTTATCTAATCCTAAGTGACAGTGAGTAGTCCAATATCTGGGTAAGTACAGGTTATTAGAGTGATGTGATAAGTACTTGTGAATTAAATACTGATACTTGATGTATGTGTTTAAAAGTAAGCCTTATGTTTACATGTTTGATATTGAATATGGATAGAATATTTGTTCTGTAAGGTGTGGATCTGGAGGAGATTGGTAGCAAGCAATGTTACAGTGTGTGAGGGTAAGGGGAAACAACAAAGCCCAAAAATAGAGACCAGAGGGACGCCATATGTTGCCGGTGCCATATCCGATGTTCATCAATTTGCAACTGCACATTGTTGTCTGAGTGGATTCAGCACTGTTTAGAGCAGAGTGGATTTTAAGAGCCAGTTGTGCAACAGCAATATCTTTGGAATTGTCCTTTCTAAATGCACACCGATGATCATAGAGAATGGAATGCACATTTAGATGCCTCAGAAGTGCCTTTGCACAACAGTTTTTCAAAATCTTTGAAAATCATGGAAGGGCAGAGATGGGGTGATAGTTGTTAAAAGATCTTCAGTCCCCAGACTTAAAGAACAGAACTACTTTGAAACTTTGAGGTGCTTTGAAATGGCTCTTGTCTCCTGATGCCTCTGAGATATGCCAGTGGCTTGATAATTGAGAAACACACCGTTATCAGAGATGAATTGATCTCATCATGACGTGCTGCTGAATTTCTCATCTTAGCAATTATATATCCATAAGTTTCTTCTCTGTAGGTGAATGGATCAAGCCTCAAGGGCAACTTCATTTCATATAATCTGACAGAGAGCCATCACTGTCACTAATCTTCATAGTGACAAATAAGCCAATTTGGAAAACATTTAGTGATTCCAGAGGCAATATATTGGCGGCACGGTGGTTATTAGCACTGTCGCCTCACAGCAAGAAGCATCCAGGTTCAATTCCCGGCCCTTTGTGTGGAGTTTGTGTGGAGTCGAATTTGGGTTTCCTCCCACATTCCAATGCAAGTCAGGTGGATTGGAGACTCTAAATTGCCCATAGGTAAGAAAGTTAGTGTAAGTGATTGTCTGTCTATCTGTGTTAGCTGTGATGGACTGGCGACCTCTCCAGGGTGTTTCCCCGCCTTCCACCCACTGCATGCTGGGCTAGGCTTCAGCCCCCCGTGACCCTGAATAGGAATAAGCGGGTAAAGAAAATGAATGAACAGGCAATATCATAACAGTATGAGTAGTCCTACTTTCATCACTCTCTCTCATCACCAAATTGTGAGGAAATATCTGAGGGTGCCCTTTTGTTTTTTAAAAGCTGATTACTGACTCTCAATGTTGTTTTGATATTGTTGGAGGCTCCGTTGAACTTGCTGAACCTGTCAAGTATTTCATTCTTGCTATTCTCAGTAAATGGATGAATTTATTTCTGTAATACTTATAATAGGCTGCATTCAGGGAGATGGGTTGTTAATACATTTCCTGTGTAATTTATTCTTCCTGTTGGCAGATTTCTGGAGAACTGGGGTAACCAAGGTTTCAGGCACTTTGACAATCTTCGCATTCCCTCTTGTCTGACTATAGCAGACATAATACAATGGAAGATGGTTCAAATGTGTGTACAGGATGCCATTCTTGAACACATTGTTCAGAATTGGTAAAACTAATGCTCAAATTGTTGGTAAAAAGTTGACGATGAAGTTATTCTCAAGACTAGCTTTTGAGTAGATGTTAAAATCAACCAAAAGAAAACAAACTTAACCTTTTTTCAAATATTTTTTAAATGTATATGTACTGTTTTTACCATCAGATAGGACAGAAAAAGTGATTCAACTTCAATAGAAACTGACCTTTTTGTTGGGGGGGACAGGCAAGGGCTACTCAAAATACTGATAATCCATATGTAAAAAATCCAGTCCCATCCATTCTACACAAATATGAGCAGTATATCATAGAGTCACTGAATAATCAACAATGATAATAACCAAGTTTGCCAACTATCTCATTTTGAAAAGTTGCATGGTAATGGTAATGGTATGGTTATATATAAACTTTTACATTTTGAAAGAAGTTCTGTTCACCATATTAATATGCTGATTCGGGAACACCACGAAAGCCGAGATAAGACAGGAGGGAGCATCTTACTTCTGCTTTCTGCTTCTCTAATTTCCACATTTTCCTCTCCAAAATAAAAGGGAGAAATAGCAAATATCTCATAATGTGATTAAAGCGCTGGAAGACGATCTACAGTAATGTATAACAGTAAGAAAATGCAGGAAAGTAGCAAAAATTCCAATCACACTGGCATTTCCCTTTAAGGTCTCATTTGATTAAGCTATTTACATGCACCTTTCATAGCTCGCAATTGAGTATCCTTGTTGCCATTAATAAACCAGTTAACAACATATTTCTGTCCAGCAAAAAGCTATGAAAAAGTTTCAGCCAGCAGCTATCCTCTTTGCCTGAGAAGTTGGTTACTTCTAAGACGAGGGAAAAACATGATGATCCCAATAGTAATAGTAATCCGGCTCACCACCATGTTTTTTGTTGACATCAAAATGTACCCATAACACTGTATGAATCTAAGTTTGCAAAGATGTTGAAATAATTGTTATGGGTTATTCTAACCTAATTATGATGTTTACATGCGCAACCCAAAACTGGCTTATTAGTTAGTTAAGAATCCATTTCTCTATGCATGTAAAAGCAGCCTGTGAGTGTTTCAGGTCTTTCAGGTTTCAACATTCATTTCAACAAGTCTTTCAACAGTCAGGTCCGTTGCCTACTTTCATCTTGCCTATGGACGTTGTTGCCGCATCCCTGCTATCCTAGAAGAGCACAATTCCTCCACTGCTGCTTGCACCTTTTGTCAGACCAGTCGCTGTCTGCCTTTGCCTTGGGCCCCGTCATAGTGAATGTTTAGAAAGCTACACCGGCCAGTAAGCCTACTCACCTACAACCTGTGCCCTCCACGTCCTCCCAGTTCTGACTTCTGTGCCAACCAGAGATTTAAGGGTCCTTAGATTCTCTGTGCTGCAGCTTCATTTCAACTATATGGATTTATGAATAGTGAAAATAAGTCTTCTTGCCATTTTCACTGAACAAGTACAGAATCCAGTCCCATGGCTCATGTGTGGCGATGACATCTACATCTGTTTAATTAGCTTTTTTAATGTGATCTCAGCACTCTGGCTCCCTAGTTGATGAGCTATATCTCTTCTATGGAGAATATAGTAACATTCGGCTACGTGAACAGTCAGCAGTCATAACTTTAAACATACCACACACATGCACTATGTATGTGATATACTGTACATGCATGCAATTCTTACACAACAATGTCCTTTATTAGGTGCTTGGGAGGAGCACCTCAATACGGGCTCTGTGTTTGATGTTCATTGGTCTGTTTGTTCACTTGTTTATGCATAATGCTGTTTGCAATGCACAGTGCTTATGGCAGTGGTTCTCAGCCTGGGGGTCGGGAGCCCCCAGTGGGTCGCAAGAAAATTTTGGTGGGGGGGGGGGTTTGATTTATGTGATAGGAAAAAAACACATTTATATTATACAAATTTGCAAAACAAAATGCAGTGTGTGCTTGTACACCAGTCAGTACAGTATAAGTCAAACAAACAAGAGCCACCTCTAGGTTGGTGTGCATAAATTCACATACCAGGAAGTAGCTCATTGATTTTCTAACTGTCAG
Organism: Centroberyx affinis; assembly: GCF_046629955.1. Lineage (NCBI taxonomy): Eukaryota > Metazoa > Chordata > Actinopteri > Beryciformes > Berycidae > Centroberyx > Centroberyx affinis. Next base: position 299,501 of record NW_027280680.1, on the reverse strand, counting down.
CGCATGAATTAGATATTTTGCTCAGCGATTCTCTTAGTTACAGCAACATTGTGCTACAACAGCACTTAACAGGTGGAGTTTTTAAAGTCAGCGTAGTTTCACTCACTCCAATCATGAATTCCCCCCACCCCATTAATTGTCACCATTAAATATCAGAGTATGTGTTGAATTACAATCTCAAAAGCTATATTTGGCTATTTTGTATAATTTAGCTATATATATATCACCATTCATCATTGTATGTTAATTCTCAAGTTGTCTGATGTGTGCGCTGATCTGACAGTGGTGTGAAAATTCTTCTTCTTCTTCTTCTTCTTCTTCTTCTTCTACTTACCAAAACTGCTTTCCCATACATAAAATGTAATGGGAAGCTTTGCACACTGGCCCAGTCCCATGCCAAAGGACACCCACTACAGTATGGAGCCAGTTGTCCTCATAGTGATGCTACAGCATTCAATATGATCTAAAAACATTTAAAATCTGCAATAAATCAGTGGTGCATCCTACAGAGCTTTTCACTCACTGCTATTCCCAATACATTGGTCAATATGTGCAGAATCTTTGCTTCACTGCAACTTGTAGTCTTGAAGTCTCTTGAAGTCAGTCACTCTTATTTTATATCAAAACACATGAAACTAACTGAAGCTATCTCCTCTCACATTTTACATTCAAATGACACCAAACTTGCTATACAGCATCTTCCAGTAAATTATCCTCAGAGGTTTTTAAAATCTAAAAAATTGAGACCACATGGCATGAAAAGGTCTTACTGTAAATTTTGCTTAATAAAAAAACTGCTTAATAAATGTTGAACGTCCATGATAATAAATTCAAATATGCCAAATTTCAGAATTTCAACTCAAGAAATGGATTTTTGAAAATAAAACATTTTTAAAGCCCCTATGTGAATATTGACCTCAAGATATCATTCTCAAACTAATTTTGATAGTATAATGGAAAAAACATCCACCATTGCAGTGTAAATTTGTTAATTCTGTGTGTGTGTGTGTGTGTGTGTGTGTGGGTGTGTACGTGTGTGTGTGATTTCAGCTAATAAACCAGCAACACACTATGCTTGTGGTGCTGAACGGACAGCGCCTCTGTTGGCTTCAAAAGGCTGAAGCTATCTGTCCCATCTGAGACTGGGAGAATGTAGATATTATACTAAGGGAATAGAGAGTCTTTACACGTCTTCATCTAACAACCACCCACAACCTTGGTCCTGTTAGTTAGAGGAATTTGGCCACTACATTTGCGACGAGATATTGGACATTGTTGTGTTCCACTTCTCCGTCTGTCCCTCCCTTTGAACAAGGCAGCAGCCATGTTAGCACAAAAAATAATGCTTTCACTAGGCGTTAAATACTGTGTGCAGGCCGGTGTGAAATCAGCAGTTTTTGCTTTAGTAAATCATTCATTGTAATAATTTGAATAATCTCCTCCTCCAGTTATGCGGCTTACAGCTGACACGCCTAAAAATATTGATTAGGTCAAAAGCGCAACACATTTGCGTCCCACTGTCCATCACAGTTTACGCACGCCAAACCCTTGTATAACCCTAGGTAAATCACATATGCCCCATTTTATGCATGCAATTGCTTTAGTACCACCACAATCCTGTAGTAAGGGGCATGTGTTTAGTTTGTTTGTTCCAGGGTACGATTGGGCGCAAACGTACAGCACAAAGATAGAGCCACAACTAAAACAGAAAGCGGAATTACTCTATTCGTTTGAATGGAAACAAATATGTGGTGAGTCCTCTTTAATGTGAAACAACCACTAGTCTACCCACCTGTCAGCTGGCTCAATGATTGCACTGGCACCAAAGGTTGTGAAATTGAATCCAGGGTGGTGCTGAAGAAACACTGCATCCATCCGCTAATGGTGTTTATGATTTGGCCAAAGATGTGACTTTTATTAACTATTAATGTGTTTATTATCGCACATGCATTTGTGATACAATGTGATTTGTCCAGAAGGACCACGTGTCTGCTTGTAACTATATTTCTTCTAGTTTATTCTTCCACCATCTTTCATATTCTTCTTTTTTTTCCTTCACCTAACTCTTCTTTTTCTTCTTACAGTCTATCAGGCCAGCTCCATTCATCATTGCTTGCAGTCTTAGTTTGATTAATTTTGGTAGAAAATTACAGTTTTGTAGTTAACAGCTGTATGGCCTTGGTGCCATGCCATGGTATAAACATTTGCTAGATGAACTGTACGCCCTGATGCTTCAGTGCTATTGCTCATCATTTTACAGAGCTGCATGTATGAACAACCTTGGGCCTGAATGCATAAAAGTTGTAAGAATTAAGTTACTATCTATCTATCTATCTATCTATCTATCTATCTATCTGTCTCTCTCCTCCCTCACCATGTGATCCTCTACAATCTCTCTACAATCTGTTTGCTTAATTAAATACTACTAGCTTCAGTCTTTTTTCATTTCTGTTTCACAACTGTGAGTCACCAAATTAAAAAGACCATAATTGCATCACAAGATTTTTACAGTATTAGTAAACCATTGGGATTTCATCCAATCAAGGTTGAGCTGAGAAAACAAAGGCTTTGAGGACAGAACATCTAGGTGTCGGTAAGAGTGTATTAGTGAGAGGATGAAAAGAGAAGATCCCCAAGGGGAACTGCATGAGTACAGTATTGATTTCTCTGCATCGTTTTCTCTGGTGACACATGGATGGCTGTGATTCTGTATTGGGCGTTTGTGAATAATAGATTTGACCTCTTTGTGGTCTCCAAGAAAAAACGTAATCCCCAAACAAGCAGATGCTTTTCTTTGGCATTTTCAAGTTGATTAAGCTGCGACAGATGGAGAAAGAAAAAAAGAAAGAAAGAAAAAGAAAGAAAGAAAGAAAGAAAGAAAGAAAGAAAGAAAGAAGGAAGGAAGGAAAGAAACACACAACATACGGACACACAAACAAACAAACATAAATATTATTAGTATTCTCTGTATAGTGACTGGTACAATTATTGTGTATAACCAGAGCAGCAGTGCCATCTTCTCTGAAAACAACAAAGTCCCAGTGGTTAAGAGCAGGGATCAGGGTTTATTTATCTTTTTCATCGGGTCTCCCCCTCAGTGCGTCCTGGAGCAGGGGTGTAATATGAACAGAAGGGCATCCGGTCAGACTGAGATAACCCGCATCCACTGTGTCTCAGAGCGGGACGTGTCGGTGATACTGAGGACACGGGTCTCCCTGGTGGCTCTTAACACATCTATCCTACTGGGGAAAAACATCAGAGAGCCTCCCATGTCCCTTAACGATGGCCCTATTTAAAGACCTGCCAGCCTGTTGAACCATAAACTAGTCACTGCATGTTGCCATAGGGGATAAAATTTGATAAATATGGCTTGGTCAAATGACATACAAAGCCAAAAATGTCAGCCGTTCAGCACTTATATGTATGAAGTTTCATATGTGAAAAATTTAGGAGGCTGAGAGAAGCAAACATAGAGTTCAAGTATATTATGATTTGAACATGCCTACAGCATTACAGTGAGAGTAATGATAGCACATTTGATACTTTAGTTTCAATTTTCCTGTCATGTTACAACAAACAAATACCTCAAGGACACAGGACTGCTGGAGGACTCATCCAATTACAGTGCTGGTGGCGACAATAATGGGAAGACATTATTGTTGACGTCTCACATTAACTCTATTACTTTTTCAATCTCACCATAAACTAGTGAATTTGCATGATCGCTGCCTGGGCTGCTGAGCGGCTGATACCAGGCAGTAGTGGGGACCTGTGTTCGGAGAGGCATGGCCCACTTTGTAGCCAAGTGACAAGCGGGTGAATCTAACCCAATAATGTCTTAATTTCTGCACACCTCCTAATTACTGCATCCGCTAGCAATTTCCAGCTGGCACTTTATGATGATACAGCAAAAAAAGATAAATTACTGCCTGTACTGCATTGACCTCTGTTGTTTACATCTGTCTTTTTATTATTCAGAGCAATTAATCTGTGGAACTTCAGAGAACAGTGAATAGTTTTTTTGCTGGTAGTTGAGAATGAGGCAGAGAAAAAAGAGAGAGAGAGAGAGAAAGATAGTCCAAATGAGAAAAAGGAGGGGGGGGGGGGGGTGCTGGGGGCAGTCCTTAGAAGACTATGCCAGATACTAACTGCTGACACAAGCTTTCCATCATCCTTCACTGAGGCAGCAACAACACCTGAGAGAGAACCATGCTAATGAAGGACAGCTCTCAGATTTGGATGAGCAAAATATCCATACATTATTCTAATGCAAAGTTCACACTTCCTCTTATAGTAATGTTTTAATTTTTTTTTTTAAGACATTTTCACCTTTTAGCACTCATATTTATGAACTATCAACCACTAACAATCTCTGTTCATATATTTTGAAAATCCTTACTGTCCTATCTATTCTAAGGTAAAGGCTAATGAAAAGTTAGGAGAAATAACAACATCGTGAATTCATAACACTTACATTCACAAAACAAGCCTTCTCTTCTCTTAATTGCTAAAATGTAACATGAGTGATATTAACTACAGGAAAACATGTCCATCAGAAAAACCTCTAACCTTTAATGAGCAATCATTCATGCTTATATATCTATGCCTAATTGTACTTTTAATTTACTTGATCAGCAGGCTCAAAGATAAGTGCATTCCTAATTGTAAGACTCTCATACTCATAATTATATTCCCCTTTTCTCTGCAATCTTTTGTTCTTTTGAAAATGGAATTTTTAATCACAACCCTGGAGATGCCTCTTTAAACCTCATCTAATAGAAATGGCACTACTTTTGTCAGTCAAATCCCAGGGAGACTCTTATTCAACACCATTATGAGCTTTTTTTGCAAACTATTAACACAAAGACTGTGAAACTACAATCTGTAAAACCTGATAGCTATGAAGGTTTATTAGGGTTTCCAGTGAGATGTGTATTAACTGTCAAACATCTCTGTGGACCAATGGCTGCCAGCACAACATGATTGAGATGGGATCAAACAACCAGTATCTGTATCTTTGTTTAAAACGGTTTTACAATGATCAAATCCCTCTTTCTAGTGACCTCATCAACAAAAAAATCAACTATCCTTACAAAAAATCATTCGTTTATGAGGATAAAACAGGAGAAAGAACGGATTCCTGCCAATTGAAATAGGCACGGTTGTACATCTCCACTTTGACTTTGCTGCTTCAGATCATTTTAATTGGGATTATGACTGGCAAAGATAATCATAAATTACTTTTTTGAGATGGTGCTATGAGAGGAGCTACTGCTATGTGTCTAGGGGTTATACCTCTCAAAGCTGTATGTAGTAAAGTAGTGCAGTATATTATGTATATCTGATAGCTGTAAACAGACAGAAGGCTGGTGGTGAGGTATAGGCTGCAAAGCTAAGTGGTATTGATACAAAGACCAGCCCAAACTGTAGGGAGTTCTGAACATCTGTTCACAATATAATCAAAATGGGATTTCCACGCTCTACTGGGGAGCGTCTTAATAGAATGTTCAAATTTACAAGTAAAGTAAAGTCTAGGGGCTCCCGTGCTCTCAGTGCCAAAACCTTTCTTCTCTTAAGAATTACAGGCATATTGCATCTTTTACATAAAAAAAACACCACCCAGCCTCCCAGTCTGGATCTGAATAAATTAATAAACACTTAAAGTCAACAGACTGGCCATTCTATTTTAAAAAACATACCAAAATAATTTGTCTTCCACAATTGTTGTCCCAAAAATTAAATGCCTCATCTAAACCAATGATTGCACCTCCAGTGACGCCTTGGTCCAGCAGCACAAGTTTGCAGATGATGTCACTTCAGTGGGCCTAAATAAAGACAGCAGAGAGTCGGAGTGAGGTGGCCAGACTGGCCTCTTGGTCTGCCAATAGCAACCTCGAGCATAACTCTCAAAAACGGTGTAGATAAGGATGGCAACGACAGGCTCATTTCCCCCTGGTAATCAACGGCCCTGCTGTGAACACAGAGGAGTCATTCCAATTCCTGCATGGGGAAAATCATCTGCACACAACCTCAAATGGGAAGAGAACATTTCCGCCGTTAAGTCTAGCGTCAACTTTGCCGGCTCAATATATCAAAGCCAATCCAAACCCATTTCAACAGAGCCATCCCGGAAGCATGTTCACATCATCTATCACAGTCTGGTATGGCTCTGCATCTATCTAATTGCTTCACTATTGAGCGACTTAGATCTTGCTTGCCAGGGTGCGCAGCTCTCCAATAGGGCCAACAGACTCCAAAAATCACCCAAAAAGCATGTTTTATTCAACATATTCACTACTATATTACTATATACTATATTCACGTCGTAAAAAGATTTAAATGAATATTATATAAACTCATGCCATTCTTGTACAGTTTTGATGCTAGCTTGACCATTCTTTAGCACTTCTCTGTTTCCTCTTTGTTGGCCAGCTGCAGCTGCCTGTCTACATGTGCCGCTGTGTGAAGCGGTGCAAAATTAATTGTCGGGTCAGTTGTCAGGTCATGGATAAATTGAAAATTAAATATACATATCTCATTACAGAGTGAGCATCAATATGTTGAAAAAGACATGCTCTGAGTGCTTTTGGGGTCCATTTTTTTTATTCATTGGTCTTATAGGACTGTATTGGAGAGCCGCACACTCAAGCAAGCATGAAGGAAGTAGCTCTATAGTGAAGCAACTGACAAGATTTTGGTCAGAATCAAATCAGTATGATGGGAAAAGATGGAAAATAGGGTCCAGTTTGAGAATGGCTGCAGTTATGCTTCACAAGATGATAGGGATTTAACGGGATTTGAGTTCCTCAGGCAGGCCGGTACACAATCATGGGGTGCTAATGGCGAAAGCCCAGTCAGCTGTAGCCTTGAGTCTAGACCGTGGAACCATCAGACCTGAGAGCAGCCTGAGGATCTCAGGCTGCTCTCAGGTTCAGAGGGTCAGTGAGTAGCAGGGGCCAGAAGTTGTTGAGGTTTAAAAGTATTCGGTAAAAACCTTAAAATCAATTGAATCTATCCAAGCTATCTATCAACTTAGTTGGATTTTACACATCTTGTCATTTATGTGTTTCATATATATATATATATATATATATATATATATACACTTAACACTTTGGCTGTTCTATGAAACTAGTTACAATAAATGGAATGCTATCAAATTGTAGGTAAGTGAAAGTTTAAAGTATGTTTCAGCGGTCAAGTTCAAGTCCAGGGCTGTTTCCCCTAATGGGAACAGAAGAATTGAAAGACAAGTAGAATGAATTACCAGGGAAGCAGAATTAGCCAAATTTACAGAATGTGGGATAAAGGAGAATTTTGATAGTGATAGACCTAAAGACCTGAAGGGAGGGATTCTAATTAAAACACAGGGTCACCAGGGCCATCTACGACACTCTAGGGTTTGTGTAGAACCCATCTTGTATAGACATCAGTGAGGGTGGTTTATGGTGTGCCGGTAGTCTTTTTTCTCACCTCCATGATACTATTAGAGCAATTTTTGCTTTTTACACTCAGCTTTCAAAACCATGCCACTATGGAGAAAATGCCCGATTTGATAAAAGATGTGTAGAACAAAGATATTACAGTTATATTCACAAAAACAATGATCTCTCTTGAAAAATACAATCTCTGTTGACAATTCTTTCACAGAAACATAGTAGAAGTTGTCAGATGCACATGTCTTCAAATGCACCAGATGCTTTTAATGACCCAACAACACACACTAAAAAAAAAAAAGCATTATTTAGCATTATTTAACATGTCAAACTACCATGACATGTCTACTCCAAACTTGATTTTGGAACATCAACACAGGATCAAAATGCACCAAAATGGCTGTTTGTATGATCTTTTTCTTTTACTGCAGTGAGCATTGATATACTTCAAGGCAAAAGGACTAATAACATTTTTATGTTGACCGTTGACCAAAGCAATATTTTAAACTTCTTAATTATCTTGATATGTCTATATTATTATGCATGCACTTAATTAAGCTTATAGAACACAAGCAGTAATTGACATCAGAGCTTGATAAAAGTTTTCAATAACTTACTGATTTGACCAGCAATTTGAACCATTCCTATACATTCACCATAGTCTAACTGGTCTATTTGTGGGTCAACAACTCTAGGAAGCAGACTGTAGAACACACCATGGGACGTCATTTATAAAGAAAATATTATATAGATCTGTTACCCATTGTAGTAGTATTATAGTCAAAATGTAGTTTACAATCAATAGACCATTAACAGATCGTCAAAATTCTCTCTCTTTGACTGTGAGTGGATGAAGACTCCCTGTCCTGTGAGTCTGTTCAGTGCAGCAGGATTTTGTGTCTCCACAACACGTCACTCTACAACTGGTCTTCACAAAATACAACGTAGAGAAATCTGAGACGAGGCACAGTAGCCAAAGATAAAGGTTATTCCTTCAAGGGAAGCTTTTGATTCTTCTTCAAAAGCTCCAAAAGCTCTTCAAAAAGAGGGGGGGGGGGGGTTCAGTTCATAACATAAGGTAGTTCGTAATGAAGATTATAATTGACTGTTCAGTGTCTCCCAGTTAGGAGTGGGGTGGGATGGTTCATCCAGTTGCATAAAGTAGTTCAGAATGAGAATGAGGAAATATATTTTGATTCATAAATACTTTTTTTTCTTTTTTTTTTTTCAGTTTATAATTGACTGTTTAGTGTCCCCCGGTGTTCATGCAGTTCAAACTTGCTCAGAGTGGAGATTTATTTCCTGTTTCTAATTGTTTATGGCTATATTTTTTTATGGCTGTGTTTATGAAAGTCCTATGTTTATGGTTACATAAATTCTAGGTTGTTATTTTTAAATATCGCTTTAAAAAGCACACTATCAGTTTGTATATGTCATTACTATTGATAGGTCCTTGTAAAACCACATGTTTAATGCTTTATTATCTCAACAATAGCAATGGCAATGATTTCAAGGGGGAAAAAAAGAAGAATTCGGGAATTTTTAACATTTCAATCTGAAGTCACTTGAATAAAAAACAATTGCTTGATCACAAGCATAGCAGCCAATAGTGAGGAATGCACTGTAATATTCCTGTGAATATGTATGATGGAGAAGTGCTAGGTTTTCCAAAATATAGTTTCAACATGACAAAGGCTTTCATTAGAAGGAAAATGAAAGTGAGGGTGCATGATGTGCAGAGTTTCTTGAATAGATCATTTTTCAGGTTACAGTGGAAGATAGGGAGTCACTCGGGTATGTTGACAAGGGTGGGAGGTCATTTCATCATAGAGGAGCAATGAGAAGAGTCGAGGTTGAGTGACAGGTTGCTGCAGGAAGAGCTAAGTGCCTGGTGCTAGCAGAACTCAGGGCAAAGGCTGTAAGGGTGCTGCACCCGGTCTTGCATACCAGCACCACAGTTCTGAATTTGATGCAACCAGACACAGTGAGCCAGTGGAGGGAGTGGGAGGGGGTGACATGGGGTAATTTGGTGCAGTTTGCAACATTCTGGATGAGTTGCAGGGGCTGCAGAGAGTAGTTTTGGAGGCCAGCTAAGGAGGGAGATACAGTAGTGCAGATGGAGATGGTAAGGGCTTGGACAAGGAGCTGGGCAGTGGCCCAAAATTTGGTTGTCTGGGATTAAACAGTCTTGGCTGTCTGGGAATGAGTTACTGTAAGGTTGTCACTGGTAATAGAGAGGATATGTGAGTGAGTCTTCAGGTAGGAGGCAAACCAAGAGAACACTGAACCAGAGATCCCCATGTTAGCAAAAAGCATCTGGTGGTCCACAGAATTGAAGGCAGTGTTCAGGTCTAAGAGAACGAGGACTGAGGAGAAAGAGGCAGCTCTCGTGGTGTGGAGCACGGAGCACAGTTTTAGTAGAATGTGGGGCCTCAAAGACAGACTGGTTGGAATCCAATCGGCTGTTCTGTGAGAGAGATTGAGATAGCCGGTGAGGCAGAGGGAGTGAAGATGAGGATGCCACAGATTTCGCAGAGTGGCGATAGTTGAGATGAGACCAGGTTTCAAAGGTTAGAGAGGGGAATTAAGATGTCTATAGTGTGATGGTACAAAGGTTACTGGCTCAGGAAAGATCCAAGTCAAGTTTATAAGCAGATTTGTGATTTTGAGATTTAGAGAGAGACAAAAGATGGATAGAAAAGAAGTAAAGCAATCCATTTCTTTCATCATTGCAAATCTGAAATTTGGTTAGAAAGCTGTATTTTTTTTTTTAAATCATTGTCCTGTCTTTTGATATAACATTAAGGTGCATAAATGCATCATTACAGCACTGCACAAACTCTTCAACAGGCCCATACTATGCCTAAGTCTAAGAAATAATTGATTATTTGACAGGAATTAGTTGTAATTAGTAGTAATTATTTGATGGACTGCGTGAATCTAACTACACCATATCACTTAATCCACTTTTCACTTTGCCACTCTACTTGCTTGTATAGCTTACAAATATGAAATAATACAGCATAAGTCTATGTTCAATGTAAAACTGATATTTAAACTTAATATTTTGGATCATTGAGAGGTCAATAAAAAAAAAGAATTGGTACGAAATCATTGTAATGATGTTTGCCCACTTATCCTTCACTCTGTGAGGTGATTATAATCTAGGTGATAAGGCTCATTGATTACATGGTGGTTGGGCACAGGTAATTACACTTTGTGTTTATGATTCCAACAATGTGACTGCTGCTGCATACAGTGCTAAATAAACACCAGTTGTCACAGGAATGTCTAATCATGCAAAGTAGTCTTTGGAGTGCTCTCTGCTTGTGAAGTTAGAGTGTCGAGTTTAATCCCCTGGTTTCCTGGATGCCATGCCAGAGGAGGATAAGATGACATGGCTGTCTGGCTGAAAGTCAGCTTTCAGATGCCTCTCATGTCAGTTTGTCACAGCAGGTTTGATGGCGCTTCAGGTGACAGGTAGGCAGACTGGGAGGAGTGAGTGCTGCCTCTCTTGAAGTTAAGTGGCTTTGCAGCCATGGTGACACTGAGCTGAGCTTACTAGGTTCAAATCTAAAGGCTTCCTGATCTTTTAACCCCCCTGATCAAACTAAGAGCTCCCGGTCTGCATTGACCTACCTACTACTGTGGCATAGAAAACAATCTTCAAGGCAAAGGCCAGAACCTGGTCTATAGGTCTGTTGAGGAAGAAACAGAAAAGTAAACATGAAAAGTGTGTTCAGGCTACAAAGTAGGAACAAACAACAGAGGCTGCATCTCTTTATGTATATCAGCCGACCACATACATCGACATATACACACACATCAGTGTACACACACAGCAGCTATACAGATATATCCCAACAATCAACATTTTCAAAACAACTGAAAGTCAATGACAAAATAAAATATTTATTTGACTGTCTTTCCCTCAATGCAATATCCAACACACATGAAACTTTGCACAGATATGTATAGACCTTCCATCAGAATAATCAATATCAATGAGTCATTGTGTGTCTATGTAATCAGAGGGGGAAACAAATCTTTCTTCAAATGTTCTTTCAGGTGCAAGACAAAACAAAAACAGTTATTTTTGAATTTTAGAAAACTTCAGTCACTGTGCTACACACATTGTAATTAGAAATTAATTTCCTCAAATATTAATGTCAGACACACATGTAATCAATATTCAAATCAGTATCTCAACCACCTGAGACTGCAAACTGCAATTACTGCTTCATGTCTTCTTGGATATGTCTGTATCATCTTGGCATATCTGGATTTGGGGATTTTCTCCCATTCTTCCTTGACAATTTGGTCTAACACAGTGAAGTTGGATGGATATAGAGTGTGTAAACGGCTATCTTCCAGTTATTGGGATTCAAGTCTGGGCTTTGGCTGGGTCACTCAAGGAATTTGTCATTGTTGTTCTGAAGTCATTCCAGTGTTGATTTGGCTGTAAGCTTAGGGTCGTGGTCCTGTTGGAACATAAAGTGCCAATCAAAGGTTTTTGGCACTCTGACGCCGCTTCTCCTCAGGATTTTGACTGTGTTGGACTCCATTCATTGTTCCCTCTATCCTTACAAGCCTCGCAGTCCCAGCCACTGAAAAGTCCTCCACAGCATGGTGGTGCTGGATGGGTGATGAGCTGCGCCCGGGTTCCACCAGACATAATGGTTTGCATTATGGCTGAAGAATTACAATTTTTTTTGTACTCTCAGAGTGCTTTACAGGCCTTTCTGCAAGCTCCAGGCTGCTGTCATGTGCTTTTTCCCCCCAAGAGTGTCTTCCTTCTGGCCATTTTGCCCAACAGCCCAGATTTGTGAAGTGCTGCACTGACTGTTGTCCTTCTGGCAAGATTTCCCATCGTAGCCAAGTAAATCTGTAGTTCTGTCAGAGTGGTCCTTGGGTTCTTGGTCTCCTCCTGCTCCAAGGTCTTCCTCAGTTAAGTTTAGTCGGTTGACTCGCTCTAGTGGCGACTGTGCTGTGTGAAATCAGTTGAACTCTGAACCTGTCAGCATGCTGTATAAATGGTCAAGCCTACATGATGTCTACTGTGTTAACATTTCAGAGTTACTGTACACAACAGAATCTATAGCAAGGCATTTAAGTTAACTATTGAATACGATCACACCAATGCAATTTAAGCCGAAGCATTGCCTTTTTTACCTCATTGATTCATTGATTAGTAAAAAGTATCTGTTGCTCTGTTTGAAACGATAGCATCAGTATAGTTTCCAACAGTATACCGACACAAGAATTACAAATCAAATTTGTAGCTATTCACATAACACCATGTATGTGTGGAAATAGAAGTGAAAACAGAGAACTTGTGAAGATAATCCTCACATGTAAGCAGAGCCATAATCCATATTTAGGTTCCTATTGGTAGCACACTGATCTTACAGTGAAAAAAAAAACATCAGCGGTTATCTCAACAACACAGTGATATACCACACAGTAATTTCATCCTCTTTGTAACCACAGTACTACATTAGTCCCCAGCAAACATGCCCCAGCACAGGCATAGATAGTGAGGAATATCCCCAGATCTCCACTACATTAATCTGGGAAGGGCATGACTGGACAACCCACAGGTCTGAGACACCGCTTCTAATGATGAGTACATAAAAAAAAGGGATAAACTGGAGATAAGAGAAAAGTATTTTTCTAAGGGCAGTGGTGGTGGACGGTTGAGAACAGAGGCTGACAGTGTCCTCATATGGGATGCTAATATATTCTGGGTGAAAGTGTAGTGCTCTCCTCATTAGTAGCCTCCTAGTCTGACAGAGGTGTTGGGGTGGCTGCCATTCACCCCAGCTAATTATCCAAAGTGTGCACTGAAGAAACCCAGTTTCTCTAGAGACAGACATCCCGGAGAAAATATAAAAAAAAATACTAGAAAATTTAAGAATAACACAACAAAGAAATGCAGTATTTTCTATGAATTATTTCTTTGACTAATGGCCTTAGATACACCTTCAAGCATGCATTTTAGCAAGAGAAAAGTACAGTGTTAAGTGATTTTTATGTCTGTAGGTCAAAAATAGTAATAACATTACAAAATGTGGTAATTGTTTTTCCTATTCTATCAGGGTTTAATATTGTATCAGTTGTTGAGGTTGATAAAAATATGCTTACTCATGCTCAGTTTGAAACAACGGAGGGTGCTAGAGGGAGTATAATGTGATATGCAGGCCATTAATGAGATCTATCGGGGGTTAAGACTGTCATAGGATTAGTCTTTTCACTCTCTCAGAGTGACAGATCCTCTTCAGAATGATGCCTCCAGACTGGATCACATACTGACGGCCTGCAGCCTGCCAGAAAGTGTGTTTCTAAGTAAAACGCAAAGAGTGCCAATCATTGATATAAGACTGTTCAATAAGCATGTACAAATTTCCCCTTTGACAGGATTAAGGCAATGTAAATTTTAATTTGTAAAGGAAATCAAAAATTGGCTGGATCTTGAATGCTGTCTGCCAAGGGCTAATATCAAACAGGACAATACTACTAATTTTGGCATGTAGGATAAATCTGTCATTGCTTGATAGAAGTTAAAATAGCTCAGATTGCTGTTCATGATATTGTTCCTTTTCAACAGTTTTAGTTGTTGATTCATCATTGTTTTAAACTTCTGGTGTACCAGCATCTTAAACAAACTACAAACTCACAAACGTCGTTACATTTGAAGAAACTACCATGAAAAAAACTGGTGTCACTTTTTATCTGAAAAGTTGTCCCCTGTGCCCCCTTCATGTTATATACACACTTAAAATAGGGGTTCTAAAAGGGTTGGAGCTTTAGTGGCATTGTTCCGCCTATGCCTTAATCATTTCAGGAGGATAAGTCAAATATGACATGGGTTCCTCCGCCAACTGAAAATAAACAATATTTTCTTAACAAGAAAAGAAATGGCTTTACATAATGAGACTATTAGTAGCTCTAGGGATGAGGCAAAAATAGAATTGGCAAATAGGGGGAAAGAAAAAACCAGGAGAAACATGATGAATTAATTTATTTTACTGTATGCAATGACTTCAACATAATGGCTATTGCATCTACAAATTAAATAAAATGTTTTGGCAGAGAAGTTTAATTGGAATTATTATACAAACATATGGATTCCAAAAAAGTTTTTGTTAAACAGTGTGGCTCTGCGCAGAACCTTTTGGTCTGGAGTCTCAAACCTGCATTTACAGTCTGCATATTTAGGTAATATATTTTTTAAGTTATTTTATTTCATTGTTCATCTTCTGTTTTTAGTGTTGAAGTGATTCAACATTCCCATTGTGATGAGATGAGTTCAAATCCACAGGACGCCTACCTTTGTAAAAGTGATCTGAAGAGATCCTGCAGGGTCACAGAGAAGCCTCATTGGACCTGGGTTGCTATAATGGGGGATGGTACTATTTTGATAGTGAAGTGTGACTGGGTAAGTGCTGGATGTCACAAAATGTTGTACATCTTATGCTGTATAAATAAAGCTTATTATTACAGCTTACTATAAGTCTAGAAATAGAATTTTATATTTGGATGTGTCACCTTGTAGGTAGTACAGAATACCACAGAGCAACATTTCAGCATATTTTGTTTGCCAAATGTTTAATCAAACCCATTATAAAAGGTGAATAAATTATGATTGCTTCTGGGGTTTTAATATGGTCACCTATGTAAGCAATGCATTGTTTGCCTCCATGGGCATAGCAGAGGGAGAGAATATGATGATTTGGTGGGCGTTCCCGGTGATTGTATCTATTTTGGAACTGGTCAGTAATGACTAAATGTAACAATCAAGCTAGAAAAAGATCAATGTCTAGAATTACAAGTTGCTAAGATACAAGTTGTGGGTGGAGATCCATACAATAATGTATTAGATAAGTGTGAATGGTCTGATAATGTAGATTTGTTTCCCAATTTAGATTACTGTGGCCTGGTAAACCTAAACCAATGCAACTAATGTAAATATTATGCAAACACTAGCTACTAATAAGTTCAAATCAGGGGTGTTAACAACGGTTATTACAAAATACTATGGTTAGCTAGCTAACAAGCTGACATAATCTAAACACAAAATATATCAGATAACACAAATATGTACAATATGTCAGTTAAGAAATGATTAGTCCTCAGCCAAAAATAGCACAGAAATTGTTGACAATTGTTGTCAGTGTCAATTCCATACTGTTGAGACTGCCAAGTCAAGTTTAGAAATGCAATCAGCTGTACTCAGCAGTCGTTTCCCCAAGAGGCACCTGAGGACATGTAGGATACGACACCTGAAACCTCTCAGTTTGACTACAGGAGCAAGATCATTAAGTCCTTTGTTTTGTTCGAGCCCATTAAACTTCAAGTGACACCTTAGAGTAGAGAAAAATGAAACATATCTGTACTGGTAATGACATTCGCACCTAAAATATGATGCCATTACCAAAGGTTAAGTCAATGATTTGCCTCTGCAAATGTAGAAATTGTTCCTTGGAAAGTATCCATAATATATAATATATATTACACAAATTATATCTGCAAAATGGTTGTGGAGGCCTTGGTCTTGGCACAAGCAAACCTGTGCCAAGAAACAATACCATCAAAAAAGCAACACCATCAGAAAATAGGAAACTGGTAGTGGAGCAAACAGATTCCAGGGAGGGAGCAGCAAGGTGAAGGGAATAGGCAATAGGCCTGTGGCTGCGATGAACATGTGGTAGAGCAGAATCATGGCTGTAGTTGTTCTGGTTTAATTTGAGAGTGGCAGGACACAAAACAAATGTATGTGTGTGTTTTTGAGCAAACAACTCCACAGTTCTCCTGTAAATAGAATTATTATCGAGAGTTTATGCAATTATGTAAACGGCTTAATCAGACTATTGTCTGGCATTATTGTACGCGTTTACGAGACCAATTACCAACTGTATGCAACCTAATTAATCACTTAATTAAAACAAACTACAGGGAACCGACAAAATAATGGAAATAATGTAATTTAAAAGTCCCATATTCTACACTTTCCAGTGTTTTATTTTCTGTCTTGAGGTCCATTAAAAGCTGTTCGTGTGGTATCATGTACCAAAAACACTCTCAATCCATTTTTACACATTCATTTTCCAGCATCTCTCTGAGCCTTACCAAGAACAGGCTGTTTCTGTTGCTGTGTCTTTAAGGCTCATTAATATTAGTGACCCCTCTGTTCTGATTGGCTAACCGTTTCACAAGTGAAACGTGAGACACCACAGAGCCGGCAGCTGCAGACAGCTAGAGGCAGGGAAAACTCTCCAGTAATAAACAATGACAACCGCTCAACCGCTTTGAAAAAAACACTTTGTTAGTCTATTATTTATTTAAAAAGGCTAATGGGCGAACCTTTGTGATGCCATAAAGTTACAGAAGTCCAAACCGCTCGTTTAGAGGCTCGCTTTTTTAATATGGATTGTGTGGATTTAGTTGGCGACCGTGCGTTTTGATACTATCGCCATGTTTAGATAGCACATCCATAAGTTAGTTGTAAATGCACATGCGGTTATTGTGTGAATCACTGTCACTGTAGAAATTACTAAAAATGTGTTCGTCATTTTCCAAGTGAGCTTGCGCTGTGATCTTGCGGCACCTTCTGCACCTATGGCTGGATTCATGAAACTGGGGACCGTGGGCTGAATCATTTTTGGGCACGCATATAAAAATGAATGTCTAAAATTAGTTAATTAATTAACTCATTCATTTTGTAGTCTGCCCATAAAAAATTGGGATACAATTTATGTTACTGCCTAAAACATGAACAGGATTCACTGGATTAGATTGTGTCCCTCTGATTGAATGTGTAGTGCACAAATGGTCGCTCTCCATGGTGCTGAAATGCTCCTTACTGCAGTTTGTGTTTTCATTTGAATTACAGTGTTCTATCACTGAAATATATACCTGTCCAAAATATACCTGTCCATAAGGCACCACTTTCAGTGACATTCTGTTGATCAGCACAAGAAATTTTAAAACATGCAGCTTAATGAAAAGGTCTGTGGAAAAAAAAAAGGACGTTTGATTTCCACTTGACTGCATCATAGCTCATTATCCACCTTGACTACAATGTGCTTTTCTGCAGAGAGAAGGATAAATAATAATTAACAAATATTGACTGCCTGAAAGGAAGTGAAGATGAATGATTTTCCACGTTCTCTCTTGCGGCGAGGAGGGGCCAAGGAGGCTGGAAACAAAGAAGATGCAGACACTCCACCAGCCAGTGACAAGCTGCCCAGACAAATGGAACGTGTGTGTGCAGCCGAGGGGAAAAAAGAGCTGGAGGTAAACCAATTGTGTGACACTACAGACAGTTCAGACTTGGAGAATGTACCTGATGAGGTGTGATGGGCCTTAATTACAATCTCATCAGGCAGTCGGATGGACAACCGCCCTCGCACACTAGTGGAGTTCCACTTGTTTCTTGCAGGTCTATTCAAGTGGCTGGAGAAGAGGGCTGTGGCAGCCTGGCTGTGTTTAAAAGAATCTGTGATTACTAAGCCACTGGGCACGGGTTTCACTGTTTCACAAACATTTGGACATACTGTATGCAGCACATTGTATTCTTGCTCTGAGGAACACAAACACAAGTTTAGTTTATGTTTCAGAAACGCTAATTCAGATGGTAATTGCCAATAGAACAAATGTGTACATCACCTCACACCTGGGAAAAAAGGACTTTGAGTTTAATTTAGCCGAGGCAGTGTTGTCTTGCAGAACACCACACCTCTTTCTTTTGCCCCGATGAGCAGAGGTAGGGAAACAAAATCACCAGGCTGGGATGTGGGCTGTCTGTAATCAAGTTTCACCGCCCTTCCCTATCGACTGCTGGGTCAGGATCATATAAGCATGCTGCTATGTCTGTCCACCATCCTGCCTGCCTCTCTCTCTGTTGCCCTCTCTTTCTCCCTCCTGTCTGTTTTCTCAGTTTCTGTCCTTTTCTGGTGTGCTATTCAGCTACTATGTGCCAGTCAATAAATATAATACAGTTTTGGCATCAATCAGAGGGCAAATGGGATATGATTCTAGGTTTTTTTTTTAGATCACATTTAATTGTCAGTGAGAGATTGAATTTCATATTTTTTCAGGTTGCTTTTGTGATTGTCTCATTGTGTTGTGAACACCATATTCTTTGACTATTGTCTATAAGCCAACGAGAGAGACTCATGTTTGTAACAAATGCATTCCCGATGAGACACTGAAAAGCATTTATCCAATTTCAATGAGAGGGTCATACATCCTGACATAAGCTATTTTCTTGTTCCTTTATCCACCGAAAACCTCAAAAGAATTAATTTCTATTGTAATAGGCACCACCCACTAACAACAATGGGGAGTATGTGTGATTAGATATCTATTGTGGTATTGTGTGTTTGCAAGGAGGGATTTTATAGTGCACAACAGATGACATAGAGTCAGCATGTAATGAGCCTTGATGAAACTTAATAGCAGTATTGTGAGATGGGGAGCACTCCATTTCACTGTGATGGAGGAGCCTGTCTCTTAAAGATCCATTTGTGTCTTACCAAGGTCAGCGTTTTGTCTTTAATGAGAGTAATCTCATGGAGATGCTGTAAATAGCTGGCACCCATACTTGAATACACATGCACATGAATACAAATAAAATGTACTAGTGTCACACTGAAAAGACACAAGCAAATGGTGTCACACCTAGCTGATGTTTCCTATACTGCCTGGTTGATTTTATTACAGATAGAACACTAATGGGGCTTTAGATCATAGACATTCCAGGTTGAGTGACAAATGCAGGCTAACAAGCAATATGTCTCCTTTAATATCTCCTGTGATTCTCCTTTGAATTGGTTGGAGGATGTGGTGATCATGCTAGTGGTGTGTGACATGTATAACATTGTCTCATATATTTTTGGTAGGACTATTATGATATAAGACCACATTGGTTTATTAGTGTTCAATTCATTCTGGGGGAAATTAATAAATTCAGAAATTATGGTAAAAATCCCAAACATGAGGTTGTAATGGCCCCTTAAAGGCATACGTGTGAGATTGCGACATTCAAGGTTTAACAATCTATCCTGATGTAACCTAATAAGAAATGTTGCATTTGACCTCTAATAGTTTGGCCCTTCTCTACAGAGTCAAGAGTCAACTAGTGACCAAGGTGTAATGAATAAGCAGCACTGTCATGGGAGCTCTGTTTATACCACCAGCTTCTAGACTAAGAATAATCATCTTAAGCAAACAGGGCTTCAAAACCCTGGAATACTCTTTAACGATCCCTCACCTCTGCAAAATCAATACCTTATCAATCAATGGTAGCCCAAGGTGAGTCTGCTGTTTTTTTATCCAAAACATCTTGCAAGGGGCTGACGCAGATCTCTGTACTGTGTGTGGGGTGTGTGTGGTGTGGTATAGGCAGTGCGAGACCAATTGCTTTTATCCATCTTTTTATTCCATCCGAGAGTGACTGCTGCCAAGGACTCTCATTCATACACCATAAACACAATTATTTATTTACTACACCTTACTGATGCGAGTATGGTTACACCTCAGTCTTATTTAATGTGACAAATAAAGAACAACTGTTGGAAATTGACATTGTCCATAAAGATCCACTCCATAACCTCATAGCATGTTCTCCCTCTGGGCGACTACTGAACAAAAGGGTCACTGAAACACAGAAAGAGCCTAAAGCTTCAGGCGAAAGCAAAGATGTCAGAGCTATTTTATCCATCTGAGGCCTTTCCCCAGAAAATAAATCTGGAAGGTACCCACTGATCCCATTGCAGAGAGTGTGTGTGATAACATGTTTTGGAAAGTGACTGGAGAAAGGGCTGTTTGTTTATGTGGAGCCATGTTGTTCTATGTGTCCAACCCTAACAAGGGGGAAATGTCAGCATATGTGCAGCCATTACTCAGCCCAGTAATTACCCTTGAAAATGCCACAGACCCTTTAACATCCTACAGCCTCAATCGTACGGGCTGCTCCGCAACACAGACACACACAGTTTCACGACACTTGTGGGTAAGATTTTGTAAGTGTAAGTTTGTGTGTTAACTTGTAACTTGTGGTGTGTGTGTATGTGTGTGCATGGCCTGAGACGACCTACAGTAAGAGCTGCTGGAAAAGAGAGGTGATGAGCAAATCCTGAACAGCCTTCACATAATATTCTTGTGCTGATTTCACAAATCTGGACAACTGCTTGAAGCACATCAACCAATTTGTGTGCGATACTTGAAAGTCTGAATCTTTTTGACTGTCCCTCGTCTGTATTACTACTCGCTAAAACCAATTAGAACTGTAATGATGCAGTATATAGGAATTCAACTTCTGAACTTGAAAATTAATTTAAATAAATTGAAATATTGTTACAACGATAATTTTAAATGGACAGCTAATGATTTAGAGGCCTTAAGCTCAAAATGGTTACAGGTAAGAGGGTCTGTGAGGGCGCCTGTAGTTCAAGTAGTAAAAATCCTAGAAATGATTTAATGATGAAGTGGCATTGAGAACAGTGAGTGGAAACAGAGAGACAGAGAGAGACAGACAGACAGGCAGACAGACAGACAGACAGAGTTGTAATAAGATGCCAGTAAATACATTTCAAGGAATGAGATATGTAATGAACAAAAGAAAAGCTGAAAAATCTGCTTCAGTGAATATGAGATTTTTTTTTTTCTTTAAAGGGATTGAGAGTTGTTTGTGACATCTTTTGCAGTTACGTGAGGAAAAAAGGGGAGGGGTGAGAAAAGGAACAGGGGGTAGAAATGTGGCAGCTGGTTGATTGCTGCAGACAGATGTAAGGAGATGAGGCAGAGGCTTCTTGTGGAACAGATGTCGTCTGGAGACAGGGTGAGAGCTCAGCAGACACTGTCATATATCTCTCCATGTTTCATTCTCTGTCTTTCGCTCTTTCTCTCCTTTCTATTTATTATTGCTTATTTTGCAATCACTTTCTTGTTTGTCTCTATCTCTCCCTTTAACCATTGCATTTCCTGCTCCCTTTGCGTGCATTCTTTACTGTTTCTACTTGAGCTGTCATCACCATACCATGAGAAAGGAGAGAAAACTGCATAATATGAAGCAGTTAATGTGATGTTACTCAGGATGCTGTGTGTGTGTGTGTGTGTGCACATGCTAGAGGAAACATGACATATATCATGCATTAATATTTACTATACATGGCCTGGATGAATACTTGATTTTGATTGGCTGAAAGGGTGTTGATTTATTTCAGATAACCACATGGCTTTAACACAATAGTCCTTACCACTGCTCTAAATGAATGCACCATGTTCAGACTTGCTTATGAATTGAATGATATTATTGTGTAAAAGGGAGTTAGGAGATGGGCATCACTTTTATATGATGGCACTAACACCAGCCATTTCAGGGGATTCTATCAGAGGACTTCCAAAGTAGAAAAATAGGGAATAGGGATGGGTATCTCAGTGTTTCCTCAGAATATGCTCCTCACAACAGATGAGCTATGATTGTGTGCTTTCATTTATCTTTGTTCCAATATCAGTTGTTGGTAACATAGACCTGTGACTTATACTAGTTTGTAAGGTAATGTTAATGACAGGTAACATGAGAGCTGACTCATCATGTGCAAAATATCCTATTTCTATTAGTTTGCAATGTCTGTTAATTTGATAGATCTCAATTTACTTAATATATGTTAATTCACTGTTTTATACATATCTGACAGAAGCTTTCTTTTATAGACTATTTCAGAGGAATTTTAAAAATAAGAGATGCTACTATTTGTTCAAGTGGGTGTAATTTAGAGTAAATTAGTATTACCCCTTGTAATTATTGCCATTGCTGTTGTTGAGATATTAAAGCATTAAACTCATGGTTTTACAATGACCTATCAATAAATAATAATGGAGTATAAAAACAAATAATTTGCGTTGTATATAACAACAACCTAGAAATTACAGAACCAAAAACATGCTTTTATAATAAACACAGCCGGCAATAACCATAGCCTTAAACAATTAGAAACTGAAAACATTTCTTTATGAATCAAAATATAATTACTCACTCTTAACTACTGAAATTGAACCCAACCACCCCTCACCCCCCACCCCTCACTGGGGGACACTAAACATTTTGACTGGGAAAAAAACCGTAGAGATGAAAAATGCAAATGAAATACCATACTTTTTTTTATTTGTATTTATGGTATGTTTTTGTATGAACCTCTTTTAAAAAGTTTTTTGAGTGTAATCTGCATATTCTGGAATAAATAAAAATGAAAAAGAAAAAAAAAAAATCAAAAGCTTCACCTTCTGGCCCTTCTCAAATTTCTCTAAGTTGTATTTTGTGAAGACTCGTAGTGTGGAGTGTTGTGGAGACACAGCATTCATGCTGCACTGACTCACAGGACAGGGAGACTTAATCCACTCAGTCCAACCAACTCCCACTTGCAAAGTTGATCAGCAGAGCAGAGGAGTGAAAAAAAAAGATTGACCTCAATAATGCTAAATTGGTAATCAAAATATTTGAACTATTCCCATAAAAAACAAAAAAGCTTATGAACAAGCAACTCTCTCTCCCTTTGCTGCTATCTGTGTGTGTGTAGCAGACACCAGCAGACTGACTGGGGAACACAAGCAAACACCGCCCCCTTGTCTTCAGTTTAATGAGAGTTCAATGAGAAAAGCCAGTCAAATTTTTTTATTTTTTAATATCTTTTCTTCACAACTATACATATTATTATTTATACTATTACAACATCTGAATGATATTGAAAAAATTCAGAAGGAACAAAAAATTGTTTAAAACGGCATCACTGCTGACTGAAACAAAAAAATTTGAGTGGGAAGACCATATTAAAATATTTAAAAGAAACCTACATTCCGGCTAATGCATTGCTCAACCAAGTCTGGCTGTCACTGCTATGCTGCACTGTGCTGTAAATGCTGCTGGTGGACATTACATCCGCAACCTGAACATGCCGTGACTGCCACAGAGCCGTTAATGCCCACACCTGAGGTCCATCCATGCACATCTTCTCATCTCAAGAGTAATGAATTCCAGGCGACACTACAAAGACACAGCGACACTACAGCTCTCTGTTGGGTTCCTTTACTGGGCAGTCTGCAGTGACATAAAGTGTGACAGGGACAGCGGATGTCAATACACACTCAGTCATACAGTACAGGTCTTTCTTTTCTGGAGGGTGCATAAAATAAAATGAACCCATGCCCCACTAAACCCACACACTACAAGGTAACTAAAGTGCTAAAACATATACATTCAATGTGATGATGCAAAGAGGTATCATACATGCCTACTTGTCAAATTGTAAACAAACTACAACTCCCATGATGCCGCGAGCCGCTAGACGCAGCGCTTGAGGAAACAGTGGCACCTTCAAAGCAAACTTGCTCAAAGAATGCAATTTTTTAACTTGGGAGATTGACATAAATAATGAAAGGATAAACTTCACATTTTATAGTATTTCTGTTTCAAAATGTCAACTTTGTAGCTTCTTGGTACATGCAAAACAAACTTTATTGAATGACATTCTGTCAATGTACCTCTCTCTCTCATTTCCAACCATCTGAGAGAAAAATGGCTGTGCACGCCTGTATCCAACAGAAACAAAGTGACGTAGCAACCACTCCGTTTTTCTTAATAATACGTTTTCTTTTCTCAAAGGAAACATATTCTTCTTTCTTCCTGAAGAGTACTGAAATGGTTTACATTATGTGAAAAAAATATGCAAAATAAATTAAAATTAAAATTACAAAACCTTGTCCCATCCCTTCTTCTGTGATTCAATGATAGCTGTCCTCTTATTTACACATGACCAGCACACCAATTCAGTTACTAAAGAGGGGCTTAAAGTTTGCCGGAATATCTCACCATTACATAAGCAAGCCATTTATAGTGGCGGTTACACGTGAAATCGTGAAAGTGAGCTGTGTGTGTCTCAGAATGTGTTTTTTTTTTTTTTTTTGGAGGGAAGGGGGTTGCAATGTGGATGTCATGAACGTCAAGATTCACCCCGTCTGACACAAAAATTATAGATAGACCTAAGCAGGTTGCCTTGGGTCTTCTTGATATTTGTTGTTAATGTGATGCTGTCATCAGCTTAGCCTATAGATGTTGGGAATTATTTTTGCTCTTTTTTCTTGTGATTGTGAGAAAAACGCCAATGGTTAAAGTTAGAATGTCATCCTCCTCTTCTTCTGACTGCATTGGCTGCCTTCAGCTATCACAGCAAATCTGGAAGGAGGGATTTCCACACTTATTAAATAAACCAACACCTACACTTACTAAATAAACCAAGATGAGCAGCCCATTGACACACTGTTTGAATCATCAACCCGAATTCCTAATATCAAAACATCAGAATCAGAAGCACCACCGGCACTCACTACAGACCTGGCCGACACCCTCTCCTGGCCCTGGAGGCATCCCCACCGGTACGCCCACAGATATGGCCTATACTGGCACAGCAAAGGTGCTAGACCAAAAGTCTCCATCCCTAGTGAGCTGTGGTCGGACGTTGTCCGCCGTAGGGGTAGAGGGAAAAACAACAAAAACAAGAGGAAATCCCAATACACTCCCCCGGCAGGATTGCAACTGGAGTTAGGTAGGTACAAAATGCTTAGTGAACCGGATCTAATGACTGCTAATGCTAATGACGGCAGTACCATGCAAGGCAGAGATGTGCAGAGTTCTTCAGGGGCAGGTGCTCAAATGAAAAAAAAGGGGCATCTACGGTGTCACACAGTCTGGGGAATAATCTGTGTCTTAGTAGCACAGCAATGCAATGTTGTTATATCCCTTTACTTTACTCATCTGTTATATTTGCTTCCATTACCTCCCTTTCCATCTCAACTTCCTGTCTTTCTGTCTCATTGTCCTCCTCTTCATTCTCCCCTTCATCACTCTGCATCTCAGTCTGCCTGTGCTAAATATTGAATGAAATAAAAAAAATAAAAAACTTATTGTATGGATTACTCCTCTATTATATTACACGGTAACACTTTATTTTACAGCCCACTAATTACGGTGTAACTAATTTATAATTATGGGGTACTAATAAAATAACAATGCCGTAGTTACAGGGTAACAAAACAAGAAGTCCGGGAATTAAGGAGTAACAATTATGTAATTATGAGAGATTTATAAGGTAGTTATGGTGTAACTATTTTCATAATTACTGTATACTTAAAAAATAATTACAGGGTACAATTACCTAATTAGGGAGGACAAAACAAATGTTATTCGTTGCTTGTTCCCTGCAGTTATGGAGTAAGTACAAAAAGTGCGGGTTGTAAAATAAAGCAATGCTTGTTCCCCTATATAAATATATACATATATATATATATACACTATATGTATTGTGTTAATTATGTTAATGAAATATAAAATATGTCAATTTTATAATATAAGATGTAAAATAAAAACCTTCATAACACATTAAAAAAATGTAGGGTATAAATTTGGCTTTTAGGGGGAGTACTTTCTTCTCTTGTAGTTCAGGGCAACCTGGACAAAAGTCCTCAGCTGAGCACAAAATTATCTTTTAATGTTGTCCCAGCTGTGAACTTGGGGACTGCAAAGTCCTCCCCCTCCGAAGCTAGTGCCACATGTAATCACAGCTATTAAATGATATGGCATTACAATCATCCCTAAAAAAAAAACTAAAAAAAAAACATTTGAATTGTCACACAATAAAATTCATTAAATGTTCCCCTTTAGGACTGGATGGTTGCTAATTTATAATAGCTAATGTAAATGAGGATTAGTGAATAAACAAAAAATTGACTGCAACTTAAGTAGGGCAGCCTTTGTTGTCAACAACATCACTGTAGTAATGCGTAAGATTAAAGTTACGTAGCATTTGCTAGCTTGTTATAATACTTTATATTTGTTGAGCGCTTTTCTAGATACTCAAAGACGCTTTACAGACAATAACAATGAAGAAAACAGAGAATAGAACATGTCGAGTTGGAAAAAGAGAAGACAGTTAAAATAAAAGGCCAGGAGGCCAAAGGAGAGTTAGAGATTAAAAGCAGTTTTGAAAAGGTGTGTTTTAAGGGATTTCTTGAATGTGGAGAGTGAGGAAGAGTCTCTGATGTCCTTTGGGAGAGAGTTCCGTATGGAGGGAGCAGCAATCTTGGTCCTGATGGGGGGGGGCAGGAGGTTGGCGGCAGCAGACCGGAGGCTGCGGGTGGGAATGTGCCAGTGAAGGCGCTCAGTCAGATAGGGGGGAGCCAGGTTGTGGAGACTTTGTAGGTGATGAGGAGGAGTTTGAATTGAATTCGCTGTGGGGAGCCAGTGGAGGTTTTGCAGGACGGGGGTGATGTGGTCGCGGGTACAGGAGCGAATGAGCAGACGAGCCGCAGAATTCTGGATGTGTTGAAGTTTTCTGAGGATTTTGGAAGATGTACCATAGAGGACGCTGTTGCAGTAATCCAGTCTGGAAGTGATGAATGCATGAATGAATGTTTGAGCAGTGGAGGATTTGCAGTTGTTGATGCTGATGTACTGGTGTCTGTCAGAGAGGTAGGATTTGAGCCAGGAGAGCGCAGTGCTGGTGATATTGAAGATGGTTTCAAGGCGGGTGAGGAGGATGGAATGGTTGATGGTGTCAAATGCAGCACTGAGGTCAAGCAGGATGAGAATATTGAGATTTACGGCATCAGAGGAGAGGAGAATGTCATTGGTAACTCTGAGGAGGGCTGTTTCGGTGCTGTGTTGAGATCGGAATCCGGATTGGAATGATTCATACAGGTTATTGGAAGATAGGTGGGCTTTGAGTTGTGAAGCAACTGCACGTTCCAGTATTTAGACAGAAAGGGGAGGTTGGAGATTGGTCTGTAATTATTAGGGATGTCAGGATTGAGCCCAGGTCTTTTGAGGATGGGGGTGACAGCAGCCAGTTTGACGGTGAGAGCCAGTAGTCAGGGAGGAGTTTATCGTTGTGGCGATGAGTGGACATAAAATGGGAAGACAGGCCTTCACAAGACTAGAGGGGATGGGGTCCAGGGTGCAGGTGGCAGTTTTCATTTCCACCATAAGGTCAGAAAGGTCTGTAGGGGAGACTGGGGTGAACTGAGTCAGAAAAAGAGGCTTCCAGGAACCATCCCTTCACACAGAATTACTAATAAAAAGCAAAAATTGCTTACCTCTGTCTTAGTGGCCACTTTCTGTGTGAAGCGACAGTCCGTCGTCCCCTCTCTGACTGTGGCAGCAGGGCCTTTTCCCGATCCTGTTCGTGACGCCAAATTTGTCGTGGTTTCCCCAGGTGACAAAAGAATCTTTTCTTTTCTTTGTTTTTTTACATTTTAAGGCAGGTCCCCAGCAACTTCAGTTGTTTAGGAGAATGCTGCAATGCTGTTTTGCTGTGAAGCTCCAGGACTGTTTTGTGGACTAAGAAACTTCACCCGACTTTCCATCGGCATGGGGGTGAGTAGATAATGACTGAATTTTCATTTCTGGGAATAGTTAAAGGAATAGTTCACCCAGAAATGAAAATTCAGAAAATGAAAATTCAGTCATTACACACCCCCATGCCAGTTGAAACCCGGGTGAAGTTTGTTAGTCCATATAACAGTCCTGGAGCTTCCCAGCACAACTCTGTAGCAGCCTTCTCCAAAATAACTTAAGTCTTTGAGGACTGATCTTTAGAGTTCCAAAAATAGCAAAAGAATAACCACAAAATTATTCCATACAGCTCGTACAGCATAATCCAAGTCTGCTGACGCCATACAGATGGAGGTCAGGCAGGTCACACTCATGTCATGAGTTTTTAATGGATCCCCTTCTCAGAATGCATACTCACTCTTATGCAGAAGGCAAAATCCCCCCTACTTTAAACTGGGCACACATATCTCACACATAAGAACAAGCCAGTCGACCAGTCTCGCTCCTAAATGTTGACTGAAAAACTCTTGCAAAAGTTCTAGCCAGGCAACTAGAATCATTTTTACTACAGCTAGTTAAACCAGATCATACTGGTTTAATTCCCCAGAGGTTAGACGTCTTCTTAGCATTATTCAGTATTGCAAACAGTCAAGCTATAGGGCAGTTGCCCTCTCTCTGGATGCTGAGAAGGCGTTTGAACGGGTGGAATGGGGATATCTATTCCAAGTGCTCAAACAGTTTGAAATGGGGGATGATTTTATTAAATGGATAAAGTTGATTCACCAAATCCTTCTGTTAAGATAAATGGGGTGCAGTCACCTAGCTGTCCTTTATCACCGCTGCTGTTTGCACAAATACTTGAGCCGCTGTCAGAGGCTATACGTATGAAGTTATCTGGAATGAAAATTGGAAAACAGACCCATACAATCTCATATGCCGATGACATTTTACTGTTCATTTCCAATCCAGAAACCTATATTCCCACTCTGGTGGATCTAATTAAACGATTTGGCTCATTCTCGGGGTATAACAGTAATTTCAACAAATCAGAAGCTATGCCCATGGGAAACTTTTGAAACACAAAGGATTGGCGGGATTTCCCCTTCAGATGGTCAAAAAGTGTTCTTTCTGATTGTGTTCTGAATTAGTTTTGTTCATATATTACTGTCTTGTGGATCATGCATCAGACAGGTATGACATATCTTTCATTGTTGCGCAAAGAAGCTGCCTTGGTCTGCTAATCTTCTCACTATATATGCTTTCCTTAGGTGACATCATCAGAGAGCATAATGTTAATTTACATAGCTATGCTGATGACACGCAATTATACATCTCTGTTGAGCCCTCAGATGGAAATGATTTAAGTTCCCTGACCATCTGCCTATTTGCAATCAATAAATGGATGAGCAGTGTTGGGGAAAGTTACTTTTGAAACCAACTAGTTACTTTACTTCGTTACTTGCCCTAAATAGTAACTAGTTACTTTATTAAGTTAGTCTTTATGAAAAGTAACTCATTAACAGCACTTTCACGTTACCCACTTAAAAACATGCCTTTAAAATACGTCTTCTGCTGATGTCATCACTATTATTGTAATGAAATCATCACTAATCATCACGTAGCCTTACGTAACAATCTACTGTTGTCTAAAGAAAACATCAAGGTAGCTTTCATTTAACGTTACCTGGTTCCACGGTAAATAGTCAGATCATGGAAGTGTCAACTGATCCTGTCTGGTCTCAAAATAAAGCTCACAAGCGTTTTCAATTCAAATCTTAGGTATGATAGTAAAAGCTAAACTTACAGTTAACAATAATGTTCTTCCCCTTTTCTTTGATCAGTTCAAAGTAATGCAAATATTTCCAAGTTCTGCAGTTTATTGTTGTGTTCATTCTGAAAGCCTCCACCACACACCGCCAGCCTACTTGAATAACATGTAGCAAAATACTTTTTTTTAAATTTGCACTAACTTAACATTTAACTTAACATTTCCAGTATCATTGCATACCGCCCCCATTCACAGGTGTGAGAGAGTCGATCATAACTTCTCAGGAAGGCATGAGCGCCCTCCAGGGAGATACAGGAACTACTCCAGAAGGGAGCAGTTTCTGTGGTTCCCCAGGAAGACAGAGAGAGAGGTCTCTATTCCGGTTATTTCCTGGTCCCCAAGAAAACCAGAGATATGAGACCTATTCTGGATCTCCATCCGCTCAACACATACATCACCCAGAGACCATTTCGTATGCTTACTGTGAAAAAGATGCTGGAATTGGTACAGCCGGGAGATTGGTTCACCACAGTGGATTTGAAAGATGCTTACTTTCATGTCCCGGTGGTGCCGAGACACAGAAAATTCCTGCGTTTTGCCTTTCAGGGGGTAGCTTACGAGTATAACAGAGTACCATTCGGCTACTCCCTGGCCCCCCACACCAGAGAATATGGGTCTTCTCTGGGGGCTATTTTCCACACAGTGCAATTGGTGCAGCACTTAACCAGGTTAGGTTTTGCCATCACTTGGAAAAAGAGCGCACCCAGACGGCTATGTTGGAGGCGGTTCGGTGGGCGAGACAGGGGGAACAGTGACACTTTGACCGTCATGCGGCTCCTGGGTCTCATGGCGGCGGCTCACCCTGTGGTTCCACTGGGGCTGCTCCATATGAGACGCCTTCAGAGATGGTTTGCCAGATTGCGTTTGGATCCACGATGTCACAAACATCACATGGTAACCACCCCCCAACAGCCAGGGAAGACCTGGCATATTGGGGGACCCCCCAAATACTGGCAGAGGGAACACTGCTGGGGAGAGTGACCTCCTACATGTCAGTGTTCACAGATGCCTCCCTGACAGGTTGTGTGTGGCCTTCAGGGAGAAACCAGCACATCAACCTACTAGAGTTGACTGCAGTCATGCTGGTCCTACAGCACTTCCTGCCTCTGTTACAGGGGAAGGATGTGCTAGTGAGGACAGACAACAGTTCGACGGTGGCCTACATCAACAGACAGGGCGGAGTGCGATCTGCACCGTTGTTGAAGGCTGCCGAGAACCTGTGGCGCTGGGCCACAGAGCACCTCCGTTCTCTCAAGGCGCTGCATATTCCAGGCCTGGAGAACATGGGGGCCGACCTCATGTCGAGGGGTGGGCCCCTGGAGGACGAATGGAGATTACATCCCAACATAGCTGACCAGATTTAGTCCCGATTCGGGAGGGCGGAAGTGGACCTGTTTGCCACCCGGCAGAACGCCCACTGTCCCCTGTGGTTCTCTCTGTTTCCCTGAGACGCTCCCCCATTGGGGGCGGACGTGTTCGGACACACGCCATGGCCAGGAAAGCTGCTGTATGCTTCTCCTCCCCTCCGTCTCATTCCTCCCCTGCTGGCGAGAGTGAGAGTGGAGAGACTGTCGCTCATTCTGGTGGCCCCGGACCGCACAACGGCACCGTGGTACGCAGAGATGAGACAGCTGCTGGTGGCTCCACCCTGGACAGTTCCCCAGTTTTGGGGGGCATTGTCTCAGGCGAATGGAGCAATAGGCACGATGCCCAGCCTGGGACAGCCTCTCAGGGTTTGGTTCCTGAGAGGAACAGACTGATGCGTGCTGGACTGGCTGCAGAGCAGCAGCTTTTTGTGTGCTATGCAGACAGTGTAGCTGGCAAGCCCCTGTCAAAGCAGAGACTCGCCCACTGGCTCTGTGAGGGAATATCACAGGCTTATGTGCTGGCCGGTAGGGACCCTCCTGCAGTCATCCGCGCGCACTCAACATGGAGTGTGGCTGCGTCGATGGTACTGTTCAGTGGAACAGGTGTGGAGGAGATCTGCACAGTGGCGTCCTGGTTGACGCCCTGTCCATTCATCAAGTTCTATCTGTTGGATGTGTCTGGGTCTTTCTCCGGTTCTGTGCTCAGTACTGGTACACGGGACCTGTGAAGAAATGACCTACTAGGCCTGAATCTCTCGTGTTGAAGCTCGATGGAGACCAGCCATTGGGTTGGTCAGCGTTACACCTTACTGTTTGTCGACATGATTAAGTGTAACATTGGTTTTTCACACCCCCCATTCTATAAACATGGGTGTGAGCGGAACCATATCTGGCTGACCTATTGCATTGTTACAGTCAATCCAGGTTATGACATAGCATGTTGTTCGTATTAGTGTCTCAGCAGGGAGTGAAGTCATCGGGCTTCGCCCCCTAAGCCAGTAGAGCCTTGTTAGACGGCGAAGCCTGTGTGAAATAGAACGATAGTTAAGTATTGTAACTCTAGTTCTATGATCACAGGCGGAGCCCTCTAACAGCTCGCCCTGCCGCTCCACGAGTCGCTGAAGACTTAGTGGATGCTGAATGAGGGGCCGCTCGCCATTTATAGCGCGAGGCCCCATAGAGGGTGTATAGGCTCATCCTGATTGGCTGAGCATGTGCATGCAAATTTCAGTGCGCTGAGGCGACTAGATGAGTGGCTAAGCCAGTAGAGCCTTGTTAGAGGGCTCCGCCTGTGATCATAGAACTAGAGTTACAATGCTTAACTATCGTTTCACTTGTTTGTAAACAAGCAATGAAGCTGGTGAGAGCTACCACATTGAAAAGGAGGGCTTGAAAAGATTCCCTGCACTACTGAAGGCAAGTGGTGTGACTTTGTATTCATCTTCTACAGATCCCTAAGGACCTGAACATCAAACAGCGTTATAATGTGTGTAGCATGGGCAAAAAAGTATGCCATTCTTCTTTGCTATCCGGTTTTATGAAAATAGGCAGTAGACCATAACCGCACCCTTCAAATGCTTGTGTACATATAGAATGATGTGACACATAATTTCAGCACAGCAATACATGCATCACATAAATATATGCTTCATATTCGTTTTAATTACATGTTACTTTTCCATTATAGAAGAAGTGCCTAAGCAGATGGACAAGGTGGCTAAAGAGAAGGAATGTGAATCATTGAAGAAGTGGGATGAACCTATGTATTTACTCAAGCCTTATACTGACATTGCCATCAGTCCAGGTAATACGGTTGTTAAGTAAGGGTTATTGTACAGGGAACCAGTCATTATGGCACTTTTTCACATCTAACCATATTCATCAGCAGTCAAGAAGTGTAGTCAATTTTGATTATTTGTAATCAACTTAACAATAACATTACTCATTGGTTACTGTACACAGTCCTACTGGATTCTTTTTTGGCACAAGCTTCTAAATTAGTGTTTAATAAAACCACTTTAAATACATTTTTTGTGCCAAATGATTAAAGGCCTACCTTGGTGATTTTAAATTCAACTTGCTTCTGTCACAAAAAATACTGGTTTTATGAACCCACATATTCACTACATCTAGCACCAGTGCTTAATTTGTGCCGGATCCTGCCGGAACAGGATCCGGCACCTCGCGGTTTTGGACTACCTGCATTCCGGTACTGATTTGCTTGGACCTGGCACCTGGTGGCATGAAACGTTTTTTTGTTTTTTTTTCTGCCATGTAATACTCCCAATAGTTGACTCTTCTTTCCTTTCCCCTCCCTTCCAAAAACCTGTCTCATTTCCATATGAAGACAGGTGAATACCCTATTAGAAAGTAGCAACAAGTGCATAGTAATCACGTCACACATGAGTGAGCTGCTCTGCAGAGTGTGTTATGGTAAACTTCAGACAGTGTCATGGCTAAAAGTTGAATTTGCTGTCCATATGTCTGCTGTGTGGAATATTTTGGAAAATTAGACAAGGTAAGTGTTACAGGTACCGGCTGGTACCAAATAGACAGTTAATAGTTTCTGCAAACAGGAGAAATAAATGAGACAGGGCAACTGCACTTGTGTTCGTTACGCCTCGCTCAGCAGAAAGAGATTTATTCACCATATATAATATAAAGCTTTTTCTTTTACTACATTGTTTCAATATGTTCATTTATGCATTGTCATACTGTATCTCTCATATGGAAAATACATATTCTCCAAAATAAAATACAGCCACACACGTTGTGTATTTACACATTTCAACATTCACTCTATTAGTAGTTATTAGTTATAGTTCTATTACTAGTTATAAGTTCTGTTGGTTCAGCCAACCAAAATAAAATAATAACAATAACTGTTACACTTCTAGGTTGTCTCATGTAACCTTAAAATAAAACCTAGCATACTGCTACTATTTGTATATGGCCATTAAGTATATGAGCTTACAGCTTTTAACTTTACTTTTAACCTTTTCAAACCTACCTAAACATTTTAACAATCTTACACATTAGAAAAATATTATGAAGTCAACTCAAATGTTCGTGGAGCCACAAATAAAACTCTGATTGGTGTGACTTGAATATCAAGAACAAAGCTACCGTGGCGCCATCTTATAATCAACACGGCACACTGGAAAATCCAACTACTCAATTACACACAACCAAATCAATGTATCCTTACAATAATCAATTTCCCGGTTATTCAGATATAAAGCAACATGTTTATATAGCAACACTTAGTTAGTTAACTTAGATTACTACTCCACAAACCTGCAAACAGGAGAAATAAATGAGACAGGGCAACTGCACTTGTGTTCGCTAAGCCTCGCTCAGCAGAAAGAGGGAGACCGTACGGCGCCAATCCCTTTCGTAGAGGCCTTCCTGAGCGAAGTAAAGCGCCATCCCCGTCGTAAAGACCGTCCTAGAGCGAAGTAAAGCACCACACTGCCCCCGGCTGGCTACAAGCTAGAATGTACATAGCGTACCTAGTGGAAGCATAGTAATTACTCATGACATGAAGGCTAGAACGTATATAGTGTACATACTGTGGAAACATGTTGACTACACATGGAAACAAAATACATTAACACAAATGTGACCCCACATTGGTGGGTGTCACATAAGCATGATTTGTTTAGTTTGTAAACGTGTTAGCATATTCTGTAATCTATTAGGTCTCTGCTGGGACAATCGAAATTCATATTTGCATAGATGACTGCGAAACAGACATTTTTTGGAGTGCGGACCTGTAAGTCCCACAGTTAAATATGCAGGCAATTGCGCATGTTATGTTGAGTGTCCAGAAATAATTGGGAGGCTAATAACATGAGAACTGGTTGATGTGAAGGGCTGTAAGCCACATCAATGTGGGCATTTCAAAACCAGCGCGTTCCAGCTGAATGTCGCATTTAGGTCTACTTCTAGCTGCACCGCGACACATTTTATTGCATTATTCGCTGACATTGTTTCCTACAGTCAAAATCAATATCCTATGAAAGTATTTGTATTGAATATTGATGCGTAACTACTCGAACCAATTTCTCTGGTAAATGGTTGAAGCCATTGCAGTTTCCTTTATGTATGATTAGAATGTCTTATAGTAGCCTATGTGGACATTTATATGTTGTGCACAGCGCAGTTATATCTTTAGTCTACTACTTAAACAGGTTTGTAAAAATGAGCATTATGTAGCCTATGCAATAATCAAATATTGTTATAGGTCCCCAGTAGTCGGAGCTCTAAGGTCATATAGTCGGTCATTTAGTAATGTTTAGGCTGTTAGGTCTACAATAAGCTATATGGCTGTACTGAGCACCACCGTGCCTCCAATGCGCAATTGTCTTCATATGTTCCGGAACCTTTTCCCTCTACACCGACTCGTGGGAACACCTACCCCTTGTTCCCCTTGGTGCTCCGGGACCTCATCATTTACAAAGTAAGCACTGTCTAGCACCCGTCTCGATAACTGTGGGTGTATCATTTCTGTTCACAACAGAGCTTTGATTGACAAGTTGACAGCCAATCACACACTGGAGGTGACCACCCATATAAACTATAAACGGTCTTGGATGTGTTAGACAGATGCTAGCAAAGAAGACGCTAGCATATGACAGCTAACATCACCTGTGGAAAAAAAGAGCTGTGCCTTCTTGCAGAGTGTTGTTTATTTGAATTAATTGAAGGAATAGAATCAGGTGTCAACCTAGCAAACTTGAAGAACCCACAAGTGTATGGATGCCTCCTCAGAACGTCTGCCCTGACATGACATGCCCTGACATATAGACATACAGTATGTGTTTCATTCTAAACCATGTCCCCTCAATTGAATTGGCCACAGGTGGACTCCAGTCAAGTTGTAGAGACATCTTAAGGACATTAAAAGGAATTTGGATGCACCTTAACTTAAAAGGGGTTGAATACGTATTGACTCAAAACATGACAGTCATTCATAACTTTCATTTGTAATTAATTTGTTAAAAAAATAAATAAATAAAAAAATCCACTTTAATTTGGGTTATTATGTGTAGATCAGTAACACAAATCCCAATTTAATAAATTTTGAATTCAGGCTTTAGGCCTTTAGTCTCCCCTAGACAGGATGTCAAGGGGATTGAATGCTTTCTGAAAACACAATATGCACAACGTTAGTTATGTTACCATAACTCCAGATTCTATGAGTATAAGCGTAGCCCTCTAAGAGCTGTCGCTATTGGGTTTATCCCTCTCGCGCATGCGCAGTCTGAAGATTTTCTTTCCCGCCACTTTACGCTACAGTGGCCACACTCAGGTCCTCAACTATAGAATATACAGCGTCGGGACCTGAGCTCTGGTCCCAAAAGCCAGTAAATTCTTCGGCCAATGTCGATGGAGCAGGGGGCCTAAGTCTTAGAGGGCTACGTCTATACTCATAGACCATCAAGCAGCTCCCGTCGGATAAGAGGGGGAAGCTGAGACATGTGCAGCCAGATGTTCTGCTGCACCATAGTCTGCCACGCCATGATCCTGGACGACGCCACCGTTGTCACTGTGGCGAGAGTCAGGACAGCCGTCATCACTTTGCCAATGTTCGTGGCCAACTCTGGGGAAAAAACCCTGGACTTGGTGGCCATGGCGGAGACAGCCGAGGACAACAGGGCGATGTTGCTATGCGCCGCTGTGATCTGCACTGCACACTGGTGCGAGTAATCAGATAGGCGGGCGTAGGCTAGGTCCCGCGGCGTCAGCAGTGAAGGTTTCTGCTTACCAAAAAAGGTAGCCTTGGGGAGGAGGATCGACGCCAAGCTCTGTTGAAGCGGCAGAACGGAGGGAAAACCTTTTTCTGTGTCCCCGTGGACCCTGGTGAAAGGTTCCCATCTGGCCACCGGAGCTCGCAGTTTTCCGGGGATGGAAAATTCTGCCTCCCTGAAGGGCTGAAGCTCCGAAAACCTGGGCCAAAGCAGGGGGCGTTGAACAGCGGCTCCTGGATGTACACATCCCCGCCTAAGAGGCCGTGAGCAGGTGCAGGTTGCTCTGCCGGCATCGCTATGCCCCTCAAGTCCGCCGCCTGCTTAATGATATCCGGCAAGTCCAGGAGACGTCCTTTGGCGGCTGGCAGTTTGGAGCGGAGAAGGAGAGGACCGCAGCAACGGAGCTCCTTGCCACGGTGGGAAAGGGGAAAGCCGCAATTCCGGGGCCCTGCCCTCGAGATCAGGCTCCCGACGGGGAGACGGGAGAATCGGGAGGAGAGCCCGAGATGGAGGGAGCCGAGCCGATTGATACTCCAGTTGTCCTGCTTTTATTTCTTTTAAACTCTCTGGTCTGTTGTCATTTACGGAAGCGTATTGATGCCACAGTGGGAAAAAAAAAACGGCTCAGTATCTCATTAAAGCGAGAAACCTTTCTCGTTATAATGAGATCTTTTTCTCGTTATAACAATATATTTTCACGTTATAATGACATCTTTTCTCGCTATTATGACATACAAACTTATCGACATACCAACTTATCTCGTTATAACGAGAAACTTTTCTCGTTATAACGAGATGTCAACTTATCTCGTTATAACGAGAAAAGTTGGTATGCCATTACAAGGTTTCAGGTGCCATCTTCCATGATCCTGATCGGTGGTGGATTCCCCATGAACTGACACTTGGCTCACCGGAATGGTCTGAGACATCACCATGGCCCAAAACACGGATACCCCACTGTTGATATTTTTACGAAATTGCGGTGTACCTGAAGAGTGTCTTTCATGAATGGAACAAGAACATGTAAGCGTTGTTTTTGGGAAAATGATAGCCAACACGTGAGCTTGTGCTAGCATGTTTATCAATCGACATTAGCCTATTTCGCTAGCAGGTTATGCCACGTTATTTCGACGAACTAGTGGAGAGTAAATTACACTTAAAAAAAAATGTGGTTGAGTAGAACCAAGTAGACAAGCTCCCAACTCTACCAGCGGTATCAGATCATGCCCAGCAGGATAATGATGTAGGCTACACTACCATAGTTTGCTAACATTACTGACGTTTCAAACAGAGGAAGAGGAGGTGTTTGCTGCTTTGCCCAATGTTGTCAGAACCTAAGTCTATGTTATTTTGGCACAGATCATTTCTCTTTTTAATAGTTGGCATGCCTAATCAGAACCATGCTGTGCTGGCTGTACATTCATAGGTTATCCTAACTAAAATGGGGTAAAAAATCAACCCGACTTAACAATTTAAAGTAGCTTTGATTGTGATGTTGGTGGTGTAAAAGTCTTGTTACTCCAGCCAGTATTTGCTGACAAAATAAAAAGTAATCCAATGCGAAATAATAAAATAATCAAAAACTATAAAACCAAGCACAGTCATCAAGCAGGGCAATCATTTTCCAGACTAGCAGTATTAAGGCCAGGGGCTATGTATTGCTTAATATGTCTTTATTTATATACCTCCCACATCTTTCTCTCTCTCTCTGTCTGTCTCTCCTTCTCTCTCTCCTACACACACAGACACACACACACACACACACGCACATACACACCTGGCGTAGTAGCTTGCTCCTCCTATATTATGGTGAGGACTAGTCTACCCCCTCCTCCTATATGCCCCAATACTGTGGTAAGGGTTAAAACGAGAACAGTTTCTCTGAATTGTGAGTTTTGTCTTACAGAGTTTGGTCCTTAAAAAGAACAGCGACAAGAAAAGAAAAATAAATCGGTATATACGAAAAAAGTTGAATTGGGAGTTTTGTCTTACAGAGTGTGGTCCTTAAAAAAATTTGGGAGTTTTGTCTTACAGAGTTTGGTCCTTAAAAAAGAACAGCGACAAGAAAAGAAAAATAAATCTGTACATACGAGAAAAGTTTCTTGTTATAATGAGATAAGTTGGTATGTCATAATAACGAGAAAAGATGTAATTATAACATGAACAAATCTTGTTATAACGAGAAAAAGATCTTGTTATAACGAGAAAGGTTTCTCGTTATAATGAGATACTGAGCCGATTTTTTTCCCCCCACTGTGGCATCAATACGCTGCCGTAGTCATTTCTAGTGTTTTCTGATTATTGGTCCATTACGAATCTTAACCTTTCTTACATGGCATATACTACAGCAAATTTGACAAGCCAGCCAGGAGCCCTAAGCTCAGCAGTAATAGTGGAATACACTATTAGTCTGGGAGTCTGAGAGCCTGGGAAATTTGTAATGTCGGGACAACATTAATTTTGGAGGAGACTAAGTCATATTGAGCTTATCAGTGGACACTCCCCCATCCTCCTTTATTATTTTGCTTTAATAATTGTATTTTATCTATTCTTTTTAGTGTAGATAATATATCTGTATAGATCTGTAATGAATGAATATGTTGGCTAATGGATGGGTTTGAAGTGATGCACATGCAGGCACTGTGGGGCAGCCTGGGGTCTTTGAATGTGTAGGAGTATCTAGTGTAAAACCTCCTTGGTAGGAGCGCTTGTGCTCGATTTACTGGACCCAGAGCTTGCGATGTACAGCTATGTATAGTACTGATATGCTGGTGTGTTCATGGTCTGCAGGTGAATAAAGCTGTCTCAAGTGTATAAAAGTAGTGACATAGTTGTCCAATGACTTTGGAGATGATTGTGTGATTTGAAAATACAAATGTGAGGTGTATATGTCAGTCGTCAAGTTAATTTAATTGATAGACCATAGGCCATTTTGTACGTATTTTTTATGCACTAAAATATAAAAGAAGACTTTGCAGATGTACATGCTCTACCCAGTGAACCCAGAGCTTGCAATCTAAAGCTCTGCAGAGCACTGTGCCAGTGTGTATGTGATTTGTAGAGAGCACCCAGGAGGAATACACTTTATGTTAAACCTTTACATGCCTGGAACTCCCTCATTTAGACCATGTGTGTAACACAGACTTTCCCTTGCTCTCCCTTTCCCCCCTTCTGCTTTATGGAGTGACAAAGGCCATGAAGACAAGAGAGAACAGAACAAGTGAGAACAGACAGAACAAGCGAGAACAGACACATTACAAATTTAGAGATATTAGGGTATAACTATTGGGTAGATTATCAGCTGTACTGCATAGATGGGTCTTGGCAGAAAGCTTGTTCCAGAGGGAGGTGAGGCCATAAGAGAATATTGTGCTCCCAGCTGTTTTCTTTTGAATATGAGGAATGACAAAGTCCCAAACATCCTGCTTTTTTCCATCTGTAAATCCTACCTACCACTGTGTCACAGGACTCAGCTCATTATAAGTATAAGACACATAATATAAGACACACAAAACAGATTTTGTTCTACACACCTGCATATAGGCTACTGACAGCCCACGTGTGCGCGCGCACACACACACACACACACACACACACACACATACTTATACAGAAGCATGCCCCTAAACAACAACCAACACATGGTGTGTAGAAAATGTAACTTTTTAGACTGAAAACATAATGCTAGTGTGCATTTTAAAAAAAATATAGCATCATTCTGTCCTTGTATAAGAAACCTTAATTGGCCAGTGTTGGGCCAAAAATTTTTACACCACATTTCCACTGCCAGTGTGTCTTTACGTTGATTTCCTTTCCCGACATGGAAGAAAATAAATAATGTCAATGTTTGTGGATTTTTCTTACCGGTGGTTTTTCAAACGGTAAGACATTTTAAAAACATTTCACAGGACTACAAAGAATGAAGTAGCCTACAGAAGGTAACCTGTCTAATTGCCTTATAATGAACAAAGATTATGCTTGTTAGTGTTTTTATTCTCTCAAACCAGAAGCCTCCATTGATTCTACAAAGAAGTTGACAGACTTAACATTAGTGTACTTGTCATTTATTAAGCACATTTCTCCATTTGTGCAGTGGCAACACAACAACACACACTGAGGACAAAACAAGGACACACCGCTAGAGGAAACACATTTTTTTCAGGGATACATATTTTAGTACAGCAGCTGTACCTAAAAGATACACACACACACAGAAACCTTTGTATAGTTACTGAAATGTGTGATTAGGGATGGAGTCCTTAGAAATTAGTTAAAGGATTCTATAAAAGAATGTGCCTTACCGTGCATGGGTTCAAGAAATTATGAAAAATGTTTTCAATCTGAAACCATTGCTTAACAAAGATCCCTTAAGGGCACTTTATTCGGACAAAAAGGGCTCTGAATGGGCTATGTACCCACTCATCAAACATTGTGATGTGATTAGCAATGCGTAAGTAACTGTAGAGCGAAACAGATGAATCCTGTACACAATGGACTCTCCAAATCATTGTGGAAATGAAAGATGAAAGAGATTTTATGCTGTCAGTGGGATTTCATAGATGTAATATGACATCTCTGTGCCTGCTTTGTCCAAGGTCTCACTGTTAACGTTATAGCTCAGTAAGATCTGCATTAAACTTTTCACTCATGTAATCTGCTGGTCAGTTTAACTTGAAAGCAAGAATGCAATAGCTTATACTGTACTATCCCAATTCTTGAGAATTAGGCGTGCTGAGTGGACAGTGAACACCGATGCGCTTGGACGGTGCGCTACGGGTGCGCCTGGCATTGCCAAGCAACCAAACCAAAGACAGCAACTTCACACAAAGTTTGTTACAAAGTTTGGACCTTCGTTTGGATGGTGAGCGATTCAAGGCTTATTTCAGGCTTTCAGGCTGTGTGACATGCCACACATGCCACACATGCCATGAACACTTGCGGTGTTGATATTTGTATCTCAGTTCGCCATGGTCGCGGTCAGTGAATGGATTTGAGTGTGCAAAAGACGGCATGTGAACCGGCCCCTTATGGGAGAGAAACTAAATTCTAACAATTACAGGAATTACATTATTATTAGTCTTGTCTTCATGGCCTTTGTCACTCCATAAAGCAGAAGGGGGGAAAGGGAGAGCAAGGGAAAGTCTGTTACACACATGGTCTAAATGAGGGAGTTCCAGGAATTACATATTATTCTAGGACTAAAAAACATATTTTAAAGTGCAAAATCCCTCTGATTGCCCACTGACTTGGTATGAGTCAGTGGGTCCTATTCTGACAGATCAGGAGTGGAAAACAACATTTTGGGGTCTTCGTAAACCATGACTTTACATTACGAGGCCTTTGGACAATGATGCAGAGCTTTACTGCTAAAGCGCTATAGATAAACTGAGGGGAACACTCACTGTGACAGAGCCATGTTGACACCTTCAAAACTAATGTTTAGGTTATTATAGGGGGAATTTTGGGGCTTTGGTAAATAAATAAATGACAAAGCCCTTTGACTGCAGGGCAGTAAATGTAAAGTTAGTGACAGCATCATCATGTATCAGGCTCTGGCTCAAGGGCCCCCTGAGCTCTTGGGCCCCTGGGCCTGTGCCCGGTTGCCCGTTCAGTAATCCACCCATGGTGGCAGGGCTACTACCACTTCCCACTCTATTGACATGAATTTACCTGATTTGCACAAATCGTTATAAGATCCTACTGTAACGTAGCGGAAGAGGTGTTTCCCGGTAATTGGTATACCTCTCTCATTGTGTGTGTTATAAATAGCTCAGCGGCGGAGTTAGCAGGTGTGGTCATGCCTGGTTTATGCAATGTTATCCAGAGTTAATTCTCCTTCTTTGAGGTGCCAATCCATGCCAGTTGTTTGATAGGGTTGGCGTTAGGGTTGTTGCATTTTGTGACATTTAGAAACAACCTTCTGGTTTGGTTGGGTAAACTACTAATTACATTTATATTGGCAAATTAATGTCTATCTAATAGATAGGCTGTTTGTCCTGGTTGTGAAGTTGATTTGTGGGAAGAGGTATAAACCTAAGGAAGGTATAACTATATTTCTGTAGTCTGGCAATCATCCTATTCAGTTCTTATTCACATAGCCAGATGAACTTGAGTCATCTCAGTAGATGTTGTTTTAGAGATAAATGTTGCCATCG
This sequence comes from Centroberyx affinis, assembly GCF_046629955.1. NCBI lineage: Eukaryota > Metazoa > Chordata > Actinopteri > Beryciformes > Berycidae > Centroberyx > Centroberyx affinis. The sequence continues at coordinate 256,576 of NW_027280680.1, read as the reverse complement.
TTTAAATGCCATAGGTTTCAGACTTGGCTGGGTCTTCTGGCGTGCGTCCACCATAGCTGAGGTAGGATTTAAACTCAGTGTGGTCTGCGTTTCTTTGCCCATTGCCCACACTCAAAACTGCCCACTGCCACAATGTAAATATGAAGACAACAATTGGAAATTGTTGTATTTTATTTCAGAAGTTTGTTAATGTTTTGTCTTCTGAACTTTATATTTTTAAACAGCCTGCTTCTGCTGTTAGTAGCGAGCCTAGTTTCTGTCATACTTTCAATGATCTAGCATGCATTTTAACACTCTTTGTAACGGAGACATTGCTTTGACAGATTCATGATTTGTTTTTCATCATTGCACACTGTAATTCCTGTAGGCCTATTTTATTTTTGACAAACCAACTGTATTGGACGTTTAACTCTGTTTTGGTCATCTTTCAGTAGGCAGACTGTGGAGCTTAGGTGTGGCTGTGGTACCTGGGCTGCTAGCTCAGACCTTTCCCCTTCCTTTCACCTGCACCTCTTTTTTTTTTTCCAACGGCACAGCTGAGGGCATCACGAGCCAAATTCAGGTCAAGCAGTCAGTCAGTCAGTCAGTCAGTCATTCAGGTAACTCTTAGTGAAATGATGCACTTTGTCAGATGGCCTCTAGAGGGCGTTTTTGACTGTGAGATGCAGTGTTTCCCATACAGAGGCACAAAATCAAAAGTTGGTCGCTGTATATAAATGGATCTAAATCGATCTCTAATGCGCCTGATGTGCATCACGTCATGTCTGTAATTTGGAGATGTATAGACAGCAGACCAGCAGCATTGAACTCAATCCATAGAGTCTCCCGGTGTGAAAACAAAAGTGAAACTTAATATTCCACAGTCAGTAACGGGGATTTGCAGACAGTAACTCGTCTTCGCTGCCCTACAAAGTTTAACGGTAGGTGACGTCATCTGGTGATATTTAAATTAGTGGAATTAGGTAATTTAACCGTGTCACAGTGCTTCAGTGCATAGAATTGAACACACACCCTGTGGGTCCGTACAGGATCTGTGCTTGTTTTTTTTAACAAATTATGATAAATAAAAACTAGATTTCTTAAATATTTTTACATTTTCACAGTATTTTGTCATTTATTCTTTTGCAGGATTTTCAATTCTCTTAATAAAGCCATTTGGTCATTTGAACTTGAAGCCAAATTGCTTACAAATCCACCTGTGTGTGGTGAACCTATTTCCTCCCAAGGTGGTGTTGTTGGGCTACTTGGTTTCCCATGGCCCCTAGCCAGTCTGGCCACAATAAGGTTTATCTGTTATGTAAATGTATAAAACTGGTGAGGAAAGTAGGCCTATATTTACTTTAAATTCACATGTTAATTGGACATGTCAAGACTAGGATTAAGTGTTAAGACACCATAAGTGGTGCTTTGGTGATATTTGTCAACACCATTAAATAATGTGTCACCACCATCAGACAGAAAACCTGACAGTGTTGACGTGATGGTGTTGACTACATTCATGTATCTACATGTTTAGCAGAGGCAGCCTGTGTGTGTGTGTGTCAGGCTTGGAATTTTGTCATTTTAGGGGCAAGGCCATTTCGCTTCGGTGTCACAAATTTTGTTAGGGCACAAAGGCCACATGCCAGGGCACAAAGGCCATTGAGTGAAATAAAAGGATTTGGAGCCTACAAATATTAATAGAAGAGATGAATGTTATACTGTTTTGAAAACATGGGGTCTTCAGCTTTCAGAATCCGTAAACCAATTGTATGTTGTCCAAACTATGTCTTATTACGAAGTATTTTAACAATGAAGTCATACAAATATAAACTTCGTAAATATAAGAGCAAGTTGTGATCAAAAGATCCGGGATAATTTTCTCGTCAGTCTACAATAACATGCTTGCTTGGTATCGCTGGAAACTAGAAATTCCGAGTTTTCCAATGACCCTAAACGCACCACGATTGGAACGATACAACGTCCGCCATTTCCGGGGAAAGGTAGAAATCAAACTTCACATTTTACAGTCACACTGACAAAAATCTAAAATCCAAAATATTTCACCAAGGCTTATGTTATTTTCGCCAAAAACGGCAGATTTTAGTTACTCACGTTTCTACGGTATGTTTGAGATTTTCACCAGCCATTTCAGACCAGACAGACTGGAGCTCTATGGTGGGAGCTCTGGCTCTTTGTCGCCATCTGGTGGCTGAGCAGTTTGATTCAGTTAAGCACTAAATAAGTCAGCTATCTATCTATCAATACTAGCTAGCTTGCTTACCTGCATATAGTCCTTCTCAGTTGCACTCCCGTTTTCTTGATATTCCGAATTTAATGTAGCCTGCTAGTGGCTTTGATGTGATGTGATGCTGGCGCGCGCATGCACACTACCAATCCAAGCTACAACAAGGACTGCTGCAGTTCTAAGAGGCCACTGACGCTTTTAAAGCAACCTCGAGATTTTGACAGTAGCAGGGCAGAAATGCCATGGTGGCCGTAGGGGCGTACGGACATCACGGCCAGAGCGAGGGGCAACATGGCCGCTGTGAAATTCCTACCCTGGTGTGTGTGTGTGTGTGTGTGTGTGTGTGTATTCTATATATTATTCATAAACATATTTGCGATATTGGTCCCCTAATCACTTGACCTTATTCCATAAAGGGGTGAAAGAGGAAAGCCATCACATTGTGAAACCGGTATTGCTACAAAGTAAAGGTTTCAATGTATCAGTATATAAGGGCCATGGGTCAAGGATAAACTACCTTGTTATCATGCACATCTACTGTGTTCAGCAGCTGAAGGCTGTAAGGAAAATACATCCTGTGAAGCCTTGGCCTCGCATACGCGCCTACCCTGTAGCATTGGAAAGATGTATCAACAGGACTACATGTAGAGGCTAAGGGGCAAGGACAAATCAGTTAAATGTTGATTCTTCTCCCTTTGTTCTTCCATATTTGCGTTTTAAAGACATTCAGGCTTTCGTTAAGTGATTCCAAATTGACTTGGTAATTTGCTGAGAACCAGAGAGCCAGCAAGGAATAGTAATGAAGAGGAGACAGAGGCTTGCGACAGAGACAGACAAGGGAGGAGAGAGAGAGAGAGAGAGAGAGAGAGAGAGAGAAGGGAAGACAAACTCAATCAGGAATGCATTCTAATGGCCAGTTCTATATGGATGTGCATGAAGCATCTGATATACTTGCAATGGTCTGGTGATATTCATCACCTCTGCTGTAATCTCTTTTGTATTGTGTTCCTTAAAACCCCAAGAGAAGAGTTGCTCATGCGTCTGTATGAAAATGATGACTGCATTGTCTGTCTTTAGCCTCACATACCAAAGACGCAACCTGGGGAATATCCTTAATCTACTACTCACCATGTTACAAATTATAAACAAGGTATTTAGCTGATAACACTCATCCAGTTAGCTACATTCAGTGAGCTAGTTGGTAGGGGTTCGCTCAAGGATACTTTGACAGGACATGTGGCTGTTGATGGACAAATGCAGGAATTGAACCTGCAGCCTATGTTATGGGACAGTCTCTTTAGCTACTAGGGCTCTCTGCCACCAGTTTGTCATCTCTGTGGAAATTCCTATTCATTGCAAATATGGAGTATTCAAAATCTATGATCTGCAATCCACTGCTCTCCATTCAATATATATCCTTTTCAATGATAAGTCTTACTGATAATTGGGCTTATCATGTCTTTTGACAGTGATATTGATTGTCATATCATGAGGAGGATGCTTGTGCACTTGATTCTGTTCTGTATGCACCCATGGGTGTTTATAGTGCTCCCTGTCAAATCTTTAGCATGCTTGTTTAGATTTGTGTGGGGGGCATCCTCACCAAATATACCACACACCAAATATAACTATATTCTTGTATAATCATTTGTTGTTACAAATGGTTTGAACTTTATGACAAGTGTTTATGAGTGTTTATGAACTAACCTAACCCTAACCCAAGTAAAATTTAATGGAAGGTCAAAAGATTTTGCCACAACAAAGCAATATCAGATAGATACACAAAGCCAGCATCTTTAACCATTTACTAAAAACAATATGTGTGGAAATGTCCATGAGGGTTAGTTACATAATTATGTATTTTACCTTTGCCAAGGCAATAACTAATGTAGTTATGTGATTGAATGTGTATTTAAAACCCCCAGTATGACTGCCAATCTTGTCCTTTTGACTGCAAATGTCTATAAAAGGAATCCATACACTATATGTTTGAATTCTTTTGATATAATAGCTAAGTTCACATCAACTGACCAGAGTTAAAATTACAGTTTGCTGAAGTACTGAAGGAGCTTTCTCTCTCTCTACAGATCACAGGTCCTGCATTATGAAAGACCAGAGTAATCTTTCTCATTGACAAACATTTGTCATTGCCAAACCCTTTTTAATATTAGCTATCAATGGCTGCTACCAGTGAATACTTAAGCATTCTCATGTGGTCTCCACAATTGCCACTAGGAAGATAAATTATCACTTTTGACCCTACCAAAGACCACTATTTTCAAAACAAACCCTGCGGCCAAGCCCTTTTTATCTTCTCCTAATTCATATTCTCTCTTCTTTTCAAAGCCGCATATTAGTTTTCAGACCCTAGCACTGCTCTGCCTCTGCTTTTTACACCTGGTATCTGTGTCTGCAGGGATATGGGCCGGAGTGAACGTGTGTAGAAATCAGACATGTACCGTAAAGGAGGATCAGACGTGTCTAACATAGTTCACATTCCAGCCCATCAGCCACATACAAGACAACATAAGCCAGATAAATTCATATAACAAAGTCCCTTTGAAATGCTAATGTGAAATGCTTAACGGGAAGTACAGAATTTTAATTAGATTGTCTTTGCATTGTAATGGATTGCTCTTTTGTTGCCGCTCTCCAGCATTGATAATTCATTAATTGTCCTTTTGGCTGTTGCTGTGGCATTTAATTAGAAGTTATGTGGGAATCAAAAGACTTTATCAAGTCAACTCCTCAATAAGTAAAGTGGATACACACATTAGCAGATTCTGCTGATGTTGCTGAGATTATATCCAAAACTTTACAAGATGAAGGTTAAATATACAGTAACAGATGGTGATAACACATTGCTACTGGTGTGAATAAATGTTAGAGTGAATAGGAAAATTTCCTCCATGCACTTTTAAAAGTTTGTTGTTTTAATTACTTTCACACTTGCCAATTGTGGTCTTTTACACTAACCATCCATTGCATTAAGCACTCATTTTTGTAATTCTGTTAATAATATCTTGCATTGAAGACACATAGTCTCTGAATTCCTTTCTGAGAACCGCCTGTATGATCCCAACCAGTCTGGCTTCAAACGCGGACACTCTACCGAGACTGCGCTCTTGTCTGTAGTAGAAACACTGCGATCAGCTAGAGCTGCCGGTCAGTCCTCTGTCCTACTGCTACTTGACCTATCGGCCGCCTTTGACACGGTGAACCACCAAATCCTCCTCTCCACACTCGCTGAGCTCGGCTTCTCAGGATCTACCCTCTGCTGGTTTGAGTTCTACCTCTCAGGGAGATCCTTCAGAGTGTCCTGGAGAGGGGAAGTGTCTAAATCCCACTGCTTGTCCACAGGGGTACCTCAAGGGTCAGTGCTTGGACCCCTTCTCTTTTCATTATACACCACCTCATTGGGTGCAGTGATCCGCTCACATGGCTTCTCTTATCATTCATATGCTGACGATACCCAGCTCCTCCTGTCGTTCCCGCCAGACGACCCCACAGTCTCGGCGCGGATATCGGCATGCCTCGCCGACATCTCGGCTTGGATGAAGGAATGCCACCTTCAGCTTAACTTGTCAAAGACTGAGCTCCTTGTCATCCCAGCCAGTCCCTCTATACAACAACAAATCAGTATCCAGCTCGAATCAACTGAGCTCATACCCACAAAGTCTGCCAGAAACTTGGGTGTCATGATTGATGACCAGCTAACCTTCAAGGAGCATGTGACTTCTGTTGCTCGGTCATGCCGATTTGCTCTATACAATATCAGGAAGATCAGACCCTACCTGTCTGAGCATGCAGCACAACTCCTGGTACAGGCTCTTGTAATATCACGCCTTGACTACTGCAACTCCTTACTGGCAGGGCTCCCGGCCTGTACTTTCAAACCTCTGCAGATGATCCAGAACGCGGCGGCGCGTCTGGTCTTCAACCAGCCTAAAAGAGCACATGTCACTCCGCTATTCATATCCCTCCACTGGCTCCCAGTTGCTGCCCGCATCAAGTTCAAGTCCTTGATGCTCGCCTACAAAACAATAACCAAAACGGCTCCGACCTACCTGAACTCCCTCATTCAGGTCTACGCTCCCTCCCGCTCACTACGCTCTGCCATGGAGCGGCGCCTGGTGCTGCCACCACAGCAAGGCCCTAAGTCTCTAGCCAGACTCTTCTCTTCTGTGGTTCCCCGGTGGTGGAACGAGTTGCCAAACTCCATTCGATCCGCAGAATCCCTCTCTATCCTTAAGAAAAGGCTAAAGACCCAGCTCTTTAGCGAATACCTCCTTTCATAAAAAAAAAATAAAAAAATTTTGATGCACTCTATGCATTACCTCATAGCACTGCCTTGTAGCACTCCCTCGTAGCACCTATGTCCTGTTGGACCAGAACTTAGCTCTATAGCAGTTACTCTCGTTGTTCTCTCCTATCTAGAAACTTGCTTGTGTTGTATGCAAATCTCATGTGTAAGTCGCTTTGGATAAAAGCGTCTGCCAAATGTGAAATTGTAAATTGTAAATTGTATAAATCTTCCAATCATGAATATAAAGTAATCGAAGAAGATGTACAGAAAAATATGCAAACAGGTTTGCATATTTTTCTAAAAATTCTAACTTAGCTGTTGACCTGGACTAAAATACTTTTGAATTGGTCCCAAGTTTCATAAATAGTACATAAACCTCCTCAGAAGTGTCATAACACTTGCAAAATAAGATAAATCAAGTGTTCCTTGTGTTTCCATGCATGTTTATTTTTTGGTTGGATTTCTGCACAAGATATACAAACATAACACAGATTTACATTATACATATGTCAGGGACTGTAACACTTTGTAGACAATGTTTGTAGACAATGTTAATGTATTCGTTTAAGCTCATACACCAAGTATTCCCTGGTACTGTTGTACATGCGTATGTGTGTGTGTGTGTGTGTGTGTGTGTGTGCACGCGTGTGCACGCGCGCGTGGGTGTGTGTGGCCCTACCTCTTGTAGCTGTCTGCACCCAGGAACTAGCTGTCACATTTGATCAGGAAGCATATCACTCATGTTTCCTAGATTTAATTAGCAGAGTCTGGGTAAAGCTGCCCTTGGGAAGCCAGTTTTCCTTTTTCTTAATTGGTCCATTAATTAGATCAGAAAAGCACATTGTGTTTGCCCACTTGAAAGCTTGACACTGTTGAAGCATCTTATGAGTGTGTGTGTCTGCATTTTATATGAAGGATAGGAGGAAAATAATGATAATTTCAAGGGGGGTGGAGGAGTGGGCGTAGGGTGGGTGAGGGGTGTAGAGTGAAAGAAAGGTCTGCATAATCCACAGGTTCCACCCATCCACAGTTCCCACAGGTGACAATTTCACATTAGTTGTACATATCCTACTGTATGGAATCAAGACAGGTCATTTAAAACAAGACTAGGTTGACCTAGTGCAAGCCGGGCCCTCAATGTCTCGCTTCCTCTTGGCTTTCGCGCCCTAGTATAATACATGTTCTGGACTATAGGTAACGTGTATTGAAAACCTGTTTAGCCACGGTGAAGTTACAGGTGTTTCTCTCAACATGGAGACTAGCCTCTTTGATCCACAGTAGATGTGGTGTTCAGAGTCACCTACTGGTAAAGACATGAACAGCTTCACTTGGTGACTACCATTAGCACTCATATAAACAAAGCACAATCATGTCATAAAAAGAAACAGGTACCTCACCTCTTTTTAGCACGCTGAGTGCTGGACCTGTTCTCAAGTTGAAATAATTTCAACTTTGTCTGAAGCACACCGCTCATCGATGTCACTTCAGAGGTCTACCAACCAATGAGGATGAATCAGGGGCGGGACCAAGAGCCGGCATCCTGCCGTTTTGTAGCTAACGTTAGCTAGACTAACGTTAGCTAACTGCTAACTGCCAAAGCGGCTAACTGCCAAAGCGCTTCAAGCACTCAAGAGGTCGCCTGGTGGACACGCGCCCTTAGTGATTCTGCCAGCTCCTCTCTCTTTTGCTGCAATTCATGAACCCAAATCCTTCAGCTATGTCGTTATTTACGTTCGAGAGCGAGTAAAATAAAAACACGTCGGTAAAGTCATCATGCTCCATATTTTCTCTGAATATTCGGCGCCGACGATATCGTTGTAGTGTGAATGCTTGAGCAACACGTTGTAGTTGGAGTTATCTTTATAGTTGTCGCTCTAGGTGTGAATGGGCCTTAACAGTGCAAGCAATGCGATTTCACGTCTACCACCATAACTGTGTAGGTCTTCTTGTCGCGTGACTTTCAACAATGGGTGGTCAGTCAGTCAGTTAGCTACTTTCACTCTTCTAGGCCGGTTCCAGGGGCCCGGCAAAAAATGTATAGGTTATAACCACTGTTCCCTGGTGCCGGAAAACAGAAACCACTTCGGTCTTCGTTAGACCTCCAGTGAAGTTGAGGGAATGGCTTCTATTTTACAACTTGTTTCAGTCAAATGGGTAGCTGTTCTTCAATGACAAAAAATAATTTCAATGTTACATAAGATTTTCATCCTCAACACAAACAGGTTTAAATATTTTTTAAAGCTTCATTAGAATTTAGAGGTGTTCAGCAAAATCTTTAAGGTTTGTATTTTAATTTTGCCTCATAATGTTCCCATTTGCATAATGCAAACAAAATAAGGGTTTGAATTGAGGAGGGAATCATTTTATTTTTGATGATTAGAAAATTATATTGGCATGTAAGCATACAAATGCATGTATTCATGTATTTCCAGATGTGTAATCTGCTTAAGTATATTATCATAATTTAAACACTAAAGTTGTGTTAGGTGCAATGTCATATTTGTGTAAGTCTACTGTATCTCAGACAAAAGAGCAGAAGATCACAAGACTCAGTAGACTAGACATCCTCAATTTCCACCAAGTTTGGTGGAGGTCTTAAAGCTACGGTAGGCAATTTCTTTTTAGAACCATTTTGGTATTTGGTGAAATTCTCTTTACATCCCGACAGCTATCAATAAATCAAATGCTCAGGAAAAAAAATACGGTCTCTGTGGCTGTCCCAGGCCCTGTAATCAGCCACTCTAAAATCTCAGGACGCCCGGATCTTAAAAACTCATCAGCAAGGAGGTGTCCCGGCCCTACCTGTCAATCACATGCTCACAGACAGTCTAGTCCTGACCAGCCTGCAAACTGCATAGAGAAAACTAATATATCCGCAGAAGAGAGGAGGTGAAACAGCCATAATCAAACTGAATACTGGGACTGGAATAAACTTGTTGAGTAAGGAAACCAGTTATTTTCCCCACTGCACAAGACTGTTCATCAGCAAGGAGCCACATTCAGGTCAGTCAGCTGGTGTTAGGTAGCCTATTGTAGCTATGGCTTTGACGCTGTGGTAGCTAATCTATGTGACAATTTTTTTTTTTTTTTCCACCAAGTTGAATCTAGTTACAACTAGATTGAGCCAGCAGATGTGTTTTGCATAAAAGATTTGGAATTTATTAAGTTTGCCCTCGCTCTCATGCCGCCTTGTTTGAAGGGAGGAGTTATAGGAGGGAGGGAGGGAGCAGAGAGGGAGGAGGGGGAATTTTTTTGTTGTGTCCTTTCAAATTCTTGCTAATTTTTCCAAAGTTTTAAGCTAGCTAGCGAGCTTTAATGCTCGCTTCAGAGGCGTTTTTAGTGAGTTAGATAATTTTGCAATCACTTATTGCTGTACATTTTCCTCTAGTACAAAGATTATGGTGGCACACCTAAAACTTTAACCACCATCAGTTCACTTTAAACATCTTGACAGCATGAATCACTTATTTGTTGGGCACTGTTGGGACATGGCATGGTAAATTGTAGACGGTAAGCAATATGCTGGCTTACTGTTATGCTATAGCTGTCCCTGAAGGCCTGCATAAATATCCTACTCAAATGAATAAAACAAGTTATCAGATTATGAAGATATATTTGATCTACTGTTAAATATTTCTGATGAAAAATGTAAATTAAAAAACCCAAGGTAATGAATAGGTTCTCCTTGGCCCCACTCCTGCAGGGATTGTTGTATAATACACCATGAATTTTCTATCAGAGGAGATCAAATTTGATCTGTGGGACTGTTTACAGCAAGTGAGTTAAATGCAAGCTAAATGTTGCCCATCCCATGGCCCCAACCATATGGGGTAGCTCAATCCCTTTTACAGAACAGGTTCAAGGGATAGTACAGTGTTTCCCCTAGGATGGAGTTACAGCAGCGGAGGTGAAGCACGCGCACAAAGCGCGTGTGCAAATTTTTCAAAGCGCGTCCTGTCGGGAGGTTTCTATGTGTCTGCCGGCACCAGAAGGGCTCTTGAGGCCTAAGTACATACATTTGTGCACAGTAATGAGCAGGGGAAATGTCTGTCTATCTTACATATGAGGTGTCTAAAGATTTAGGAAAATACACTTTTATTGAACATAATAAAAGTATAATCTTTAAAACAATTATTGACATTTATTGTCAATTATTAATTCTTTCTTCTTTTGATCAGCCAGTCTTTTAAACTCATCAGAAAATTCAAACATGTGATTTGACAAACAAGCTATTAGTTTATGTGTGACCCATATCACCCACTGGGTGACCGTTTACATCCACTGGGTGTTAGCTAGCGGCTAGCTAGCTGTCATTCATTCTTCCACTTATTCATTCTTAACTGTCCTTTTTTCCAGAATTAACTTGCATCACCACACTGTTGTATTATCAAACAGTGTTAATTTACTTAAATGTAAGACATTTTCAATGATAAAATAACTTACATTTATGACGTTTCTTTAAGGGAATCCTATCCAAATGATATGTAACGTTAATGTCTCTCTGTCAGGGAATCTGTCAGTTGTCTTTGAGATTGACAGCTTTCACGCGTCACGGTGGCCCTCGTGCATAGTAAGGCCCGCCTCCAGGAAGAAGAAAACAATCGGTGCATGTGGAATACCTACTATCTTTGTATCAAGATGGATCTTCCAAATGTTGTTTCACAGCTGTGTTTCCTTGCGTATTTCTATCAAATGATTGCGTGTGCTGACATTACCAGGTAAGCGCAAAGTTTCTCGTGTATATGCTTTACTCACAAGTGTGTGAATTGACCTGGATATGAACCGTCCGTAGCGCAAAATAATATAACGTTAGTTTCTAAAGAGATAAGACGGAGCCCTCTCCTCTCCTCCTCTCTTCTCCTCTCCTCTCCTCTCGTAAAAAAAAAAAAAATCAGCAGCGGCGGTCATATTTCAGCAGCGGCGTAATGCCACTGCTACGTGCATATAGGGGAAACACTGAAGTATCTACAATGCAGTGCGACATTCATATCATTGATAACCTACGTTGTCATGAACACATTGCAGTGAGTCTACACAACTTTGTCTCTAAGACTTTGTGTCTGAGACTTGCCTCATCAGCATCAGCTCCGTAAGCCAAGTAGAGAATCTGCTTCATCTTGAAACTGGTGAAGTGTGCCTGCCGCATCTGCCTGACAAACACACACACACACACACACATACACACACGCGTGCCAGTTCAGTGTGTCTGTGTCCGCTACCTGCTTCAACACCATCATTCAGCTAGCCTGCTGAATTCAACTGAATGACCATTGGATTCGCTGGGTTAGCAATTGCCTTGAGCGACCCATGCATGACACGTCCAGAACCTCCAGAGTGGGTCAGTGTTGAGAGACCCACACACCTCTCTGCCCAACTCGCCAAGTGTGCAGCCTAAGCACTCCACCCTGTTGTAGCCCTGCTGAGTTCAACTCAACCATTGTCAGATCGTCATCACCCACCTGAGCCTGTCAGGCCGAGCCTCCTCACAGAAACCCGGCCTCAACATGCTTCATCTTCCTCAGGACCTCCACATGTGGTGTATGTACTGTATGATCATTGTCCGCTGGGCATCATTCATGCATTACACATAGTTATTTCACTACATGATACTTCATTGTACTTCATACAACGCACTATACACTTTATTAGGGCTTTCTGTAGTTAGCAGTGTTGGGCAAGTTACTGAAAATTAGTAATTAGTTACAGTTACTAGTTACTTCTCTCAAAAAGTAATTTAATTACTTTACCAATTACTGCATAATAAAAGTAATTAGTTACTAGGGAAAGTAACTTTTGCGTTACTTTTAAATGTCTGCTTCAATTCTCTTATTACACATAGCTTATAGCTTATAGCTTATATTTTAGTGTTGCTGTGGCACAGTGTGGGACAAGACAACTGTCAAATTTTATCTATCATTGTACCCATTATCACTATGATGAGTAAGTAAGTAGTGAAACAAGTAGTGGAACAGTAAAACACAATAGATATGTTTTGATAGGCGTATTTATTGTAGCCTCGACAGGCCTCCAAATCAAGCATTAGTACACTGTGTGGGCTAAGTTACCGGACCGGTAGCAGTGTTGCCAACTCTTTTCCAAGGAAAGTAGCTATTGGCTGCTCAGAAAGTCGCTACAAGTCGGCAGATGATGTCATACAATAATTTGCATATCAATATATAATGCTGCACTTGTTATGCATGCCGCGGCGTAGCCCGTTTTGATATGTGCTGACTCCACCCACCCGGGCCAGTTTCAGCGTACACCGGTAACAATTACAAGTGGACCCTATCCTACAGTCCCTGCTCTCAGCCGAGGGAGGGAGCTACGCGCTGTGATCATCAGACCTCTCTGGATTAGACAAGCAAGTAGAGAAAACCGGCATCAGCCGTACCAATTTATTGCCAAATGCTTTGGGATTCAACACATTAACTTTGCTTCCCATGGTCAGAAAAAGTCGCCAGATGTGTCGCTAGTCGCTTTTGAGAAATAAAGTTACCTGGAGATTGGTAGTCTTTTGATTCACTGGCACCACCGTAAAGTCGGATGATCATAAACGGGATAATCCAGATACGAGTAACAAGCCCATTTAAATTTCAGTAATTGTAATTGCGTTATTAATTTGAAAAAGTAATTAGTTACATTACTAGTTACTACCAAAAGTAGTGGAATTACAGTAAAGTTATGCTACTTTGTAACACGTTATTCCCAACACTGGTAGTTAGCAACTCAGCGCTTTGAAAGCTTATGCTACACATTTATCTAAATATCATTAACATATGCTCATCTATTTCTATAGCACTATTCATTCATAACCACAATTTAATCATTTTTACTTGGCAAATACTCGTTCTTCTAATTCATCAAGTAAACAATACTAACGTAATTATAACGACCCTACACTACCTTGATTGGTGCCACTTCACCGCGTCATCAGAACGTGGAAAAAATTTGAAGCCAGCTGAACTTCAGTTTGTGCCTGCGCTCGTCCGACGCGCTGCTACATTTTACACTCTGGCGTTAGTAGCTTCGTGTCGCCGGCTTCCATTGAAAACAATGACGTCCTGTCGCTTTGTAGCTCGTAGTCTGAATGCACCTTTATACTGTCAAAACATTGTAGTGATGTCATTTAGTTAACTTGGTATTTCCATTGAGGGGCAAATTCCACAGGCTCCAAAGCTGCAACTTGGGGAACTAAATTTCCCCTCTTGCCATTGTCAGGGTTTGTGCACCGTGGCACTCTGGGCAATAGTGCTCTGATTAATTATATATGAGAACCAAGGTTAGTTATTTCAGTGGGGAGCCACTAGCATAATAGTCAGCTTCTCCTGATATTCTCTCTCCAATATGAGCTGAATCAGTGCTACTGGTGGAAATGCATAAAGCAGGCCCGTGGCTGATAGATGAGCTAGTGCATCCACTTCCAGCAAAGCAATCTTACAGAAATGAACAAAAAGACAGTGTACATGTTCTTTGGAGGCAAACAGATCTACATCTGCCTTTCTGAACTGTCTGTTAAAGTGGATACAGACAACTTTTCAACTTCCCCCCCGTTGTCCCCCCCTAGTGTTTCCAAGTGGTATTGTTGTTTGCGCCGCTGTTGCAAAGACGAACTGGATCGCTTTCTGTTAGAGCCTAGCTCCGTGCAATAGAACAAACCATCTGTCTGCTTATCACCTCCTTGATCATAACACAATATAGTAACTTTCACCACTGCTCATTTTAGAAAGGCCACTGCAAGAAAACGTGTTCTTTGTTTGTTTCTGGCTGCTAGTGTTAGCGTTGGTAACATCGCTAACGTTGCTAACGCTAGCTACGATAGCTAACGCTAGCAGCCAGAAACAAACATAGTTAGATGTTTGTTTCTTTTGTTCCAGAAACAAACATAGATGTTTGTTTCTGGCTGGCCCTGGCTTCCTTGTAGCTCCTGGTTCGTTTCTGGCTACTGTCCAAACTACTACTGTCCAAACTACTACTGTCCAAAGCAAGAAACAATCCCAACTAGAAACCCCGATGTCAGTGCTATATAGAGGGTAGTGTTTCCACTGTCACTGCGGTTGTTCCACCGTCCGCCATTTCCGCTACTGGGGATAGCTACCAATTTTTTATTTATTTATTTATTTTTTTAAACTGGGGATTGCTACCGGACCTCTTTTGGTTGCGCAATGGATGACGTACTTCCTTTGTGCCGTAAGTCGAGCCTTCATTCTCCCGGGAGGTCGTACCCGGTGGTAGACAGAATTGCATAGTGAAAGCGAGGCTTGTAGGGAACCAATCTAAACGCCGATGGTGTCATTATTCTATAGCCATTACACTGTGCAATCAACATTTACTTCATAATGATAAGTTAAAGCAAAAAAGTTGTTTATAGGGTCTTTAATATGGGAGACTCATCCCTGATAGAAGAAAGAGGAGACCTGCTCTAGATGTCTCTGACTTGGCCTTGATCTGAAGGGGCCAAACAAAATTTGCTGGAGGCCAGGTAAAGAAGAAAGAGGAGACCTGCTCTAGATGTCTCTGACTTGGCCTTAATCTGAAGGGGCCAAACAAAACTTGCTAGAGGCAAGGTAAAGTGTTTTTATGATTATGACTAAGACTCAGGGCCCTATTCCCATGAATCAATGTGCAAGGCATTGGTTCAAGTTCACTTGGACAGCTAGCACTATCGTTATTGCGCTCTCCACCTACATGTAAATACAAGACTAGTTTAGTCTTGATATTGGGTAGTGGATATTCATTTTTTCTACCTTCAATAACTTGTAAAGCAAGAAAATATATTCCCAGAATATCCAATATCCAATATCAAGATACACTAGTCAAGTACAACCCACAGCTGGTACATAGCCCAAACTATATTACCAGAAATAAAAGATAGACCATAGAATAATACAAATCCAGCAAAATTTTCTTTGACAATTCTCAGCAACTTTGTTGGAAACATAAGAAATGTGTCTTTTCCAGTTCAGCTGATCAATGATTATACCTTAAGAACTTAACACAAGAAACATATTCAAGAGCATTATCGGCTATAATGCTCTTGAATGACAGGGCTGTGCAAATAGGTTCTAAAGGTTTGAAAAATCATGGGAAAATCATGTAAGAGTTTTTAACCTCTAAACCAAATATCAACTTTGTCTAAAGCAGCATTCATGTGGGTTATTAACATTTGCTCATCTTTTTCAGTTAGGAAAATATTGGTATCATCAGCAAATATAAAAATGCTTCTTTAGATACTAAATAACTAATAAATAACTAAAAATAAGGTCATTAATTGAGTGAGTCCAGAGATTCAGAGACATTACTCAAGTACGCGCCTAGCTGCTTTCATTTTCCGCAGTTCGCAGGTGAACCGAGGGCTGAACGTGAGAAGGTGACTACTCGAGTTTTCACAGGGGCATGGAGATCGAGGACACTGAGAGATTGGAGAGATGCATTGGAGGTCCAATGTCATGATGTCTGGGCTGATGTTTTTCAGGTTTCTAAAACACATTTGGCGCTTGGGATGGAGACAGAAATGACAGCTTCATTGAAATGACCTTATGATCAGACACACCCAGATCATAGACCAGCAGACTGTTAATAGGGGCAGAGTCAGTGATGACCAGGTCAAGCGTGGTGTGTGTAGGGACATCAACATGTTGTTTTAGGTGAAGATATTCCAATAGTTGCAGAAGCTCGGCTGTAGAGTGGCATGAGGCGTGTTGACTTGAATGTTGAAGTCTCCAAGAATGACAGTGTTGGTAGAAGTGCTACAGAGTGAAGGGAGAAGTTTTGCATCTCTGGGATAAAGCTGAGTTTAGTTTAGATGGGTGGTAAATGAGAAGTAGTGTCATGGACTAGCAGGGTTTGTGTGTAAGTGCAAGGCATTCAAAGGAGGACAGTTCAGGCAGAGGCAGGGGGGACAGAGTCTGATCCTTAAAATCCCAAGTAAACGACAGTAGGTCAGAGCTTCTTTAATTACAGCTCCGCAGTGTGTGTGTGCTGAGCGACTGTGTCGGACACAGGCTGGATAGCGTTGGCTAATGTCACATCAGGAGACGGAAGTCGCTCCAAAAGCACACAGAAAGTCCAAGCAATGAAAAATGAGTCAATGAATAAACCCAAAGTTAGACGAATCAAATCACAGATGATGGGGGCAAAAAACACTGAATCCAGAGTCAGTGGGCATGGAGCTGGTCTGCATCAGGCTGCTCAGACTCCGTATTGAGAAGGCTGGAGAAAGCTGGGAGATGAAAAAGAAAGACTATAACACACACTCGCCTTAAAATGGAAAACACAAAAAAGTAGATAACTGCAGCAAGTAATCGCAGAGAGTAGATACCACAAAATATGCTCCAGTGTTCCCTCCAGCATATTCCTGATATATAATATACAATCATCCAAAGTATCGCAGGTTTAAACAAATCAATAAAAACACCAATAGTGAATTATTTGTTGTCAAGAGCTCTATTCTGCCCTGTAATTGCACCAGGGGCATAGAAGTGGGATCATGTGACATGACATCAGAAAACAACAACAACAACACACTCCTTGGACCTAAATTTCTTGTTAGTGGCTGGTGGTGGTGGAGGTCGTTAAGAAAATCGTTTCTCAGCAGCATTAGCCATTGTTGCGGAGTCCAGCTTTCTCTGGATGGAGCACTCACTTGCTGCTGTTTTTGAGGAAGTATTGCATTTTGCTTTGTTTTGATTCTTCACTTCCTTTGCACAGACATTTCCCACCAGGTATATTCACACAAGCTTTATTCAGTCCACTGACTCAAATACTTAATACTGGGAATAGGAAAAACCTCATTAGTTGGGGTCACTTTCGACAAAAGCTAATCAATGTGCTGATTAATAGTTGAATTGACACATATTAGGCTGATGGAATAAAGATAGTGATTTATCTATTTTCCCTGCATTTGTAATTAGACATTAATGGACAAAAGTAGTGGCAAGTCATTTTTCACCAACTTCTGTTCATCAAGTTTCATAAGTCTTGGCATCTCTGGATAAATAATGACTTCAGTTTTTATGGTGCAATCCTAGCAATCCAAAAAACTGGTGGACTATTAATGTTTAAGTCACAGAGCAGTGTTGCTTTGTTGAAAATTTTAAGACAATATTTTAGGGGGTTGAAGTGTCAAGCAACACCAATGGTGTGATACTCAGCTTTGTGATTAGGCACTGAGAGCGGTCTTTGAACTTTCTCTTATGGAGAAGTCAAAAGAACAATCAAGGTTGAAAAGTATAAATGCAGAGACAGAATGTGATGCTTTATTTATTTAATTGTTTTGACTGAAATGAGTGAATGGGGATTCTCAACTGTTGGCAAAACTGATTTTATGGTGCAGTATTTCAAGAGAGGAGACCACTTGGATACAGCAAGGTTTGTCTAGAAGGTGTAATGGTTTAGACTGTCTGCTGTAGTATTGAATATCCAGAAGTAACCTACACATATACGCATGGAGAACTATTAACCACCACATTATGTTTCTCTCAGCTTCATATACAGTAGTATGAAACTTGGATGAGTATGTAGCTGCACCACTGTATGTATTGGTGGCACCTGAAATCCATATATCATTATACGTACAGTACAGAAACAAGTTGATCTGTCAGTGGAGGTGTATTTATACATTCTAACATAGGACTGCATGCTTGCATAAGTACATATACTGTATGTCAACATAAATGAGTGGGGAAAGGGCAAATACAATATTTACTATAGATTTTTACGTTGCACTCATGTTTGTCAACTTGTCTTTGTCAGCCCACTTCTATTGAAGTGACTTTAATCTACTGGCTCTCTCCTCCATCTTTACTTCCCCAGTGTTAAATATGAGTGAACTGGAGGCTTAAGATATGCCTCGGTGCTCCCAGAGCCTTATCACTCATCCTGGAGCAAATTAAGCTCATTATAATCCATTAGTGAGGGTCTTAGGGTTCCCTGTAGGGCCGGAGGAAAGCATCTCTCATCTCATACCTCAGACACAGAAAAAAGCCTGACATGCTCTGTTGTTGCTGCTGCTGGTGGAGCTACAACAGCACAAAGCATAATCTGATAAATAGGTGGACCAGACAGAGGGATAGATGGAAAGAGTTACAAGTCATAAAGTATACTGATTGAAATGTGGATGGATAAAGTTAAGTGCACCTGTGTGTGTGTGTGTGTGTGTGTGTGTGTGTGTGCGTGTGTGTGTGTGTGTGTGTGAGAGAGACAGAGAGAAAGAGAGAGAGATAACATATTCAAGAACTGGTGGGTTAAGAACCTGGCAGCCAGAGAGTGCTTCAACAGACATACATACACAGAAGAGTTAGCCCGCCCTCTGATGTGTTGCTGTCTCATATGTTAAACATGAGCTATACATTCAGCTGTCCTTCACACATAGCCTTATAATTAGACTCAATTAGCAATCTTCACTGCCCCAATTCACCAGCCTGGGGACTGTAGGGAAATATGCTCAAGTTATTCCAGCTAAACCTTTGCCCGCCTACAAAAGCAGGCTGCCTGAAAACTGCCAAGAAATTAGTCCCAGTGCTGCGATCAAACTACAGCTCAGCTGGAGAGAATAAGCGGAGATCCAACAGTCTTGTCATGTTCCATTTTATACTCCCCTACCACCCTCCTCTTCCCTACACTTCATTTTAAAGTACACCATGCCTGTAGCTGTCTAATGCAATGCCTCATTATCAAGTGTACCCCGTATCCGTCTCCACTGCCAGTGTATTCATCACACAGCAGGCCCCATCCACTGTTAACAGGGATGTACAATTTGAGAAATGTGACTCAAACTCTGTTTTCCTGCTCTCAGATGATGAATGGCCCAGCACACATTATTGGAGCACAATCTATTTACCAAGGAGACAGACACACTTGCTGTACTAACAAAAGGAGACATGAAGAATGGACTAACGTCTAGCCCAATATAATATTCAACAGAAAAAAAAACCAATGAAAAGACTTCAAAAAAAGATAGTGTGACTGACAGAGAATCTTATTTTGTGTGATATTCTCAGGATTAACATACAGGGCTGGTAAATGATGTGTTTAGCCAACAGGAAAGCCACCTAAGGCAGCCTTGAGATCAGGACTCCTGCATAAAACTTGAATAGAAGTGTGGTGACAAAGGACTCATTCACACAAGGAACTTTGATGAAGAATAGTCTAAAAGCCTATATAAATAATAAATAAATGAATAAAAATCAACCAATAGAATACGACACAATGGAAATAACAACCAATGGATTACTAACACACAGTTTCATTTGAGAATCATCTAAAGAAGAATATCTGAAGAAGAATAGTTTTATTCAGAGCATTCATTTTTGGGTGAACTATTCCAATATTAACAGTATGTTTTGTGATTTAGAGCTCTTACTATCAGTGGATGAGTTGCTAAATAACTTTCATAATATCTGCAATTCCATCCTAGATGAAATAGTGCCTCTTAAGCCCAGAAAGTCAAAACTTCTCTCTTTGCCATGGATAAACCTAAATATTTGTGCATTAAAGCCTAATTGTCGTCAGTGGAAGGTGTCTAAGCTCTCCATCCATCTGAACAACCTCAAGACATCGATGAGGTTTTTTAATGCAGAGGTTAAAAACTCTAGACATCCCTATTTTGCATACTTTATCGAGAACCTGTTTAGCATTGTGAGCCATGCTACTGATGCTCCTCCTGGCCTAATTGCTGATGCTAGCCCTGAGAGTTTTAAGCTTTTCTACTCTTATCAGACAGAGCATCATGTTGCCAGAAGGTTCACCTTTAGTTTGTTTAGCTGCTACCGGTTCACTCTCACCCTTCTCCTTTGAACATTCTCCTCTTTCATTTTTTTTTAAAGATGTTTTATCACAATTAGTCCATTTAATCTGAAAGTTGTCTTTAGGTACTGTCCCCATCTATTTCAATAATGTCCTTCAACCTCTGTTAAATAAACCAGCACTCAACCCCCAGCACTCAACCACAATCTGATTTTAACAATTTTAGACCAATCTCTAAACGTCAGTCAGGTTTTAGAGCCAGTTACAGAACTGAAACTGCCCCTCTTAAGGTAATGGGTGATCTACTTTTAGCTGCCGACGCTGGACACCCCTTCGTGTGGCGTTTGACATAGTGGACCACACTATCCTTCTTACCCACCTAGAGCAATGGGTGGGCGTCAATGGCATGGCTCTTGAGTGGTTTGAATGCTTTTTGTGTGGGACTTTGTGACTCTAGGTCATCTATTTCAAAGCTACATTGTGGGGTTCCTCAGTGTTCGGTGCTTGGTTCCATTTTATTCTCCATCTACATGCTGCCATTGTAATAGTTTGAAGTTTGTCCTTAATAAGTAATGCATTTAGAGTTTTAAAAAGAAGGGATTTTATTTGTTCAGTTTATAATGTCCAGTTTAAAAGAATAAATGCAGCTAAAAGGAGAAAGATCGCAAAAGTACTGTGATGCCACTACAAAATAGAAAGTTTCACAATACAATCAGAGAAGGCTAAATATTACCTGCCTGGTAGATAGTCAAAAACAGTCCAAAAGTGAATTTAAGGTGCAAAGGTACTAAAGGTTCATTATTAATGTTGAAATCATTTGATTAGTTAATGTTTGGGAGATGCATCTATAATCGACTTTTCAAGTCTCAATGGAGATGTCACCTGTGATTGATTAGTAATGCCTACAGATTTCCGAAGGGGGGAGTGCTCGCGGCGTTGTTTCATTCTCGATAAAGATGCCAGAGAGTGAACATCGTGTCCAGACGTCTTTATTGATACTCTCCCTTTTCAGGGTGTAACACCATTAGGGCATCTTTTATGAACACGCAATATCCGTTTACATTTTCATGCAGATGATACTCAGATTTATCTAAGCTGCAACCCAAATAATAGTTAGATGGATGGCTCAAAATTTTCTGCAGTTGAATTCTAAAAAGACAGAGATTCTTTGAATTGGTTCTGATATTTCCAACACCCAGATTACAAATAAACTTGGTCCATATTCACAGTTTGTCTTTCAGTAGTGTAGAAATCTTCGTCTTGGTGTTATAGTTGACAGCAAGCTTAGTTTGGATAATCACATCATTCCTGCTTCATCCAATTTAGGAAAATCTCAAAGATCAAACCATTCCTGCTATGCAAATAAAAGTATTATTATTATTATTTCCTTTGACTGCCTTGTTTTTATTAACCTTTTTGTCTCACAGTCTCTGTTTTTTGTACTGTTGTGTACTGCTTCTTTTATTTTGTAAAGTGCTTTGTAAACTTTATTTTGGAAAGGTGCTGTATAAATAAAGTTTATTATTATCATGTAAGTTCTTGCTCTTAAGTGTACCCAAAATATCAAAAGTAAAAGTATTCATCTGCGCTGAAACGTTTCCAGGGATACTGAAATACTCATGTATCGCAGTTAGGCTCCAATTGTAAGCTAAAAACCTTTAAATACAGCTCACAAAGACATAGTTTCAATTTTAAAAATCGCTAACTGTTACCATGTAACATTTTTCTGTAACCACGTTGTAGTTATTACCAAATCAAATTCAAATTGCAACAAATTCTTCATTACGACGGGACTACTTTCCTGAGATCGCAAATGTGTTAATGGTTGGCTTATTAAGTTGTTTGAGGAAAAAGTCCGCTGGCCCGGTGCATTGTAATGATGAAATATGCTGCCCAGAGCAACGGCATGGCTCTCTGACATGTTTTTAATAGTTTTTTTAATACAATGGTGTTCTATGTCTACTGAGACATGGCTTCATTGGTCATTGGCTACATGGACGAGACTTGTTAGCAAAACAAATTCATTGCTGATTTTGTTATTTTCATAGAATTTGTTGACGGTAAGAAATGCATTAAAAAACACCAGCCTTATCCTTTAATAACTATTCCAGATGTAATTGTACAGAGCAAAATTTCTGACTTTATCCATCCATCCATCCATCTTCAACCGCTTATCCAAGGTCGGGTCGCAGAGGTAGCAGTTCCAGCAGGGGGCCCTAAACTTCCCTTTCCCTGGCCACATTAACCAGCTCTGACTGGGAGATCCCAAGGCGTTCCCAGGCCAGCGTGGAGATGTAATCCCTCCACCTGGTCCTCGGTCTGCCCCGTAGCCTCCTCCCAGCTGGACGTGCCTGGAAAACCTCCTTGGGGAGGCGACCAGGAGGCATCTTTACTAGATGCCCGAACCACCTCAACTGGCTCCTTTATATGCGAAGGAGCAGTGGCTCTAATCTGAGTCCCTCACGGGTGACTGAGCTTCTCACCCTATCCCTAAGGGAGATGCCAGCCACCCTCCTGAGGAAACCCATTTCGGCCGCTTGTATCCGCGACCTTGTCCTTTCGATCATGACCCATAGTTCATGACCATAGGTGAGGGTTGGGATGAAGATAGCCCGGTAGATCGAGAGTTTTGCCTTCTGGCTCAGCTCTCTTTTCGTCACAACGGTGCGGTAAAGCGAACGCAGTACCGCTCCCGCTGCTCCGATTCTCCGGCCCATCTCCCGCTCCATGGTCCCCTCACTCGAGAACAAGACCCCGAGATACTTGAACTCCCTCACTTGTGGTAAGGACTCACTCCCAACTCGAAGTGGGCAATCCACCGGTTTCCTGCTGAGAACCATGGCCTCAGATTTAGAGGTGTTGATCCTCATCCCAGCCACTTCACACCCAGCTGCAAACCGATCCAGTGAGTGTTGAAGGTCACAAACCGATGATGCCATCAGGACCACGTCATCTGCAAAAAGCAGTGACGCAATCCTAAGCCCACCAAACTGAAACCCCTCCCCTCCACGACTACGCCTTGAAATCCTGTCCATGAATATCACAAACAGGATAGGTGACAATGCGCAGCCCTGGCGGAGTCCAACCCCCACTGGAAACAAGTCCGACTTACTACCGAGAAGCCGGACACAGCTCTCGCTTTGGGCGTACAGAGATTGGATGGCCCTCAATAGTGACCCCCGCACCTCATACTCCTGCAGCACCTCCCACAATATCTTCCAGAGGACCCGGTCATAGGCCTTCTCCAAATCCACAAAGCACATGTCATACTCCCAAGCCCCCTCCAGGATCCTTGCGAGAGTAAAGAGCTGGTCCGTTGTTCCACGACCAGGACGGAATCCGCATTGTTCCTCTTCAATCTGAGGTTTGACTATTTCTGACTTTATATAATTTCATAAAGACAATAAAAGAGATAGTTCATACTAAAGGTTAATACAATTACATATTTGATTTGCACGTTAATTTGATTGGTAATAAGAACTATGTTCATTGAGCTAGATGTGATGGGACTACATTACCCATGATGCTTAGCGCCACACTTTTTGTAGGAAGTGTTATGACCCTGGGTCATAATTTGTATTTGATTGTATTTGTATTTCTGCTGTTCTCCCTCCCTGCCTGCGGGTGGTGGTGTTCACCCTGTTTGTGTGTTTTCCCCAGTCTGTTGAGTTGCAGGTGGCGGCTGGTGATTGGACAAGAGACTAATGGCGCCTACTTTAAAAGGGGCGTCTGTCCGATGCCGGCTCACTCCTTCTTCTTCCTGGCTCCCAACCAGACCGTGCTGTGCTCTAGTGAACCAAGTGAACGCCGTATTGACCTAGTGCTGTAGATTGATCGTTGTTGTACATAATGTAAATAACTTCTAAAAGAGCAGTCCTGGTAGCCGTAGGGGGGGGAAGCCTTTTCCTTTGTTTTCTTTTCTCCTGTTTATGTTAGGGAGGCAGGTAAGCTGCTTGTACTTTTCTTTGTTTTCTTTGGTTGAAGTTAGGTAAGTTAGCTGTCATAACTATAGGTTGTTGTGTTTGTTATTTTGGCTGTGCTCCCCCCGACGCTTTTGCTGCCGTGATAAATAAAACACCTTTGTTTGGACTGCACCTGCTGTGGCACTGGTCATCCTTGGGAGTGGGAAAGGAGGGGGGTCACTTTTCCCCTAGGCCGGGCGTAACAGAAGTTTCTGTTTTAGACAAAGGTATCTACAGACAAGTTGGACTAGCACCACATCTTTAATTTTCTACACAAGCTAACAATTCAGTAAAGAGAAAACAGTGTGTCATCCCGTCAATTTTGAAGAATTGCAAAAATAGGAGGCTAGATAATACCAACAATACACAACTCCAATGTGTATCTTTTACTCTATTGTCTATTTAACTTTAATTTCAAGTCAACTTTAAACATCAGAAATGTTAAAACAACTGTTAAAAGATTTTAATTGTCTCTCTTTTTTTCCTGCACCATAGATCTTCGTTTCCAACAAACTCTCCAATTTACTGTGACCACCACAGTATCTTCTTTAATTTCAGCAGAAACTGGATTTCAAAGTTCAGTCTTGCTCTTTTTGGACTGAAAATTAATACTGCTGTGCCAAAACCTAAAATGTCTTGCGCACGGTGTGCATAATTTTCAGAAGTACACTGTAGAGATACACTGTACGTGGTCATATTTGCATCTTATCACACCAGAAACTACGGTGGCCCTGAGGGTCAAAACACAACAACATTTCACAAAACACAACAACATTTCACAAAACACAACGATATTTCACAAAACACAACGACATTTCAGATTACAGAAAAGGTGGGACAACACTTCTTGTTTGTGATTGGACAGAACGCAAGTCCCTGGCGACAGTTCAATGTCATTTCCCGTTTCTATTGTGTACTACTCTCAGCAGTGTCCTTGCACGAATTTTAAATTGAGTTTGAAAGGATGGCGAGGACGAGACTTGTTGGCAAAACAAAATCATTGCTGATTTTGTTATTTTCATAGGATTTGTTGACAGTAAGCAATGCATTAAAAAACACCAGCCTTATCCTTTAAGTTTTTTCACCTTCAATAACTTGTTAACAATTTACAACCACTGGTGTCAACATTTGAGACAATAAATCCACAGAATATCCAATATCAAATTAACTTTACTCTGGTCATAACACCTGAAATGCATTGAACTTCATAGATTGATTATAAGTGTAATAGTACCTGAGGGTGGAATTGTCCTTTAAGGAGATCTCAACTTAAGTATAGATAATGCATTAAATTCTTTAAAACCTCAGCAAGTTCAAAGCACAATTCCAGCATGATTACAGTTTTTGCTCATTTCCTGCATTGCCTTACTGTTTTACATCACTGCAGATCGTTTCCCATGCTTTTATCACATTTATAGATATTTGCTATTTTTCCCTTGTCGTAGTAGTTTTTCAAAGTAAACATTTAAAATGAACACAGTCTAAATATTACGAGGTACTCCCAGTTAAGAAGAGGATGCCAATTTTAAGCCATAATTGTGTAAAATCAAGCTTTATTTTCCATATACCTGGTAGAAGCATCTTGCTTTGGTTTATCTGTTAGCTTGACTGGGTTATGATTGACAGAAGTTGGGTCCTAACATAACCACAGAGAATGTAAGTTTTATTTTGGTGAGGAAAACACGGAAAGTGGAAGCGGAAGTAAGATGCCCCGTCCTATCTCGTCTTGGCTCTTGCAGCGTTCCAGAATGAGTGCATTAATATGACCCTTTTACATCTTTCAAAATGTAAAAGTTTTCAATTAAGGTGTCATGAGAATGTGTGTGAAATCCATGATGACAACAGAATGAGCTGCAATGGCACCAACTGGAGTGAGGACCCACCTGTGTTGTGCAAAACACCAAGTCACAACACTTTCAGATACCATTTTGGGCCTGCTCCAGGGCCAGTGTCACCTAAAAATCCCTTTGACCTGACAGACTATTGAGGAGGTCCTTGAATGCACCAATTTGGAAGAACAGCAGCTACAAAGGGAAATGAATGGAGAGAGATCACTGAAGAGGATTTTTTTTGTCATTCATTGGGCTTTTCAGAGATCCTTTACAGAATCCGATGTACCATGCAACAAAGGGTGTGAACAAATTCAGAGATATTCGCTGTGTCCTGTGCTTCAACGATACATAAAAGTTTTTAATCTCCAAACTGACCACATGGCGGCATTTAGATATGTGGGATCTTTTCATAACAAACTGCCGAACAAGATGCATTCCTAGTGAATCTTTGTGTGGATGAGCAACTTGTGCCATTCCGGGGACGGTGCAGGTTCCTCCAGTACATGCCGAACAAACCCACAAAATATGGCATCAAGATTTTTTGGCTATGTGAGAGCCTAGAATGGTCTCTTCTCGCACTCCTTTTATTTTGAGTGTATAGCACTTGTTTAGAGGAACTTATATCACTGTGTCTGATAGTACATTTGTTCAGTCCAATTGTCCTCTTCATTGCACTCTGTGCGTGTGTGTGTGTGAGAGAGAGAGAGTGTGATTAGACATTTATTATGTGATTACTGTAATCTTGGAAATATGGAGGGCTTTTCTGCTTTACAATTCTCTTATGAAATCAATTTCATAAAGTGAATTAAATCGCGGATTAGACTTTCTGAAGACCCTGGGCAGAGTTGAGAGGCTGACGACGCGTGTGATGACTAACCTGGTCTGCAGATCTAAGAGATATCAGAGATAAGATGGATAGGTACTTAAAAGCTCTTTTCTGTCTTTTTATTCAGCAAAATGGTTAAAGTAAAGGTCATACAGGACCTTCAAATGAAAGCTGACTCAACATAGTGTCATTTTTTTCATTTTAGGGATTTGTAAATTCTTTTCAATACCTTTGGATTCCGTAGTATTATACAGTAGAGCAGTAACAGGTCTGCATCATCACACATATTTTTCAGGTGTGAGACAAAGAAAAGACAATGCTGAAAGAGAACGCCTAAAAACATATTGGCTTCATCCATCTTTTTCATGAGTGGCATATTAAGACTTTTTATGATCTTTTAATGTTGCTCCTTTGCAGAAATCAAATAGTCCCTTTATGATTCATGTCTGGTCATATCAAAGAGCTGTATGGCCTGCACAGAAAGTCAATGGGCTGTGCATGGCTGGCTTTGTAGCAATGCTCCTGAATGTGAATATGCTCAAATCAAAGGTTATAAACATGTATCACCACATGGCTCCTTTTCTCATCTCTCCTCGGGGAATAGCTAAAGCTCGAGATGAAACATGGCTCTTATGTATCGGGATCTAGGAGCAACATGATGTAAGTGCATAGTCACAGTCCTCTTGTACCTCACTCATCTTGTGTTTATAGCTGAATTTGGTAGTGTAAAGAACTCAGTTTGTTCATTTTGTATTCAGCTGTGTCAATACTATGTCGCTGGCAATTTAAAGTCAAGTTCTTTATCATACTTCTTAACCAGTGATTTGTAGGGTACCACTCATATTTACACGCTACACGCTGACCTGCATGTTTTTCCTTTCAGTTACAACTACATTAAATCAAAACTCTTGTTTCAGTCTCAGAGTCCCAGTGCTTATCATGATAAAGAAAGAGAGAGGGACAGAGAGCGGGACAAAGCAGAGGTAGCTTCTGTGTAAACCTATTATGTGCAGTGACCCAAACAAAGCCCAGCAGTACTGCTTTATGGCACTGTTGTTGTGTTGATACCAGCTTTGGTTGAATACAAATTCATTAAGAAGTCATTTAGGTCTTGTTTCCCCTGGAAAAGTCTGGGACATGTTCCAACCTACGATTTATGGGTAGTAGAGGCAGCAACTCTAACACTCTAGAGACAACGCTGTAAAGATTATGGGGTCCTTGGAACATGTGTAGCTGCAAATACGCTGCAATCAGCTCTCAATTGACCACTGTGGCTACATTTACATGTGCACAATAATAATATGACTATTGCCAATACTGCAAGTAAGGCAACCAGTCCAATTAAGCCATTTACATGATTACATAAACTGACAGCTCCCCATAATAATCCTGTTTACATGACTGAAGTACTTATTTCGATTATCCAGAAAGAATTGTGGAAATCAGAGTTTTTTCCTAAAAACCTAACTTATTTCCTGTCCTGCAACTACCAAATTTTTATCAAAATAATTACAGCCATGATTTTGCACCACTACATCATGTTGTTGATCACAGCTGTAGACCTATCTCTTGCAATTACAAAATGCCATGCTTCAGGCACTATTTTGAGAAATTTGAGAAAACTACTCAAACGACTTCACTCACAGTAGTGAGTTGGGAATTGAACCTGGGTCGCTGGAGTTCAAGGTAAACATATAGACCAGTGTTTCCCCTATATGTACCTAGCAGGGGCGTGCATTTAGTTTTTTTTTTATGAGAGGAGAGAGGAGAGGAGGAGAGGGCTCCGTCTTATCTCTTTAGAAACTAACGTTATATTATTTTGCGCTACGGACGCTTCATATCCAGGTAAATTCACACACCTGTGAGTAAAGCATATACACGAGAAACGTTTTGCTTACCTGATAATGTCAGCACAATGATTATAACAACAAGCACCGGGTAGATGTCAACAATGAAGCAAGCAATGCTGATCACAGATTCAGGATTATCATTCGCCGAAGGGAAAACAGTCCTGCAACTTCACGTGAGTATCGCACAGTAACGTTACAGCAAACGCAATAATTTGATAGAAATACGCAAGGAAACACATATCTGTGAAATAAACAACATTTGGAAGATCTATCTTGATACAAAGATAGTAGGTATTCCACATGCACCGATTGTTTTCTTCTTCCTGGAGGCGGGCCTTACTATGCACAAGGGCCAGCGTGACGCGCGAAAGCTGTCAATCTCAAAGACAACTGACAGATTCCCTGACAGAGAGACATAAACGTTACATAATATTTTGATAGGATTCCGTTAAAGAAACGTCATAAATGTAAGTTATTTTATCATTGAAAATGTCATTACATTTAAGTAAATTAACACTGTTTGATAATACAACAGTGTGGTGATGCAAGTTAATTCTGGAAAAAAGTCCAGTTAAGAATGAATAAGTGGAAGAATGAATGACAGCTAGCTAGCCGCTAGCTAACACCCAGTGGATGTAAACAGTCACCCAGTAGGTGATATGGGTCACACATAAACTAATAGCTTGTTTGTCAAATCACATGTTTGAATTTTCTGATGAGTTTAAAAGACTGGCTGATCAAAAGAAGAAAGTGCACAATTACTGTGAAGTAATTGTGATAGTGATATATATGAAAGTAATAAAGTGCATCATTACTGTGCACAAATATACTGTGTGTACTTAGGCCTCAAGAGCCCTTCTGGTGCTGGCAGATACATAGAAACCTCCCGGCAGGGCGCGCTTTGTGAGTGCACAAAAAAAATTTTGTGCAAAAAAAACCAAAACTCCATCCTAGGGGAAACACTGTAGACCCATCCACCAACAACACTACAATGCCCTTACTTTCCACAGCACAAGTTCAATGTCAAACTAGTGCCTGTTTTTAGTCTTGTCCTTCATTTAATCCCTTTGTGGTTGGAAAACATGTTTCTCTCACATTTTGTGCATGGAGCATGTATTTGCCCGCTTTGATCATTTCACCAGGACACCAGGCGGCAGTCAAAAGGGACTCAGGGTATCATACGCACATGGCCACAGCTGAGATTTGGTAAAATAGATCTGCAATTTGACATCTGCGGAAATACTGTAACTACGTTCTGAAAACTATCACTGAATGAAGGTTCAGTGATTTACACAGCACTGTATCTCACAATTCAGCCTGAAGACCAGTTCTCTCAGAACAGAACAACTTGGCAGGTGAAAGTCTCTGACCTTTTTTGGGTTGATATCCAGAGACTTTCATCTACGTCCTTACAGCTATGTTAGTACTATTTACTTAGTGAAAAGGGAGTATTTTGTTCTAAACTACTGTAAGAAACATTTAACTTTTAACCATTATTTCTTATATGTATGCAATCACATAAAGAGTAAAAAAATAAATAAAAATAAGAGGCTCAAAGTGTAGGATATTAACATCAATCTCTCATGTTCAATGATGTTTTCTTTTGACCCCCATTGAGCCCCAGGCAAATGTCAATTGGAGTTGGAGAGTCTGGTCTGGGGGTCACTGGAGTTCAAGTGCCAAACAGTGGTGGGGATCTGAGTCTGTCTCAGTGTGACTGATCTCAGGTCAGAAGAGTTTAAGTGCTGGGCAGCAGCAAAGACACATCGTGGCTCTGATCAAAAGGTGTTTTCAGCTGTCTGTAGAGGAAAAGCAAGAACATTCAACCCTCTGATCTCCCAGATCAATGGGCACACACTTCATTTTCAACATGAAATGGGCTGAAATATTAAAGAGAGGCAATGGAAAACATGAGAGAGGAAGGAAGAGGGAAGGGGGGCAGAGAGAAGTAGAGGGGAGACGATAAAGTGCGAGGTGAGATAAGAATAGAAAACAAGTGCTAGCAAGAGTTTTTGAGAAGGGTGTATAAGAGGTAGAGATGGGAGCAGTGATGAGAAAGTCAAGCATGAGGAGTAAAGACTGAAGATTGAAGTTAATGGACCTGATGCAAGAGGTGAAAAAGAGACAGGGGTACGAAGGAGATTGAGGGAAAGTTGAAAGACTGACATTTAGACTGACATATTAATTGAGATTGTATCATATGTGAATGTGTCCCAGCATGAATCCTGTCAAAAGACCAGAGACTATGAGGAAAACGAAGAGGCAGGAACTGTTCAGCTTCCTATATCACAGCTACAAGTAAGAATTTACACCGGCTGCACTATTTACTGTGTAACACCTCAGAACCTGATCACAACCCTATCAGCTTTAAATCTGAACAGCCGCTCCACAGGCGCTAGATGGGGTCGGGGTATTGTACTTCATGTACATGTTTTTGATGTTTGAGAACTAGTTGAGGGTCTCAATCCCAAATCCTCCTGACCTCAAATAATCCAACACTTATTTTTCTGCTGAGTAGCTGTCCACCAGCTCTGAAATCCAACTTCTGTTGTTTAGTCGGAGTGCATTCGTCGTTGGCAGTGGAGGCTCCTTGTCGGGTTGTTTTTCCCTGAGTTTCACAGTGATGTGTTGCTGTATTAGATGCTTTGATAAATAGGATGTTGTATTTTTCGGTTTTGCTGCCACACAAAGTTTACAACGGACGGTAACATCAATGTGTTTTGCATCCTTGACTGAGATAAATTCAAAATAATGGGAAAACTTCCAGCTGCTGAAAGTATGCGTCTCTCCCTCACCCATGATCTACTGTTTTGCTTTTTCCCATGGCGCATCCGAGGGCATCTCGAGCCAAATTCAGGTCAGGCAGTCAGTCAGTCAGTCAGATAATGCTTAGTGAGAAGTCGCTTTGTGAGATGGCCTCTAGAGGGCATCTCTGACTAAGAGATGGCCTCTCGCCTATGGGCTAAATGCCACTACACTGCAACTAAATACGGTTGTGTGTAGGCTAAAACAGCGTGGGGTGAATTTGCAAAGACTGAATTGGGACCACTGATAATGTAATTTTTTGCACGTCAATTGCAAATGTAATTGGCATTGTCTTAACAAGTTGATGCTTTTGTGGAGCGCAGCTTTACCTATTGGTCAACACATCTAAATCAAACCTAGGGAATAGCAACAACAATAACAGAAAAATAAGTGCTACACACAAATGTACACATTTTGTAAAAACGGTGGGCTCAGAAAGGCTGCACTCGTAGAGCTGCACGATTAATCGTATGAAAATCGCGATCATACCTCTATGCGATCTCATTCCTAAATGACAACGATTCTGCCGCATGTTCATTAGGGACATCCGTGACAGCAAACCAAGCGCTCCCAACAAATGTCAACACTGCGTTTCACCACGTGACCAAATGAGCACACGCAGAGTGGGCAGAAACCGGCAGAAAGGAAAACAACTCAGTAGATGTTAAGTGCTATGTTACTTACTGCGCGTGTGTGAAGAGCGCATGTTCTTGCTATGTGACTTACTGCGCATGTGTAAAAGGTTCACGTTAGAAGGAAGGGAGAATGGCTGCTGCCGTTGTTGTTTCTGTTGAGCAGGAGTTTCAGTAAAGTCTTAATATGTACAGTTGTTGTTGTAGTTATTGAATCACATTGGTAGCAGAGGATGGCCGCTGGCAATTACAAAGTTCCGCCAGCGTTTGACGAGAAGAAGTCGTACGAAAGTTGGAAAAATGAGGTTGAAATTTGGAGACTGGTTACCGACCTGGAGAAGAAAAAACAAGCCTTGGCGGTTGCCTTATCACTAACGGGAAGAGCAAGGGACAGTGCACTGGAAATCGCCGCAGAGGATTTGAACGACGATGAGGGAATGACTACACTTCTGACAAAATTGGACTCTGTGTTTTTGAAAGAGGAAAAAGATCGCCAGTCCGAGGCGTACACAGAGTTTGACCGGATCACAAGAGAAAATGGCGTTTCGATGGTGGATTACATTGTCGAATTTGAACGTTGTTACAACAGAATACGTAAGTTCAAAATGGAGCTTCCAGATGCTGTGTTAGCTTTCAAGCTACTAGATACTGTGGGACTTAATGTTAAAGACAAACAGTTAGCGCTTACCGCTTGTCCAAGCCTCTCATTTGTGAACATGAAGTCAGCCTTGAAGAGAATCTTTGGCGATAATTCGCCACAGGAGGGCGCTGGTGCACTGCAAGTGTGTGGAGATGCTGCTGACTCTGCCTACTACACACGATTTACCGGCAGGCGAGAAAGTAGGTCAAGTTTGCAAATTCAAGCTACTGTTAAGGGCACGAATCCGCTCGATAGATACGGAAGAACAAGATGTGCAGTCTGCCAAAGCACATATCACTGGGCAAAGGATTGTCCACACAAAAATGAACATGCAAAATTGACAGAAGATGAGAGACTGACTGATGTTGAAGAATGCAACATTACTTTGTTGTCAACAGAATCTTTGTATGACACAGATGTTGAAGAATGCAACATTGCTTTGTTGTCAAAAGAATCTTTGTCTAACACAGAGATCTTCATGGTGGAGTCTTTAGGATCAGCTGTGATTGACACAGCTTGCACTAGAACGGTGTGTGGAGAAAAATGGCTTGATCATTACGTAAGTGGACTAACACAGAGTGAGTTATTGAAAATGAAGGACATAAAGAGTGCAAGACCATTCAAGTTTGGCGATGGGAGAGTTGTTCATTCTACAAAGAAAGTGAAAATTCCAGCCATGATAGGACAGACTAGATGTCAAATTGAAACAGAAGTTGTCCCAGCAGATATCCCATTGCTTTTAAGCAAAACTTCACTGAAAAGAGCAGGTACGGTATTGGACATTGAAAATGACAAAGCCATAATGTTCAAACAACCAGTGAAACTTGAACTGACATCTTCAGGACATTATTGTGTGAACTTAAAAGATGAGAGTAACCCAGATGAAAGCAAGATCCAAAATTAGAATGACATCCTCACTGTGACAGAAAACATGACAACAAAGGAAAAACAGAAAGTTCTGTTGAAACTACACAAGCAATTTGGACATGCCTCAGTTGACAGACTGCAAAAACTACTGACCTGCTCAGGTCATAAGGATGATGAATGCACCAAAATTCTCAAGGACATTGTGAAAAACTGTGAGACATGCATCAGGTACAGCAAACCAAAGCAAAAGCCAGCAGTGGGTTTACCTATGGCCTCAACCTACAATGAAACTGTAGCCGTGGACTTGCATGAGCTAGAGCCGGGAGTGTGGTATCTGCATGCCATTGACCACTTCACACGCTTCAGTGCAGGGAGCACTGTCACCACCAAGAAACCCAGGGAGATAGTGAACCACTTTATTCACTGCTGGATAAGTGTTCATGGTCCTCCGCGCCGACTGTTCAGTGACAATGGAGGTGAATTCAACAACGAAGAAATGAGGGACATGGCTGAAAGCTTTAACATTGAAGTGAAGACAACTGCAGCTTATAGCCCATGGAGCAATGGCCTTTTGGAAAGGCATAATCAACCCCTCACTGAAATCCTGATGAAAGTGAAGAGAGACAACAGATGTGACTGGAAGACAGCCCTAGACTGGGCCCTGATGGCAAAAAACTCTATGCACAATGTGCATGGCTACAGTCCCTACCAGCTAGTGTTTGGACAGAACCCAAATCTGCCTTCAGTTCTCACTGATAAGCCGCCAGCTCTAGAAGGTACTAGCGTGAGTACTTGGATAGCCCAGCACATCACAACATTACATGCTACAAGGAGAGCATTTACAGAAGCTGAATGCTCTGAGAGGATCCGAAGAGCCCTTCGTAAATAACTGTGGTCCATTGATGACCGATATGAAACAGGGGACAAAGTCTACTACAAGCGGGTGGATTGTACAGAGTGGAAAGGTCCAGGTGTGGTCATCGGCCAAGATGGTGCGGTGATATTTGTTAGGCATGGGGGAACCTATGTTCGGGTGCATCAATCCAGGCTTCGAAAGGTAGATGGCCCACAAACAATGCTGGGAGAAAGGGACGATCAGCTGGAGGGGACTGAAAATCATACCACGTTACCAGAAGCTGGACTCAATGAGAATAACTATGACACTGAAAATGAAAGTGAGGAAAAGACACATACAAATGATGAATCCCTTGATGCTGGGGATAACAGTGAGCCCCCTCACACATCAATACAGCCTGGAGGGGGTAATCATGATCAATCTGACACATCACAGACACACTCAATCACGACTCGTGAAGGCTTTAGGCTGAAAACTGGACAAGTAGTTACATACACAGATGGTGAAAGTGGCCAAGCATACACTGGAAAAATCCTCAGCCGGGCAGGAAAGGCCACTGGAACACACAAAAACTGGTACAATTTACAGTACACTGAGCCTGAAGAAATTGCTGGCACAACAGGGTCAGTTGACCTAGGACAAGTAGCCGATCTTCAGATGGTTCCGTCTGGGCATGCCGAGTTATGCGCTGACTGCCATGAAGATGACATACTTATTGTGAATGATGATGCCTTCATGCCTGCAAAACACACTGAACTCAGCAACTGGAAAAGGAACGATGTGTTTGAAGAGGTGAAAGATGAAGGCCAGAAATGCATCTCTACGAGGTGGGTGTGCACACTCAAGGAGACACCTGATGGTGTTGTACCTAAAGCTAGATTAGTTGCAAGAGGCTTTGAAGAAATTAACACTCAGGAGCTCCCAAAAGACTCACCTACATGTGCCTCAGAGTCTCTAAAAATGATCATGGCTGTTATATGTCAAAATAAATGGCAGCTGAACTCCATGGACATTAAAGCAGCCTTTTTACAAGGTAAAGAGTTAACCCGGAATGTCTACATCCGGCCTCCCCAAGAAGCTCAGAGCAAAGGAACTCTATGGAAGTTGAAGAAGTGTGTTTATGGCCTAGCAGATGCTTCTCTGTATTGGTACAACAGAGTGAAAGACACTATGCAGCAGTTGGGAGCTACTGTGTCAAAAGTCGATCCAGCAGTGTTCTACTGGCTGGATGACTCCTGCAATGTGATGGGAGTCCTTGCTTGTCATGTGGATGACTTTATCTGGGGTGGTTCAAACACGTTCTCCACAACAGTCATCCCTCACTTGAAAGCTGCTTTTCAAGTTGGACATGAAGAACACAACAGCTTCAGCTACATTGGAATGGAGGTTCACTCTTTGGAGGATGAGATACAGGTACAACAAAGTATGTACATAAAGAATCTGCAACCCATTCCTGTGATCCCCACCAGAGGCACACAGCAAGAGGCTCCTTTAACAGACATTGAAACTGACATGCTAAAGTCAAAGATTGGCCAAATATTGTGGGTGGCAAGGCATAGTAGACCCGACATAATGTGTGACATATCCATCCTGGCATCCAGCACAAAGCATGCTGCTGTTCAGACCCTGCACTGTGCAAACAAACTTATCAGAAAACTGAAATCAGAAGAGGTGACCTTAAGGTTTCAGCACTTGGGAAAAACCAGCTCACTGAAACTGGTGGTGTTCAGTGATTCCTCTAGGGGAAACCTTCCAGACGGAGGCACTCAAGGAGGACACCTGATCATGCTGATGGGAAAGAATGGAAGATTCTCACCTATATGCTGGCAGTCAAAGAGGATCAGGAGAGTTGTCCGAAGCACTTTAGCAGGAGAGACTTTGGCGCTTGCAGATGGCATTGACAGTGCAGTTTTTTTAGCTACACTCTACTCAGAGCTTACCACAGGTGATTGCACACATAACAATTTGCCCATTGTGTGTGTAACAGACAATCACTCTCTTCTTGATGCTGTCAAGTCCACCAAATCAGTCACGGAGAAGAGACTCCGCCTCAAAATCAGCAGTGTCAAGGAGCTCATCCACTCTGGGACCATCCAGCAGATCATGTGGTCAGCTACCAAGGAGCAGCTTGCCGACTGCTTGACAAAGAAGGGGACATCTGCACTCGTTCTGCTGAGGGCTCTCAGCGAAGGTGTATGGCAACTTAAAGGCTGAACGGACTAGACAACAAGACTTTTCTACCATCAAATTCTAGTCATTGAAATTGCAGCTTTAAGCTTGTTTATCTGGGGGTTTAAAAAAAAAAAACTGAAATATTTTTTTGGACTGTGTTT
Organism: Centroberyx affinis; assembly: GCF_046629955.1. Lineage (NCBI taxonomy): Eukaryota > Metazoa > Chordata > Actinopteri > Beryciformes > Berycidae > Centroberyx > Centroberyx affinis. Next base: position 219,697 of record NW_027280680.1, on the reverse strand, counting down.
TTCTTTAAAGAGAAAGGGGAGTTTGTTAAGTGCTATGTTACTTACTGCGCATGTGTGAAGAGCGCATGTTCTTGCTATGTGACTTACTGCGCATGTGTAAAAGGTTCACGTTAGAAGGAAGGGAGAATGGCTGCTGCCGTTGTTGTTTCTGTTGAGCAGGAGTTTCAGTAAAGTCTTAATATGTACAGTTGTTGTTGTAGTTATTGAATCACAGTAGACACACATGGAAAACTGTTGTTCTAAATAAGAGAAGAAGAGAGACGTAAGTGGGTTGTTTTTGGATTCATCAAGCATTTGAATCAAGCTATTTTGTCTGTTAAAAAATAAGCGCATATCTTTGACAGGCCGACAGCGCGTGTTGAGCTCAATTCAATGCATTGCCACACGGTTATCAGTTTAACTCCCTAATTCCACTAACGTTAATACCACAAGGTAGTGATACTACCTACCGTTAACGTTTGTAGGGCAGCAGATTACGAGTTTTCTGGTTTCGGTTTACATTAGTGATGCGTGGGTCAGGCTTTTTTCAATCCACGACCACCCGATCCGACCGTTAATACCGTTATTTAAAATTAAATTGCAGTGGAATTTAGTCTATAATTACATTGGGTGTGTACTGTGTGTAGCCCATTTGACCAGCAAAGTTGATGTGACAGTCCCAACACAGTCATTATTATACAGTCATTATTATATATTGTCTGTATCAGGTAAAAAAATGAGATTTTCATTTTATCCAGAATCGTGCAGCCCTAACTCGTTGTACTGATTACTCTGACTGGTTCTTGTATAGACCCAGGTCTACTGCAGGGTGTCCGATAAGAACTTAACCGGATGCCAATATGTTTCTCAGTGTTCTTTATTCACTACCACACGATCAACACACGCTCATTTCTCTTCCTTTTACTTATTTCAAACTGGTACATACAAGGATGGGGTGTGTGGTTCTGAAAGACAATGTAAACAAAACAGAATTGAATGTTTGTTACAATTACTTGGCTATAACGCTCAAATTGCCAGTTTACATACAGAAAAACACATGGTGGCCAGTAGTAGTGGATATTGCAGTATCAATGTCATTCATAATTAACCTTTTACTTATGAGGTAATAGTTGAACTAACATAACTCAACTCAACATACAGATAAATCGGCGAAAAACTCCTGTAATCTGAGCCCGGGTCTTTTTTTAATTTAGAAAGCAACATTTTGTTGATGAGTGTTGCTAGCGAGCTAGCCCGCTGTGCAGCAGGAGACAGCAGGCAGGTCGTTTTTTTCTCTGACCCTGCGCACTATCGACGTTTAGTCACTATAGCTACTTCTATTGGCTGTAGGGCGGGACAAATGGGCATTTGCAGGAAAAGTCCAGTAGTGCATATAAATATAAGGGATGAAAAGTTTTTCTCTGAGTTCATGGGAATTAATCAAAGGGCCAGTAAAAAATCACTTGCGGGCCGTATCCGGCCCACGGGCCGCCAGTTGAAGAGCCCGGTACTAGAGGGAGAGAGAGGTTATCCTGGTCAGGAAAAGAGTAAGTCTGCTCAAAGTGATGGCCTTTTTTACACATTTATTTATTTTGTTGCTATATATTTTTACATAGTTTGTGCTGTTGTCCACCACAGTCTCCGTTTTTTCTTGTGGTCAGTGCCGATGGTGACAGTGGGATGCATTGATGCATGAAAAATGTTATATATTTTTTTGTTTTATTATAGCACTTGTCTTCTCTTGTTTTTGTATTGTTGCACTTTACATTTAAGGGGCTTGTTTACAATGAGAATGGGATTTTTGTGTTTTTGGGGACATTTATCCTGCATTATATTTTAAGGATGAAATATAAAAGGACTCATTCTTGCTTAAATACAATTAAGTGTTTTCGCTGTGTTTTTACTGTGAAATGTTGGCCCATTCACTTTAATCTTGGCTGGTCAAATGGCAGTTTCTGCCTTCAACACTGATTTAGCCTGGGTATGACTATTTCTTCAGACAGGCAGTTACACATGCAGACATTACTAAGGTGATTAACTATGAATGTAACGACATCCTGTAATGCGAAAAAGCATGAGCATGTGTCAATTGTAGTGTAGGCGCTGTAGGCGTTCCAGTTACTGCTTCTCTGGGGTTATGCCATAAATCCCATGCCATATGTATATCACATGGACAGTACATTTTTGTCTACTCTGCATGTATGTGCATGTATATGCACATGCAAATATGTGTGTGAAGGGTGGGGTGGGAGGTGTATGGGGACCCTATAGCTGGCAATTCAAAGGTCAACAGGACATCTTTAGTGTGGCATGCCTGAATAAGGAAATTCAGAGGTAAAATGCAATCGATTTGACTACCAGATACTGTACCACTGATTTAATTTTTCCTTAGTTTGTTCAGATGCGTCTAGGTTGCTTAACACAGATGGTGAGGTGCGGGTTTTAACAGAGAAGCTGTTTCATTGGAATCAATAAAAGTCTCTTTCCACACAACACAGTCCTGCTCCTGGGGAAGGAAGTCCCACTGCAACCACAGCAGCCTCCCTCGCTCCTTGCCATGCTCCGCAGATTCTGGCATGTAACTACAGCAGCTATAATTGCGAGTCATCCAGATTCATTAGCCAGGCTCCTTCCGCAACAGTGCAAAATCCATACAAAAATGCCCTTTTGGTGATCGTGCCTTTTCCCCAAATGAGTTTGATGGATGAATATGTTTGGGTAGGGTTCACACATGAAATGCTTCCGGCTGTCCTGTTGCAGGAAATGAATGGCCAGTTGACACTTTGTTGAACATAACACAGTCAAATACGAGACTGTGATTGGATAGATAGTGAAGCACCCAAGGGCATAGCCAGAGATAGAGACAAGTGGGACATTGTGGTAAAAACAACACAATTGACAGGGAGGAGCTATTGACGTAAATGGGTAATGATATTCATGACCACCTATTCCCTTTACCTGTTAATTTGTCTTGATTACAACCAGGCGAATCAATGCGGATTAGGACTTAGTGCAGATATAAAGTTCACTGACGAAATGCTAACGATCCACTGTGACAAGGGTGTGATCTGTGGGCTTTGGGTGTGAGTGTGCAAGCTTGCATCGAAGTGTGTGTCTGGAAGATAATGGTGGTGAGGGGTGTAATGTCTTTTCTGTATTGCTTCAAAGAACAACTACCTAGCATTACATTATTGATAGTGGGTTGGTTGTTTAAAAAAGATAAATAAAATCAAATATATTAATATTTGAGATCAAATTATTCTATTTGATATAATAGGTTTACATGTTTGACTTGTAACCCCAGAGCCACAGATGAAGTCCTTCATACTTGATGTCATGAATATTAGAAGATGAAGACATGCTTGACTGGATATCAGTTTATGTTCAAGGCCATTTCAATTGAGTACCTTGGTGGCGACAAGTGTTCTTACCACATACTACAAACTAGCGACTACCTCTAAATGTCACCAAAAAAAAAAAAAAACACTTAGGGAGGACTGCCCACTCTCCTTCAAATAAAATGAATCTGATATTGTGTAATGCGTAATAGCATTCACTTTCTTAAGACCCATTTCCAGTCATCTAAAATCAAGTGTGATCACTCTCCTCCTCCAGAATTGCTTTATCTATAATTTGTTTTATCAACCACTACAGTAAACCAGTGGGTCTTTACTTATGCTTTTCTTTTAGCAGATTGGTTTGTTTGTGTTCTCTGGATTGGCAGCTCAGAGAGTGGATTCCAGGGAGGGAGAGATTAGTGGGACAGAGACTTATAAAGGAAAATAGAAAGGGTTTGGGAGATGGACAGGGCAGGCTGGGAAATTAAACAAAGATCGATTGGGAGAGGAAGTGAGGAAGAAGCAATGAGAGAGAAGTTAATAGTAAGTACAGGAGAGAGAGAGAGAGAGAGAGAGAGAGTGAGCGAGGGGGCAGACCTTGGATTTATGCACACATGTATCTGTATTCCTTTATTGTATATGCATCACTCTGCACATTTCTCTAATGGAGAGGAGTCATTGTGAGATTGAGGCGAGCAAACAGAAGTGAGATGGGGCTACCACTGATTACCAGGCCCATTCAGGAGTCTGTTTAGCCTGTGCTCCCTGTGCCTCGCTCTCATACGTCTCCCTCTAACTCTGATAAATGGCATTATTTGGGCCTTTCTCTGTACACTGAATAACATTTCACACCACACAGCCCGGGAAGGAGAGATGTTGGCTGGGAGGCAAGGGAGGAGATATAGGTTTTAAAGGAATAAGAGAAGGAGAAGATGAGGAAGAGGATACGGAACAGGAGGAGGGGGAGGAATCATGCACATATAGGATGTTGAGCACTTGTGTTCCTGCTGGAGTGAGGATTTTAGGACTTGGGCCAAGTATAGTGTAGCTGCAGGCACCTTGCCTCGGGGGCTATATCCTTGGCCTGACATCCCTCCTGAGCCATGGATTCCTGCCTCCGACTGTGGCTTGTACGCCCCACAAGTGCCTAATGCAGGTAGGCATCAACATACATATGCACCCGGTCCTCATGATGCTCTACATGGTCCCCTGTGGACAATTATCTTCAGAGACAGTTTGAAGCATTAGTATGTGTGTATGAGTACTAAAACCATACATCTAACGCCACTGTTCTTTTATATTCAATGATATTCTTGCTAGAATTGAAGCTCTGTGAATGTTCTTGAGTGGGTGAGTATTAGGTGTAGATATGAACAGACAAACTGTGGCTCCATTGCCTTTCATTTGCAAGATGGCTTCATTTGGTGTGGGATGATGGAGGCACGTCTGCTATCAACTGCTATTTATAATCACCAATAAAACCATCCAATTTATGTTCTACTGACAGAGCCCCCAATTTTGTTTTCATCAGCAAACAAAATGAGCTAGTCGGCTCACCCGTGCTGGAGAAAATCATCAAGCAGTGTGTTGATGATAACAAAAATGGGAAAAACTAAAACTGATTGCTTGAAAGCTCCCGGGGCCTCAATCTCAGCAGTTTGGCGGTGGCACATCAGCCAAGCAGATGTTGCTTTAAAAGAGAATGGTCAGACTTGAATGACTTTAATTAATGTAGACTTACTTATTCTGATGCAAAGAACAAGCTGACTGGGCACAGATACTGGCAGACAAACATTTATCTGACACACACATACACATACATGCATGCACCTGTATACATGCATACTTACTGAGGCGCACACACACAAAACATGAATCAACAACACATGTATGGTGCCGTAGCAATGCCATTTTTTGCTGTTTAAAATGATTGTTTCACAGAAGGTGCACAGTGCATTCCCTGCCACTGGCATCTGTCTGTCTCCTCTCTCATGCATAACTAAGGCGTGCAGAGCAGTCACTTAGGCAAGACATGGCTGCCTGTGATACACAGTGGGTGGCCAAGCATGACTGTAGGCTCAACAAAGTCGGTCTCATGTCTTTTGAATGTCTGAATATAAAACCGATCTAATTGACTGTACTGGCAGCAAATAAAGAGAAGAGAACATGCATTTATATCTCCAGCCTTATGGGATAAAAGTAAAACTCGGCGGACATTTGTTGAAGATATCAGGATTGGGGAATGGGAACAGAATGAGAAGCAGTTGGGGAAAGGGAGAAAATGAGTGTGTGATTCTGCGAATTCAGAGCAGGGACTAAGAGATAGGGTGAGTTTGAGGGAGGGTGCAAAGCGACAGGGAGAGAAAGGGAAAGAAAGAGAGTGGGAAAGATGCAAATGTCTTGCGGCGATAAGCAGGGAGCCAATCTCGGGCGACATATGGAGCAGCGTGGAGAAGGAGCTCCTTCAGCGCGGGCCTTATCTGCAGAACGACTCCTCTTCAGCCTGATTGAATGACTAATCTCCTGTTCTGACAGCATAACAAGGCTGAGAGTACACAAAGACACAGAGCCTGAGGAGATGGAAGGAGCCGGCCAACCTGGGAACACTGCAGGGCATTTAGCCTCAGGGCTATAGACAGAGAGAGAGGGACGGAGGGGCAGGTGTGTGAGTGTGAGCGTGTGTGTGTGTGTGTGTATGTTGGGGGGTGGGGGGTGGGTGGGGGCAGAGAACTTGAGAATGAATAAAATAATTGACAATATATAGGGAGGAGACAATGGAATGTTAGGATGAGCTACCATTCCATCCAAACAACAGGCAGTAGGCTAGAATATAAACATCAAAAACAACAGGTACCATGCTACATGGTTTCAGACAGGGGTTGTGCAGTACCTACTCCCTGTTGGAGTATGGATAACTGAACATGAACATGGAGTCATTAGTCTCATGAATTTCCCCAAGGAGAGTCACCTGCGGCATGCCTGAACTCTCCCTTGCCCACCGCTGCCCACCACTGATTTTCTCATTTAGACCTCCGCAAGTAATTACAGTTCATTATGAGCATTCCTGATGCAATTACATAGCTAATGGGATCTAATTAAAAACCCTGCAGTTAGCTGCCCTCATTGTTTTCGCTTCCTGCTATGGTGTTCATACCTGTTATTATCAAGACTCTTGCTATCCATCACTTTGCTTATGAACCTTTGGTTGATGAACAAAGAAGAGAAAGATAACTTAATAACTTAAAAAAGCTTCAAAAACATACTGTAATCTACAGTAGAAGAACCATACATCAGATCTGTGGAATAGTATGCAAACTGACCAGAAAAGGATCTCACAACCTCCATCACCCAAAAATAAACTATACTACTATATAAAGTAAACTACACAGTTGTGATAGTTATAGAGAAATGTGTCAGAAACCAAACAGCCTATAGATAATTATGTGCATTATTATGGCCCATGCATAGCAAAGTGGGAAATGTTGAAGCATATTATAGTGCAGTTCAGCATGTTACAAAACTGCTTAGACATGTTTACATCTTAAGCATTAATGCATGGTGCATTGTGAGTCAGCATACTGCTGTCTGAAGTGCAAGTAAATGCAAAAATACCTTGAGTATTTAAATAACTACATATATGTACACAGCCTAGTCTACTTCTGTGTTTATAAAATGCTACTGAGAGTAGACAAAGTGACCTGTATACTGTATACACAGAGAGAGAGAGGCGCCTAGGCAATGCAATTAAGACTTCATTCATGTATACATTTATTATCGCAAATGTGGGAGGTGATTAGTGATCTGTGTTTAATAAGGAACAATCACAATTACAGCACAGTACATGCATATTTTAAAGTGCTGCCATTTTTTTCCACAGAGCAACAAGAGCACCAGATGATATGTCCACATGTTCCAAATATGAAATTGCAGTCAGTATTCCTATATTATACGATATTGTATGAAATCAGTAGAGCAAATTCCACTACCAATCAAGTTGGTAGTGGGATATTAACAGCCTGTTCTCCTGTAATTTCATGAAATAAGCACAATGTCTTAAAATGCAAACACAGGCCCTGTGCCCAAAAAGTGAGAGAAATACGTTTTTCCACCACAAAAGGATGAGGAGGCACAATTGGAAACATGTACTAGTCTGACACTGAAGTAGTGTGATGGAAAGTAAGGACGTTGCGGTTGGGATGGTCGATGGATGTACACATTTCCCTTCAATTCTGATGACCTGGGTTCAGTTCCCAACTAGGGTTGGGTATTGTTTCAAATTATTTTGCTGTTGTCACCCTCAAAGTGCTAGCTTAGTCCCTACTCTAATGCAGTCAAAAACTGTACATTGATTCAAGTTTTGTTTTTTAATTTATTTTTTCGTGTGGCTTTTTTCCCACGCTGCTGCCGAGGGCATCACAAGGCAAATTCAGGTCAGTCAGTCATTCACTCAGGTAATGCTTAGTGAGATGTCGCTTCGTGAGATGGCCTCTAGAGCAGTGGTTCCCAACCCAGTCCTCAAGTTTTTATTCCATCTTTACTCTTGCACACCTGATCCCACTGGGGCCTACACACTTTCATGCTGCTCTGTTCAGGTAGATCTGTCTCTAGCAATCAGCATTAAGACCTTAACTGGATCAGGTGCGCAAGAGTAGAGCTGGAACCAATACTTGCAGGAAAAGGGGTCCTTGAGGACTGGGTTGGGAAACACTGCTCTAGAGGACGTCTCTGAATAAGAGATGGCCTCTCACCTATGGGCTAAATGCTACATTCAGTCCCATACTGATAATGCCATATTGGATCTCACACACAGAGCCACACTCTTTGCCGTCAATTTACAGACATCCACATCTTCTGCTGTCCAGCAAACCTTAACAGTAGGTAACATTATTACCTGTGGGATGTGACGTTGGTGGAAGAGGTAATTTAACCGATAAATGTGTCGCGCTAGCTGAGCATTGCTCCCACACTGAGCCCCACTCTGCCATTAATTTACATACATCTACGTCTTCCGTTGCACTATAAACTTTAACGTTAGGTAACGTTATTACCTGTGGTATCTAAGTTACGTTAGTGGAATTATTTAACCGACAACCGTGTCGTAATGCTTCAGTACATTGAATTGAACACACACACCATAGGTCTGTACAGGATCTGTACTTGAGCAAACATCCTCCGTCTGAGGGCAGAGTAAGAACCCACAACATCCTGAGGTTCCAGGGCCAACAACTACATCCCCAAAGGATGCCTGGGAGACGTTTTTATTGATAACATCAAGGAGGTACTCAAATGCACCAATTCAGAGGGGTGGAGAACAGGAGCAGCAAAGAGCAAAGAGTGGAGAGACAACAAAGAGGAAATCATGGCCTATATTGGTTTGTCCCTCCTTGCTGGTGGGGAAAAGAGCTGGGATGTATCCATGCGGGAGCTGTTTCTGGATCCACTACAAATCCAATTTACAAGGCCACCATGGGGATCAACAGATATGAGGATATTCGCTGACTCATGCGGTTTGATGACAAGAGGACCAGAGCTTTCTGACAGGAAACAGACCACATGGCAGCCTTCAGGTATGTGTGGGACTTTTTCCTGGCCAAGTCAAGTTTATTTATGTAGCCCTTTATCACAGGCATGTCTCAACGGACCTTACAGAGAATGAGCCTAACTAGCTCTAACTGATCAACAATCAACCACAGACCAGAATGATAGCCTATAGGACAAACATCAGCAGGATCAAGACACACAAAAGCAGATTTTAGCGAGACATAACAGCCTGCCTATTCTACATAGCCTAACCTACTGGAACCACCAGCCTTAGACCTTCAAAGCAAACAAGGAAAGACTTCCAAGAAAACTTTGGTGGTTCTACATGGGAAAATCTCCTTATGGACACCAACATGTAGGCTGAAACATCTTCCATGTCTTTCTGCTGAGAGTTGATGCAAACTTTACTAAAATTATCACCCAATTCAATCGGAAAAGTTAGTATATTCTAACTTATTCCCTATAGCATTCCACCTCATTTCTCTGGTTTGTTGATCCAAACTGACATAACTTCATTTACTGTTGCAAATTATTATTCCTAATTTTCATTTTCATTTCATTATTCAGCCTATAGATTCAGTTTTGTTCTGGTTTATCATGTATTTATTTGTCCCATATTTCTTTCATTTCATTGATTACATTATTTGTCTAATAGGTAGTCATTTATTTCGATATTATTATATTATTATTATAGATTTATGTCGTTCTGTGTTTCCTTCTCTGCAGTGAAAAGTAATCCCTGAACTGAAAAGATCTCACAATTTTCAGATTGATGACTGATTACTTTAACTCACCTCTGACCTCCGAACTTGACCAATCATCATTTTAGTCTTACTGGTGACTGTATCAAAATCTCAAAAGAAGTACATTTTGAGTCTGTAACAAACAAGCATTTGCATATAAAGTTTTTTAAATGCCAAACCACATTACCACAAAATATTTGAACGGCATGACAATTATTTCACAAAACCCATTTTGGATTAATATGAACTGAAATGAAATTTGTTGTTTGTTGATTTGTTGAAGACAATGTGTCTTTTTAACATACAGATGCTGAGCAGTGGGCAATGTAAAATTATTTTGTGCATATTGTGGTGCATGATTTATTTGAAGTATTAAATGTAATTATCCCAGCATGCATTTGTTTGATGCTGATGCTTTGCTTTGCAGATTAATGGCAGTAAACACTGTTTTGTAAATTAGCCACTGTTCCCTTCTTATTTTGTCTTGCATGTCATGTTAGGCTATAGCGTGGATGAGTGTGCTTTCGCTCATAGTGTGGCCTGCTCTGGTTAATAGGATCTTCTCTTTAGGATGCTTTCTGTTTTGCATGCTACTGCTTGAAGGGGCTTGATTACCTGCATGCCTAGTCTGGAATTATTGGTGTTGCTGTGGATAACTGGTTTGGTTAAATGTCCTGAATTATATTGTTGGCCTTGTTGTCATGGCATTATAGTGGGGTTGCTGTGTTAGTTTGCAGTGTCTCCCTAATCACTAAAATCTCCCTCTCTGAGTCCTTGCAGCAAACAGAAAGATATGTCGTCTGGGTGAGGTAATCCGGATCTGGAGAACAATGCATGTTTGCCTTATATTGCTCTCAAAGCATTTTATAGGTCATCCAAACAAACCTGTGTTTTTGTGTAGAGATTTATGGATTTTCAGGAATTTCATACCTATAAAATAATCTATTTTTGTAATTTCACTTATGAATCGAGCCTCTTTGTTGCGCTGGGTTACAATACATGCAATACAATACAATGAATATCTTGAAGAAAACATGGTTAACATGGCTTCAGCTCATGAGACACCAACAAAAGCATTCATTGAAGAAACACTTACCATTTTATATCCGTTATATCCTGTTAATGACACAATTATTTTGAAAATTGCCATAAGGGCACATTAGAAGTGAAATTAACTACTGAGAGTTGGGCGATTTGGAGTCTTTTTGGAGCCAGCTCCTAGTGGACATTAGAGGACCTGCTGCTGCTGCCACTTCCTTGTTGGCTTCAAAATTCACCTGTATTTGTGCGCTGTGCACCATTTCTGCTCATTTGAGAAAGACTTTCCCTGCAAAGATGGTGTGAACTGCATGATAAGCTTGCAGCAAGAGAGAGCCATCTCTGTCGATTTGTCAAAAAAATGTACCGGGAGCTCCGGTAAGTTAAAATGGAGCACATGTTGACAGAATGAAGTCTACTTTAGTGAAGTTTATTCAGGAGTGGCAATGATATGGAGAGACAACCAAGTTGAGAAACTGTGTAAACAAACTGTAACCTCCCCCCCCCCCCCCCCCCCCCCCCCCACACACACACACACACACACACACACAAAAACAACAACAACACAACACAACAATAATACATATAAATATATGTATAGTAGTATATAGATGTATACATATATGTATACATGTATATATACACTAATTAATTAACAGCTTTGTCTAAAAGTGGGGTCTGTGTAGCCAAACCGAGACAAACAGATTCTGGAGTATATGTCAAAAAGAAAGCATTATCTTGTACACATGGGGCCCTATCTTACACCCGGCGCAAAGCGCGGCGCAAGTGTCATTGCTAGTTTCCAACCGACGCAGTTGTCATTTTCACGCCCAAGCGCCCACATTGTTTAACTTGCACCCATCTTTGCACCCATGGGTGTGTTGGTCTTAAAATGAGGTGTGGTCAGGCGCATTGTCGGCGCATTGCTATCTTGAGGCAGCAGAAAGCGATTGTGCCATTGACCAACAAAAACCTGGTCTAAAGTCAATGGCGCAGTATTTTCCTGCTATTAAAGGGCGCATTATTCAGATAGTAAGATGTGCCTACATCTGTTGTTTTTTACAAACTCAGAAACTAATGATAATATGATGCCCATTGTTATTGCCACACAATGACCCACAGCATCAATCAGTTCTCTCTCTCTCTCTCAAACACACACGTTACCATGCAAACTAGAAAAATAGGATCATCTACTATGAAAATTTGCACTTTACTTCGTTCCTGACATGCGTTTTGTTGCCAAATTGCCATATGCTTTCACCATTACGCAATGCCAGATGCCAAAAACTACGTGTCCCTCTCACCATTACGCAATGCCAAATGCACAACGTGCATGTCCCGTTAACCATCATCACACATTGCCAATTGCTAAATACGCAACCTACAACCAAGAAAAACAACACAGTAAATATGTAAAAAGCACAGCCCAGAAAAAAGTCATGAAAATAAACTGCAAAGGCATCTTACCTTCACCCGACGCACAACATAGGCCTTCCCGACGCACACACACATCGCCCTTGATTGGTCAATAGCCTACATACATATTTTATGTACCCTATAGAAACATAGCGCTGTTATTTCAGAACTGACAGACAGTTACCGACAGTTGGCGCAGTATCTTTCTGACCCAGGTATCGTAAACGTGCCTTTTGTTTTTGGAAAGAGTGAACGTAACCACACACTCAACATTTCACATTAATTCGATGTGAATAAAAAATGCATAGAAAAGTTCTGTATTCTTGTTTTCTGACTCTGGGGATCAGACAGTGTGAGACCGCGGTGAAGAGGAGGCTATAGAGGACGCTGCGCCTGGCACCGGCGTCTCCAATGCGCCCCGTGCGTCATAACGCATCAATATTTATTACCTTGAGACATCCAGTCCAAATGCCTAACACCTTGAATTTGTCGGATTTAATTGCGAAAAACTGGGTCTAAAAGACTGTAATGCACTTAGGCTACTTGAGACTAATTCACACCATGTCAGCCTATAATGACATATAGATGCTTTTTGGACATTCGTTTCTCCAACTTGCCGAATCCGCCATTTAAATAGCAATGTGCCACAGTACAAGTGCACCTGACTTTTAAAGGGAATGGGAGATGACACTCTGATTGGTTTAATTCATGTTACGCCCAAAACACACCTATGATTTATTAAGAGACTAAGTACAACCCCTTTGCACCGCACGCCTTACTTTGTGCCCAGATTATGCGCCGTTTAACTAGCAAAAGTGGATTTGGACACGCCCTAAATGCACTAGATGGTCTAGTGCATTTAGGGCGTGTCCAAATCCACTTTTGCTAGTTAAGCGCTATGGATCGTTTAAATAGGGCCCATGGACTTCTAATGTATATTTTTGGTGTTAACAGCTATTTATGCATTGTTTAAATATGTAATAATGTATTTACCGCTTGGTATAAAACTGAGCTATGCATAGCCAAAAAGATCCTGGGCTATATAAGAGCTAAAGATGCAATGTTGAAATCACATCTAGTGTTCAGTGGGTGGAATCCAATCATTGTCGAATTAGTGTCTGAAATGGCTGAAGCTGGAGGCAAGAAAAGAAAAACAAACAGGGAAGTGGAAAGGAGGAAACTGATGTACACGGAAAGGAAGAGAGACTAAATGTTGAGCATCTTCACAAAAAGTCAGCAGTGTATGCGATATTTCCAATTTTAGGGTGAGGGCAAAATTTGAGCAGAGATACACTTTTATATGCACATTTAGATGTCATTTAGATAGCTTAATGGTTACCTCTCCACTTTGCTTATCGAAATTACAGCCAACACTGTGTCAGTCACCTCATTTGTAGGCTGACAGTAAAAAAGAGATAAAAGAGCTGCGAGATTTGAATATTGCAGGCTTCTCCATACTAAAGACACTATCAATATTACAACCTCTGGGACGCGGACATCACCCCTGCCAGCCAGTCAAGACTGGCATAGTGGGAGATGCTTCTGGGAAGGAGGGGAACAAACTTAAGTTGAGGTGAGGTTTAGCAAACAAAACAACTTTGGTTAAAGCTGCAATAAGCAAAATGTTCTGACCACTAGAGGGTGACAGAAACCGCAACACATTTTTAAATAACACACAGCAAAGCATCTGCACTACGGAGGCCTAAGGACAAACATTGCAAAGCACATAAAGGCTAACAGCTAAGCTAAACGTACCTATGGAGAAGTCTGGAAGTCTCACTTTGCCAGGCCTTTCTCCCACTGAAGGTTACATGTCCCACAATGACAAGTGAAGAGGTAGGTAGCAAGTTTACTAGTTTACTAAGTTTACTTGCTTGCTTCATCGATTCTGCCATTATGAGAACATTTTCAAGAATGAGAGGGGGTGAGTGCCACTTTTAAACAGCGATGGAGGAGGCCGGCTAGTTAAAAAAAAAAAAAAAAAGGATAGCTACTGAATGGCTCTGGAGGAGCTTCATTCCGGACCAGAATTTGACAACAAGCTGTAGAAAATAGGTGAAAACCGCAACACAGCTTTCCCACGTGTGTGGATATTGGTTTATATTATTATGTCTCAATGAAAACTCTGCATAGCACACATTAGCCTCAGGAATGGTTATAAGGTCTTATTGCAGGTTTAAGGTTAGGCAACGGCTGGACGGTATATTTTCCTCTGCCGACTGCAGAGTGAGGACAAGTATGTATACAGGAAAGGGTGACATGAAAATGTCATAAGGCAAACTGAATAATGGAACTGGAATAAACTTGATTAAGAAGGCAAGTTATTTTTCCCACCACACAAGACATGTTCATCAGGAGCCAAATTCAGGTCTGTCAGTTTATCCAACATGATCTCACACACGTACGTGAAATGAACACGAACTCTGAAACGCCGATTTACATGCTGTGGATATGTATTATGTGAAAATCCACCACAAATTGAATTACGTTCCTCTGCCCAAATGAAATGCATTTCTCTGCCACAAATTTAAATCCCTTCCTCTGCCATAAATTGAATTACATTCCAAAGGTTGGCTAACAGTTAACTTTAGGCAAGTAAAATGACTTTGGTTAAGTTTAGGCAACTAAAGCAATTTGGTTAACGTTAGAGAAATGGTTTGGTCATGGTTAAATAAGAAAAACATTTGTTAAAAATGAAAATGTGACTTACGGTAGAAATGTCCTTTTTAAACACTGAGAATTGAATCCCGGTCACCGGCATTGAAGGCAAACGTACGGCCATCCACCACCCCAAACACAACATCATTACCGTCCACCGTGCTACTTCAATGTGACACTACTTCCTGTTTATAGTTGTGTCTCCTTCATGTAACCGTGTGCTGGGAATTTGTCATTTTAACACTTTACGTGCCACCAACACGTCAATTGGGGTTCACAAGTTGTGTTCATTTCACGTTTTTCTGTGAGATCAGGTTGGTCAATCAGTCAGTCAAACGGCACTCTGTCACGTGATATTGAGTAATTCGGTAGTCGGTAGTCCCTTGTTACAGTCTTGCTAAGCTTTGCAACTGCAGTGGCTGTGTGTGAACAAAAAAAAAAATTGTTTCCACTACATCATTAGCTATGTAAATAACAATGTGATAAACTATGTCAACCCACAATGATCTTGAACACCTAAAATAAATTTCTAACACCTAAAAGAAATGTATTAAGCTAATGTGTGTCTGTGCATTGTTGTCGAACTTTTATCCTTTTTGCGACTTGAGTTGGGCAGTGATAATGCAGGCTATTTGACATCTCACTAGCAATGAACCAAATCCCCTAAATTACCATATATTATATTTAGCTGTAAGAACATAATGTGCAAAATAGACAATGAAAGGCTGTTAATGAGGTTTAGTAAAAATGTATTATACCCGAAGGGGAATTCCATGGCAACCCACACTACCACAATTCACAAGAAAGATTAACACAGAATGAGAGACACAGGTTTTCTAACACAGCAAACAAACAGAGAAGACACAGAAATTCCCCGTGAACATTTTCAATGCGGAGATTAATCAGCTGCCGCATCTCCTCCTCTGTATAATCACATTCAGAAGCCCTAAGCCTTATGTGACAGCTCTGTTACTTATGGCTACAGGGGCAAAGTCCTACAACTCAAACAGAACTGTCAGCATAATGGACATTTAACATTAACATAAACCTAACAATGCTTAGGCCTAACAAATGTTAGGCAAATATTAGAATATATATTAGAATTAGAATTATATTAGAATATAATATTACGTAAGACTTAAGACAACTGTAGATTTTTGATGTCATTTTTTTTTTTTTACACATTTCTGACAGTATGGAGGTGGGCTTGTATAGGCATGTCAACTATCTTCATTATTCTGGACTGAGACACCTGTGATTCCTCAATGCAGAGGCAAGGAGATGTGAAGGCTCCTTAATGCGTCTTTTAACCATTTGGAACATCGTTAATGAGGGCCACTAATTTTTGGATGGCGAGTCAGCAAGGACAGACTCCAACTCACCAACTGCCGACTCATCCTCTGTCAAGGACAGGATGAGACGCATTTTGGCCAAATGGAATGCTTAATTAGATAAAGGTTAGGTAAATAGATGTAACCAGGTGGTAAAAGGAACAGGGCAGAAATATATTCAGACACCAATCTGAAACACTCAGGACTTAGAGGAAAGCACTGGGGAGTAAGATGTAAGATCTGACTGTGATGAACTGATAAATCTCTTTTAAGCTTGAGTGCCTTTTCTCCACTATTAGTGGAATACTGAATGGCGTAATACTGAGTAATGCTAAAGCCTGAGTAATACTGAATATTGAGTAATACAGAATGAGAGGACTGAATACTGAGTAACACTGTATACTCATACTATGGAATGCCATTTAAGTCGATATTAAATAAATAAATACGTAAGTAAATAAATAAATATGTCTATGAAATAAATAAATATGGCTATGAAATAAATCCTGAAATAAATAAATGAGGCAATAAATATATAAATATATGTAAATATAAATATATAAATGAGTCAATATAGTTCAATAAATAAATAACTAGGTTTTTGTTTCAAAATGACGTTTTTCAAAGGACTACTTTTATTTATTTCAGGGGACTTTTATTTCACAATTCCAAATTTATTTATTTACTTTTATTTCCTAATGCTACATTTATTTCCCAGCTCTTTTTATTTCCATCTGTTATATTCAAATGAATGGGGCGTGATTATCTCACAGATTCATACCAAAGCAACAGCACCAGAACAGCACTGAATCTGCAAGTTGGTGGGTGCAAATGTGGAAAAACTCCAAAGTCAACATGGCAGCTCCTTGTAGAAGAAAACTCTGTGAGACAACATGTAAAACCGTACATGTCTGAGAAGGAATCTGTCAACTGAACAAGAGGAGGCAGCTGCCAAAGTTTTACAGACACGGTTACAGCAGGATGTCTCTGACTGGTAGGTTTAAATTTCACTGTTTTCGTACTTTCTCACCGTGGTTGTGGTTGCGTCGGCTATGTGGTCTTTTTGGATAGCCATAGCGGACAAATTTATATCCCATAAAAACGATATCTAACGTTACCTGCCGGAGTGTCTCGCACAGTAACTATACCGTATGGTTTGCTGTTTTCAATCTATGAATTAAAACTGACTTTTTGCAAGGTTTTTAGTCATACAAATAATCAACCACACATAACTCACATAACTTTTCAGTGCATATGTTTTTATCTTACATTTATCTTACGTGACAAAACCCTTCAAAACCCCTATGTCCCACTATAAAGGCCACCCATTAAAAGTCTATCTGCATGTTATTTTCTTTTGATAATAACGTGTTATTCTCTTCCCATTACTCATCAACTCATTGACGTAATCTGTGGAGTAACAGAAACAAAGAAATCACACTAGTGTGTACATCACACACTAGTGTGGCAAATTTACAATTTTCTTTATAGATTTAATTTATAGATTACTTTATACTATAGTTTATACTTTATGAGATTTGTATATTTATTGAATTTTCATATTTAAATGTGTTGGTAAACATACTGAAAGTTGGCTCAGGGGGTCGGCTAAGCAGACCCAGCGTCGTCCTCATCCTCTTCCGTTAGGTCAAGACAGGTCTCCTAGATGGTCTCTTGGTAGGTGGGGAGGTCAGGCTAGGTTGTAGAGGAACAAAGGGGACAGTTGAAGAGCCGACTCTGAAATTTCTGCAATCCAAATCTACATTATCACAAACTACAGCCTCAATACTATGTAGTTGATTCTAAATGTCTCCAACACAGTCTCAAGGAAAATAGGACATTATAACCTCCAGAGAGGTACTATTTCTTGTAGTGTCGTTATTCAGGTTTTCTAGGTTGCTACAACCCCAGCTGATTACAAGACTAGACTTACCAGACTAGGTGCAAAGACAGAACGTGAAATGTTACATCTCATCAACCAGTAACTCCCTTCCATTCATTTGGCGTTAGAAGTGAAATATTCATGGTGACAAGAGTCCCTGATCAACAAAGTACTTTTCAAATTTTGCCACGTTACAGTTGCGGTTGTCTCGTGTAAGGAGGTGTGTCCGCAAAGTGAGCCAGAGGAGCTAACCTTAGCGCTAACGCTAGATTAGCTTGCTGCAAGTGGCACTAGCCCCTAACCTTGATTATAGTAAGTGTGTCCTAACGGCACCGGTTTAACGAGATGAGGTGCTCGTTTTGGCCGGCTGAGGTAGCCTACAGCCGACTCTGGCTGCACATGTTTTTGCCCCTATTGCTAACTGTTGTCGTTGTGGCCAACAGGCTTCCTCATATTCACAGGCCCGCATCAAACTCTCTCTCATCAGGACTGGAGCTAAATCACTACCCGATGCTCATCGGACTGAACTACCATAAACTACCATATCCATTTCTCATTCAAGTTACGTTAGCGGACACATCTCTCCTCATAAGGCAACTGATTTAGCAACAAAGCATCATAGAGTGTAAAATAAACAAGAACACTGTTATGGCCCTAGCCGTATTTATATTGTTTTTCTATTTGTGTGTACTGTATAACCCTGTTTGTGGTGGAGAGTGAGAGCTCTCTCTTTTGTTTGAGGATCTGTGTGCTCACTGACAGGTGCCGGTTGTTCCAGGTGGACTGGTTCCTCCAGTAGATTGGTTCCTCCAGTGACGTGGCCGCTGCGGATTGGCCGATCCAGATGCCAGCCTATTTAGCTGCCGTGTTTTCGAGGAGACGCCGGGGGTCGATGTTGGCAGCGGAGCCTCGTCCCTCCTCGTTCTCCAAACTTTGTTAGGCTTTGGCAAACATTGTGAAATCTGTCTGTTAGAGTGTGTTAGATCGGAGCTTAGATAACCTGTGTTTAGACAACTTTTGCTTACTTGGTTTACTGTTAGTCTAGCAATGCTAACGTATGCCTTATATACTGTATAAATAGCCCAGACCTTGTATATTTGCTGTTAGCCCAGCAATGCTAACATTACTGTTTTGCCAGCGGCGGCCTGTATTTCACGTCATCAACTACGACGCAGTCCCTGATTGGCCCGGTTACGTCATCAACTACGACGCAGTCCCTGATTGGGCCGATTACATTGTAATTTCAGGAAATCGATGTGGGCGGCTAGAAGTCCAGACTGATCTGTGGAGCGAAACAGAATGTGAGGTCACGTGATCAGGATGGTCTTACCAGGCTACCCGAGACCCACACATGAACACAACTCATCTGTTGTATAGAGAGGAATTGGCTCAGTAATGTTAGCTTAGTAGCAGCCTAATCTTAGGACAGCATGCAGCTTTTAAACACATTTTAACATACAGGTTAGCTTACAAGAATATAACTAGATAATTACTGGTAACTTACTTACCAGTGACAAAATACTGGCCACATTATAAGTGTATTTACTCTCGGGGTCCCAAAGTTTCCCCCTCTTCTACCATGTGCCACTGCCTCTCTCCTTACAGCCTGGATCCAGATTTTTCTTCTTAACAGCTCCTTGTTTTACTCGGGAGCACAAAAAACTGTGTCGTGGTTTTTACGTTTGTTGGCTGTGAATCCCACCACACAACAACTTTCAGGCATGTTTAATTTGGGCAATAATGACAATGATGTGCATTCAGTCACACAAAGTGAATGGAGAGCGGTGCAGTGATTTCCCCCACAATGGGTGTGGCCTATTTTATGCACTGTCTCTATAAGCCAAGTTCTCTCTGTGGCTGTCTGCTATCTACCCCCAGCCAACTCCACCAAGCAGACTTCTATGAGAACCTTCTGACAAATGTCTACAGATTCCAGAAACTTGGCCCTTTCTTCATAATGGGTGACTTCAACCGCCGGTGTGCAAATGCTCAGGATTACATTGAGGGGGTGGATGCCATTGGATAACGGAATATAGTGGTCTCATCAAACTCTTATGGTGAACTGCTTATTCAGTTTTTTATCAGTGCAAATTGTTGTATTCTAAATGGGAGAAACTACTGCAATAATGACTTTACATGTGTGTCAATCAAGGGGTTATCAGTTGTTGATTATATACTGGTTCCCTATGAAACTTTGGACTGGTTTGCTAACTTTAATGTAATTAGGAGCAGGGACCTCTTTACACAGGCAGGCTGTGTGTCTATTATTGATACATCCCGGGTAATCCCAGACCACTCCTGTTTTACATGTTCCATGGCTCCTCCCCCCCAGCCAGCCTACCAGAGGGAAAAGCAGGGGGTCTCGTTTACCACTTTTAATCTGTCCAGTATTCCTGACAATTTCTTGTCAATTGACACGTCAAGCAGCACTGAAGGACTGTGTAGCACAGTTAGAGGCCTCGGCAGCTAATCAGCTTACTGTGGACTCTGTGTATGCATAGTTTTGTGACATTGTAAAACAGGAGATGCGAGAACAGATCCCCCACAGGGACGTCACTATTCAACCTGGTCGCTCAAACAAAAAGAAGAGGATTAAAAAAGTCTGGTGGACAGAGGAACATTCCTTGCTATGGAACAGTCTGTGCTCAGCGGATAAGGAATGGACACCTTGCCCTCCTGGTCCTGTAAAGGTGCGGGCCAAAGCTGCAATGAGGGACGCACAGAGGCTGCTCGACCGATCAGTCCAAGCTGCTAAAAGGCGCCACTGGAGACTACAGCAGGAAAATATTCAAGAACTCGAGAGCACTGACCCAAGGGCCTTCTGGTGACATGACAACCAGCTTGGTGTTGGTAGTAAACACCACCACCACATCCCTGGGAGGTCCTGAGGCCTGATGGGTCTATTCAGACTGACAAAAAAACTATTTTAGAGACTTGGAAAAATTTGTTTGCCGGCCTGTTTCAATCCACTCATCGTAGTGACTCCAGGACCCAGATCAGAGTTAATGCACACACTAACCCTGACTCCCCCCTGAACCAGCATATTAGTGAGTATGAGATTGTAAAGTTCTTCAAACAGCTAAGAAAGGTAAAGCTTATGGCTACGATGGGTTAACAATTGATGTGCTGAAAAATGGTAATGCACTGAATATCCTGCATAAGCTTTTTAAATCATTGTTTTCTACACGGTGTGACCCCAAAGATGTGGAAACATGGGATCATCAATCCCATCCCTAAAGCTGGGCGAAAAGATAAAAGAATCCCTCTGAACTATCGGGGCATGACTTTGACCTCTGCTGTGTATACGCTGTTTTGTTGTGTGTTATTTAATCGCATCTCTGAATGGGTCGAGTCTAACAACATCATAGCAGACGAACAAAATGGGTTCAGAAAGACACGGAGTTGTCTGGATCACATTGTCACCTTATCACATTGTCACCTTATCACATTGTCACCAAAGCTGTGTGACAAAATCCTTTACTAACGATGCCGGTATGGTGGTTACTCTCACTTCATATCACATGATTTCTATCTAATATTGGAACATGCTGACTAAGTCGTTCAGGATAAAAGGAGTGGTGGGAAAGAATGGAGCAAAGACACTGAAAGGGTTCAGAGATGGAAATCGACAGAAAGAGGGGGATAACTGAAAAAGGTCAGAAGGAAAAGCAGAGAATGAGAACAAGAGTGAATGAGAGGGGGAAAAAAAAGGAAGAATGAGAGATCCACCAGGCTCTCCGCTGGCCCAGCAGCAGCCTGCACTAGACTTGTGCCACTCCCCACAGAGCCTTGGCCGAGCCCAATGAGGAATAATGAGCTTTAGAAATCCACAAAAGGTCACTCACTGCAGAGATCTCCCTCCTCACTCCAGCCCAATCAGAAATGCCACCACCAGAGCTCAAAGAGAAAATTCTATAGTTAGGAGAAAGAGGTGAAAGAACGGAGGAACTGAAAGAAGGAGAAAAGCAGAGCCAAGCACCCTAAAGAAAATCTTCACCTTTATCTGACAACCTGAGAGAGGAGGAGCAGTAGGGGGCTGCAGCGGGGGATGAGATAATTGAAGAGCTGAGGGAAGGAAGGAAGGGAGGGAGGGGAAGAAATGAAGGGGGTTAGGAAAGAAAAACATGAAGGATGGCACAGGGAGAGTTTGTAGTGAAAGGAAGACGGGCTGAGACAAAATAAGGCCTTGTTAGTAAAGCAGAGAGGGACGATAGGATTGGGATCATTGGAGGGAGAGCAGCAAAAGAACGGAAGGACACAGTGTTTACGTGAGAGAGAGAGAGAGTCAGTAAGGATTATACAGAGCTGTTTTAATCCTGGGTAAATGTTCGGTCCTTCCACTCCCCTAAACGCTCATACTCAACCTCTTAGATGGCGGGATAGGGAAAGAAAGAAAGAGAGGGAGGGATGAATATGAACATGATTAATGGTTGTGTTTATCTTACAGTATACCATTCAGGAACATATGGGAGTTGCCCATAGTTGAAATTTCGCATGAAAATGAACTGTATATTTACTTTGCCACTGTACAAATATTCAACACTATGATAATGCATACAGGGTGTTTACAGTCATCAAGTGTGTCTATGTGACTGCAGTAGATGCCATTACACCAAAAATATACTGCAACAAGATTTAATACAGGCAATAAGACAATACAATAGGACTATTCCCATCCCAAGGAGTTATTAGTTTAACAGAAAGTTATAGTCCCCTGCCCATTTAAGCCCACAGGCAACAATTGTTGTCAGATTCAATGCCTGTCATTTTTTTTTTTTTTTGTCTACATCTTTTTTGCATAAGCATGCAAAGGAAGCATGCTTATGCTCGTATATACCCTTGCCCATATGTGCACACACACATGCATGGCAGGCACACACATAATATATATACTCACATAAGCACACACAAATAAAAACACATTCATGCTATACCATAAATCCATAGCTTATATGTGAAATATTCATAAATAATATGTATTACTAATTATCATGATTATCATTATTATTATCATTAATAACATGTATTGCAGTCACTACTTTCATGTTCTCCTTCCAAGAAGTACTAGTCCCCTTTGACCAAGATGATCGTGCAAGCCGTAAGTGTTCTTAGATAATTTAAATGTTCAAATGATAATGATTGAATATACTTGTTCAAATGACTGAAAATGTCAGGCAATGGTTGAATGTAGTTTACAGTTTTTATGAAATGTTCTTTACATACTTGAATGCTCCGCCTTACAATCAAAATCTATATTTACAAGAGATGTCTTTGGTATCTACGTTTTCTATACTTTACAAGTGCTCTTTCGCACTTTTTTTGTAAAATACCTCATACCTCTAATTAACATTTTGGTCCCTGTCCTAAAGAAAAACAGACAAGTAAAAAAAACAAAAAAACAAAACAAAACCTTGAATGGAAAGACAAGGTATGTGCCCACTGGTCATAGTCATAGGTCATAGTGACGGAGGATTTAAATCATGATTCCAAGAAAAAAACATCATTTTGGCAAAATAAAACTGCAGATCATGGATGAGATTCTTGTCATGATGTTTGTGAGTCTGGGAAAAATCTTGGCACAAATGGGTTAAACACGACTCAGTCCCACCCTGGGGGAGTGCTTACTTCCCTATACCTGGTTGCCCAGTTGTGGACTTAGGGGGAGAGATAATGCAGCAACATGGTTCATCCTAAGACCCCCAATGCAACCTGAGAAAAATGAGGGAGTAATTAGAAATGGCTACATCCATAGGTTTAGTCCTGAATAATACAAGGGGTTGGGAGTAGTATACAACAGACAGAACGAGACAGATGGAGTGACAGGTACAGGGAGAGGAGGAGAGTAGAATACAGTAGCACAGAATAACAATAAATGGGATGGCCATGAATATAAAGGAATGTATTATTATTTTCTTCCTCTTTACAGTGTGAAATTAAAAGAGAAGATGCACACTGATATATGCTAAGGCATGTATAGTCTTCCGTAGTTTAGGATGGCTTTTTCCTAAGGTACACTTAAGCATCCCTAATGATTAAAGCTAGAGAAGTGCTTAGATCATTACAAGTGCGCTGTCACACAAAACAGTAGCCCAAAATATGCCCTAGCTAAAAACACCCACAACATCCACAGACTACATCAGTCAACACAACACTGACATACTGGTTTAGCAAAGATCCCATTTAAGCTTGGCTGTGAAATGTAACTGAATATGAAGTGAAAAATCTTAGAGCAAAAATCCATGCTAAAACAAAATTTGCATATATTCTTTTAGAACTTGTACATCTCGGTCTATATTTATGTAGTGTACTTCAAAAACTCTCAACAAGACAGCAGTGACTCGCCTATAAACAATTTCTAGAGCTGCTGCAACTGACATCAACTCTTTGGACACTGCAACAATACATTCCAACATGAGATGTATGTGACCGGGAAAGTTGGGGCAAATATGTTGACAATGCCACCTAGGAGGGAGCCTAGGACTCAGGTAAATAAAAACAATTTATTCTAAAATTACAATAAGGGGGAGAGAAAACAAAGACACTGGCAGTGGAGGGTCCATGAGAGCAGCTAGACGGCCGACACTTACGCTTGGTCTGGGCAGCGTAACCCAGACAATGCGTGATTTGCCTTGTTGGGTATGTAGCTCATGTGCGATGCTGGCTGTCTGTAGTCAGGCTCTGGCGCTCCACAAAGGTAACTCCGCTCTGTCCAGCGTCTCCCGTTCACCTGCTTTCCGGCTGCTCCCCTGCTGCACTCTGACAGTCCATTAAAAAGTCCTTGACCCCGCTCTGTTGGTTGATTAGACTCTCGCAGCTGTTTATAAATCTGGGGGTTGATTGGCTGCCTGCAGTGGCCAACTCATAACACAGAACTACAAAACACAATAATGTAACTGCAACTCAAGAAATAAACTTGATGCAATAAAACATGCCACAGCATGGCGTACATTATTTGAAAAATAGTTATACTTAATTTTACAAAGTAAAAGTAAAAAAAAGAAAACTGAAATATTGACTGATGGATTTCAGATTTTATTACTGTAATTAGATATATAGGCAAAAATTTTAGGGCGGCATGGTGGATAGCACTGGCACCTTGCAGCAAGAGGGTCCTAGTTTTGATTCCTGGCCCTGGTTCTTTCCATGTGGAGTTTGCATGTTCTCATTGTGTTCTCGTGGGTCTCCACCGCATATGGCGAGCCAAACCATTCAAAAGCTTGGCCAAACTAGACACCACCTATCCAGCTGTTGCTACCCAGTTATTTAGCGAGATATATCCAGTTAACAAGACACCACATCCAGTCAAGCTGCGCCAACCAGTGGACATCGTGTGCTATCCATTTGGATGGGCACAAGTTTGCTGAAATGTCAGGAATGGCTAGAGGAATTATTGAGAGGATCCTAAATAAATAAAACATCTTAACATCAATAGACGTAGAGCTATCGTCATCATCATCACCAACTACTTCTATTAGGACTACTGCTACAGAAACCAGAATAAATGATGAAGTCAAATAAATAAAAGATCATCAAGGCAAGTGTAGTAAGGCTTATGAACACGTGTATAGGTTCATAGTATTTCTGTATTCTCCAGAATACAGAAAAATATACAGAATTGCACTTTACAGTACATGAAATGGACTGAACAATTTCTTTAATATTCACGACATAAACACTGGGTGAGAGTTCAGATATTTTAGTTTCCATTAGGCCCACTTTCTCTCTCCATGGAGGGAGAGAGAAAGTGGGCCTAATATACCAGATGAAAGTGGGTCTAATATATACCAGATAAAAGGAACTGTAACCACCAGATACAACTTAGAATGTATAACTCATCTAACATCTAATAAAAAGAATTTTTTTTTGCACATTTCAACCTAAAATTATCACTACCTAGTTGTTGAGTTGCTAGTTGGGTCACACGCAATGTCAAGTTAGGGTGCTCTGCGCCTACCTAGCTGGATAGGTGGTGTCTAGTTTGACAAAACTTTTGAATGGTTATGCCTCCCATACACCGTGTGCTCTGGGTTTCAAAAGAGCTAGAACCAGAGTCCAAAGACAAGTCTATTTTGAAGACTTTCATGTCTTCAAAGAAATAAAAAAATGTCCATAGGTGTGAATGTAGTTGTCCGTTAATGTCTGGACTGGCGATCTGTGGGTGTTATCAAGGTGTTATCCTGCCTTCCGCCCAATGTTCTGATCTGTTCTGTTCCCATAACCCCGAGCGGGTAAAGAGAATGAATAAATATGTTGCATTTTAGAAGCCCTTCATTTTCTGGTTCAGAACTGTTAGCAATCAGGCAGCTCAGGATTTTGCAATTCCAAGATGACGCAGATTTTTTGCGGAAAACTAAGCCAATCACGGGAAAATTGAGAAGCTGCAGAATCATGCAGAAAAGCCAAAATTGCACCACAGTGTAAAGTACAAAAGTAATGCATATTGTCCACGTGGATGTTTAATATCAGTATGAATAATTAAGTCAATCTACACAATTAGATGAATAAATACATATTTACTCTTTTTTTTTCATATTTGCTTTGAGTGGGTAAAGGCCTGTACCGTTGCCAATACACCACTCTCGAGATCTGACAGTCCCCTCATGCTTTTTTTTTTTTTTTAAAGCAACTTAAACCTAGTTAAACATGTTTTTAATAGCCGCAGAATATTGCAGAAATTGCTGATTCACAGATTCTGCAGATTCTTGGGGGGCCTGAGCAATACTCTGAAATAAAGCAAATTCAGATAACGTTTCAAAGTCGACATATCCACCCATAAAAACTCATAAAATTAGCCTACCATTAATTTTCTTTGGAGCAGCTCCAGCGAGTTTCTTTTAATTATATCACAGATTACATTCAGGATTGGTCCATATATTAAGTATAATTCAATATTAATCTTGTATAAACAATAATGCCATGTGTGTTACATATTCTTGTTCAATTCTTTGAACTCGGAGCATTGTGAATATAGGATATAAAATCTAAATTCGTTGAGTTTTCACCACAGAATTTCCCCATTGAATGAACTGTGAATGTCCTCAGTGTAATAACATTGTACACTATAAACTATACATAACCTGACACATTAATACCCAAATCACATACATGTTGCAATTCTACACAGATTTATTACTTAACACTGGGTCACAGACAAGGTCCACCTGCTAGTGTTTAACATCTAAGCATCGCAGGTAATCTAGCAATTTATATGGAAACACTTTCCAATAAGGTTGTATTAACTAACATGAGTTAATGCATTAATTAATGGTGAACAAATGCTTAACTAAGGCATGAATACATTTCTTCATGCACTTGTAAATGCACTAATTAAACAATGTTCACATTGTTTAATTAGTGCATTTACAAGTGCATTTGTTAATTACTTAGTTAACATGAAATGTATTCATGCAGTTGCTCACCATTAATTATATTAATTATGTATATATATATATATATATATATGCATTAACTCATGTTAATACAAAGTTATTATAAAGTGTTACCATTTATATTAACTTAAGTCTCTCATGTAGTAGACTTAATTGGAATTGTTATTTATTTCTCACAAATAGTAGAGGAATAATAATAAACATAGCTGCATGGCAGTGATGTGCCAGGGTTCACATGAGGACAAGAGATGGGAATGACCTGGCTGCTATTGGGAAATGTTTGGAGCATATGATGTTACAGTAATGCAGAGCAATTTTACTCCAACTCACAGTTAATGTTGACATACTAAGTATTGACTAATAATCTGTTTTACATGTAAAATGTCTTCTAGGTGAGATTGAGAAGTGCAGGTGTTTTTTATTTTGATTGATAAGCAGTCTGTTATTTTTGGGGGGCAGAGACTCATAGAATTTGTACTTCTACAAAGGATGGTGAAATAAAAGTGCAGTGTGTTATACTAAAGATGAACCACTGATTTTTCGGCCACTACCACTAGTGAGCAAAGTGGGCCCCTGTACAACAACAAAAACATATGGTGTTTGTTTCCAAGCACATGCACAAGGATGTAGGCGCACGCCACGAGCACAGAGGTGACGTAGTACACAATATTGTGTGGAGAGAGAGGACTTAAGGGTCCTCGTATCGTTCCAGGTTGTTTTTCCTTTCTGCTCACTCAATAAACATGTTGTCAGAGGAAAGGGACACAACTGAGTTTGGGAGAGCAAAGTAACGAAAACCTGATTGTAATATGTGTAGAAAAAGGATAAAAAGGAGACATGGTATTAATACTGGCGAAGCTTTCGGTCGGTGGAGAAAATGAAGTTAGAGAAAGTATTTTATACCGATGCAGACGTAGTATTCTTCTTACTCAGCTGGTAAGTTCGCTTGCTAGCTGGTCTAGCTATGTTGATGATGTTACAATCATAGGCTGTAAAAAAAAAAAGATGGATGTGAGGTTTCTGAAGGGCCGTTTTGAAGCCTAAAGATTGGGTTTTACGATCGCCGCCATGTTGACATTTTTTGGAGCCAGTGCAGCCAAAGCAAGGCTGAGGGTCATCCAAAGAGCCCGAGCGTCGCCCGCTATTGGCCTGTAATCGACAACCTGTCGATCACTGGACAGGCGACCTGTCAATCACTAGGAAAACTGGAATATTGAGCTGGAAATTTGATGTGCAGATGCTGCACATTACTGCTGTATTAGGTAAGACAGCTGTTTATTTGATGTTTGTGTGTGTGTTCAGCTGGAATGTATCTTGAGGTATTGGTTATAACTTTTTCATGCTCTGTCCTTTGGTTTACTGGAAAGTTGTCTATTTTCCCACTACTTAATTAAGCTACTTTGCGCTGTACGATATTGAATTATGCAAGCCTGGGTTTGGATTCATGTTCGTTGGTTGGTGTCTACTTTTTAATTTGTGTTGTATGGTCTGTTGGCTACAAGTGATGGCATATATGTGTGCTGTGGTACAGCATAGTTGAGAACTGACAGGGATATAGTCTTCTTTTCTTTTCTTTTTTTGCTGCCCCCCCCAAGAATAAAAGTCAAACTCCGCATATGCCTCCATTGAGGTCCTGTCCAAAGCCAGTTTGAGGAGGACAACAGAGAACATTGCTTCTCACGTTACACATCCTGCCAATCACCTGTTCCTGGAACTTTCCTTTAAGTAGGAGACAGTATTTTACATGATGGGTCCATTACCGCTGGAAAGACTGGTCCCTTAAAGGATAAATTTGTACCTATATATAGTATAATATGTCTCTTACATACCTGTAGTGCTTGGACCTGCAGAGAATATCTCAAGTAAGTTGTCGGTTGAAACACCGAGCTCCGTTGCCAGCCTCTTGTTGCTGACAAGCAGTCCAAATGGGGTTTGTCAAAATATCTTAAAAAAAGAAAAAAAAAGCCATTTGTAGGCTCCACAGGAGAGTTGAGAGTAAACAGAAAAGTTTCAAAGTACATAAATTAAAATTAGCTCTGATTTCATGACACAATTCTGCCATTACACTTTCACTAATCAGGAAATCACAGAACTATTTTTCTCTGCTGCAGCACAGACTGCTGTGGGGTGAAAGTGCGTTGCTGGCAGTGTGATCTAGTTTTTGGTCAGGTCACACTGTAAAAATTGCAGATGGAGGCAGATAGAAGACTATGCTCTGAGTAGAAATGGTGTGGTGCTGCTGCTTTCCGGGCTGTAAATATAAATACGTCAGTTGGTCTCTACATCGTTTTCACAGACCCGTTTGGACTGATTTTTTAGCAGCAAGAGGAGCTCGCTGTTTCAACTGACAGCTGACTCAGGAGTCGATGCTCTGCGGGTCCAAGTACTACAGGTATGTAATTTGAGACAAATTATATAATAATAATAATAATAAAAATAATAATAAACTTTATTTATATAGCACAATTTATGCATAAAATGCAACACAAAGTGCTTAAAATAAAAGTAGATAATCACAACATTTATGATAAAATATTACAAACAAGGAAAAAAAATACAATAAAATTAAAATAAAATAGCAGGATAAGACAAAATAAAACATCCATCAGGTAAAAAAAAAAAAACACCAGCAATGGTAAAAAGATGTGTCTTAAGATTTTGTTTTAAAGTGTCAACAGATGTAAAGCCCCTAAGACTTTCAGGCAGACTGTTCCAGAGTTTTGGGGCGTAATTAACAAAGGCTGCCTCTCCGTGCCTTTTAGTTCTGACCTTAGGAACAATCAAGAGGTTTGAGTCAGAGGATCTGAGGGACCTAGTAGGCTCATATGTCTTAACCATGTCAGACAGATAAGACGGGGCAAAGCCATTCAGTGATTTAAAACCCAATAAAAGAATTTTAAAATGAATTCTGTAATGGACAGGTAACCAATGTAAAGATTTTAAGATTGGAGTAATGTGGGCTCTCTGTCTGGTTTTCGTCAGAACATGTGCTGCTGCATTCTGTACGAGCTGTAACTGACTAATAGCTTTCTTAGACACACCAGACAGAAGAGCGTTACAATAATCCAGCCTGCTGGAGATAAAAGCATGTATTACCTTTTCTGTGTCTGCCTGGGAGAGAAACAGTCTGACTCTGTAATATTCCTTAAATGATAGAAGGATACTTTAGTCACGTTTCTAATGTGACATTCAAAATTTAGGTCAGAATCAATAATAACACCAAGGTTTTTGACCTGTTCCTTGGTGTTTAGTGCAAATAATTTTAGGTGGTGAGACAGTTTTTCTCTCTCAGCTTTTGCTCCAATAACGAGGATCTCAGTTTTGTCTTGATTTAGCTGTAAGAAGTTCTGAGTCATCCACAGACTTATGTCAGCGAGGCATGAAATCAAGTTGTTGATAGAACTGTAATCATTTGAGCTTACATAGATATAGAGCTGGGTATCGTCTGCGTAATTATGGAAACTGATGTTGCGATTTCTAATAATATTGCCGAGTGATAACATATACAGACTGAAAAGAATTGGGCCTAAGATAGAGCCCTGCGGAACACCACGTCAGGTCTATTTTATCGGAGGAGTGGTCATCCATGGCCACATAAAATTTTCGACCAGTTAAGTAAGACCTGAACCATTTAAGAACTGTGCCAGAGAGACCGACCCAGTGTTCAAGTCTGTCCAGCAGAATATTATGATCGACAGTGTTGAATGCGGCACTGAGATCTAACAGGATAAGCACAGAGAGCTTTTTCTCATCAGTGTTCATTCTGAGGTCATTCACAACTTTGACTAGAGCTGTTTCCGTACTGTGCTGGGTCCTGAAGCCAGACTGGAATTTTTCAAACACAGTGTTGTCGCAGAGGAAGTCATTCAGCTGTTTAAAAACAATATTTTCTAAAATCTTACTCAGAAAAGGCAGGTTGTCATCTCTAACTGTAGTTAGAGATGACAGAACAATCTATGTTGTCTTTTTTAAGCAGTGGTTTAATTACAGTTGTTTTAAAAGCTGTAGGAAAGGTGCCTGTGAACAGCGAGTGATTAATTATTGTTAAAACTTCCTCCTCTAAAATGTTTTTAAAAAAAGTGGTGGGAATAGGATCAAGAGCACAGGTAGAGGATTTTAACTCACAGACAACTTTCTTGATCATTTCCAAGTTCACTGATGTAAAAAAGTGCATGGTGCATTCAAACTTTGGGGCAATACTTTGTGGTACCATTGTCCAGCTTTTGAATAATATTCATTCTGAGGCTGCAATCATATCTCTAAAATAAGCAGAAAATTAATTGCATTTACTAACGCTCAGGTAGTCAAAGTAATAATTAGGGGCAGGGTTTATAAGATTATCAACAGTTGAAAAAAGAACCCTTGGATTGTTAGAATTTTTATTTATTGCGTTTCTGTTCGCTGCATTGAATTCTGCTAGGAGTTATTTTAAGATATCTTGATGGGCCTGAAGGTTTGTCTTTCTCCATCTCCGTTCAGCTTTGCAACAGTTTCTTTTGAGTTGGTTGATATTCTGTTTTCTCCATGGTGGTTTTTGTTTTTGAGGAATTTTTTTTTACCTGACTGGGGCAATATGGTCAATAGCTGTTTGTAATTTTGTATTTAAATTATCCACTAGATCATCAGCAGATGAAGGGAGAGTTGGCAAAGACATATTATTTATGTGCAAGATAAGATTTTCTCCCATTTCAGATGTAAGATATTGTCTTTTTACAGTGCGTCTAGAATTACCATGTAGCATATGAAGAGAGGTAGTGAATTCAATTAACCACATCCATAACTGATGAAATGTCAACAGAAAGTCCCTGTGTAATGACAAGGTCTAAGGTATGACCACAGCTATGAGTTGGTTCATTAACATGTTGTATGAAGCTCAGATCTTCCAGTAGATGTGAAAAGTCAGTAGCCTTCTTGTCTGTCTTATTGTCAATGTGTAAATTAAAGTCACCAATAATGATTATATTATGGACAAAAAATGTGGGCAATGCTTTGGTGGTCTATAGACAGTAACTGCAAGAATGGGTACCTGACATTTCAGTCTG
The DNA here is from genome assembly GCF_046629955.1 of Centroberyx affinis. Classification (NCBI taxonomy): domain Eukaryota; kingdom Metazoa; phylum Chordata; class Actinopteri; order Beryciformes; family Berycidae; genus Centroberyx; species Centroberyx affinis. The sequence continues at coordinate 187,340 of NW_027280680.1, read as the reverse complement.
ACAGCGTGATACTCAAATGAACTGAAAACATCAAAAGAAATATCCCTTGGCCTCAGAGCATCAGTACATATGGTGGCTGTCCCTCCGCCCCTCTTCACTTGTCTAATGGAGTAGGAGAAATTATAATTTTGCGGGACAGTTTCAATAAGAGCGGCGGATGTGTCCATGTTTAGCCAGGTTTCAGTTAAAAAATAGGCAGTCAAACTGATGCTCTAAAATAAGATCATTAATTTTAAAAGTTTTATTGACGAGGGACCTGATATTTAAAAGTGCCATTCGCAGATTTACTGTCTTGCTTTGATCTGTAAGTGGTTGGCAACAGCCACTGGATGCAGGGATGCATACAAGGTTGTTAAAATTGACTCCGCTGTGAATTAGGAGTTTAGATCTTGTAAGAGTAGATTTTAAAAACGGTCTATGAGGTCGTTTAGTTACAGGGACTGGAATCGTGGCTATATTGCAGGGCGAGTTCACAAGTCCAAAACTAATTGTTGACCTGTTATAAAAAGTAGTATCGGGAATAGGGGAATTTGTAGGGTTGTTAGAGGGTCCTGGCTCCACAATGACATTACATGTACTACAGGCTAAGCTGCTGTTATTAGAACAAGAAAAACGAAGAGAAGGCTTAAAGGGAGTGTTTTCTGATGTTCGTGGATAAAAGACTTAAACCTGCATGGTTAGGGTGAAGGCCATTGTAGTTAAAAAGTTCAGTCCGAAGTAAGAAGTAAAGTTGTCAACAAAGGGAATATCTCTACTGCTACAGCAGCCTTTGAGCCAGACGTGGAGTTGGTGTAGATGGCTGAATTTTTGCTCACCAAAACAGGGTGCAGGCAGAGGGCCAGATATTATGCACTGCTTACCAGAATCCAGCAGTCTATCCACGAGGCAGACAAAGTCTTTCTTGAGTTCCTCCAAGCACTTGTGGTGAATATCGTTGGTACCCACATGAACAACCATAACAGAAGCCGAGCTGTGCTGTTCCAGCAGCTGAGGAGCAGAGGCAGTCATGTCCTTAACGAGAGCACCCGAGAAGCAGAATGTTTTACCAGTGGAGACCGCTACATGATGGGTTAAAGAGTCTCCAATCACAAGGATGGCGAGAGGCCCCACACCCGCTGAGGCATGGGGTAGAGACCGACGGGTGCGAGAGGGCCGGCCGGTCTCGGCGATGGGAGTCCTCGAGGGAGAGCGAGCCATGGAGGGAGCGTGCGTTTACTCTGTAAGTCCGGTTCGTTTGGAGAGGTGAGAACACGCATTCGAACTCTGGTGCGGACCAAACAAGCTAACCATGGTCCTCCTGAAAAGTCGGGACTCGGTCTGTTTCCAAGTGAACCACGGTTCTGTTCGCTTTAGGTGAGAATGTAATCGGACTTAATATAGGACCTAATATAGGAAGCAAACCAAAATACAGTGCATTGTGGGTTGAAAACGGATGTTGACACTTGGCAGAGACAGCCGCACCGCTCACTAGCCTAGTAGCAAAATGAGTCAAGGGCAAACGTGGGGGAACGATGAGGTGAGGGCTCTTCTGGAAATATGGGCTGACGATACTATTGCACAGATGCTTGTGGAAACACATAAGAATACAGAGGTCTTCAACCTCTTCAGTCATAAACTGAAAGAAAGGGGAATTGAGCACACAGTGGACCAATGTCGATTGAAAGTTAAAAAACTTTGGCAGCAATACATAAAAGTGCGTGATGTTCTACGGAAAAGTGGTAGCTCAGGGGACAAAAAAGATAAATTCCCATGGTTTGATGACCTGGATATAATCTTGGGTACAAGACCAACGAGCAACCCAAACAAAGTGGTTGAGTCCTACGTAGAAGAGACCCCTTCCACATCATCTTCAACTCCCAGACCAACAGAGGATGATGATACCGCTGATATCGAGTCAGTCAAAGGTAGTCTTTTTTTGTTCCCCACTCCATTACTTGTGTGTGTGTGAGAGCGAGAGAGAGAGAGAGATATTCCCTATTTGTCATTTTTGTGTACTTGCATACATAAAAATGAAATGTTGTTCCTCCCAGTCCAAAACAGTGCAAATGAAAAATAGACAATATGCCTAGAATAATATGTATATAAGAAAAGATAAACTAGAAGGCACAGAATAAAATATCCAATAAAATGTCCAGTGTTCAAGTTGTCCACTCTCACAGGGGCCAATACAAGAAGTAATAAAATGTATAAATACATAAATAAATGAGTAAGGTGCTAAAACTGCATTTGAAATGCATTTAAAACATTTTAATTGTACATCTAAGGGCATGTTAGTTTCCTGCCCAACCACTGCACCCACTTGCACCCCACTGGATTCCTACAGCTCCAATGATGCCCCCAAGTACCTGGCCCATGACCCACCCACCCATCCCACCACCACCCATGACCCACCCACCCATCCCACCACCAACCATGACCCACCCACTCATCCCACCGCCATCCATGACCCAGCAGCTTACATCCCATGTTCCCTGTGGGTGATGCTGGAAGTCCAGGTTCTTCATCTGGCTCACACAGAGACAGTATGTCCAGTGTCTCTTCAATTCTCCATGATGTAAACCAGGCCCAACATTTTCATGACTTGTAGGCTTGTTGCACACTAATGTGTAGGTTGTTGTGTTCTTATAACTACATGCTACAATGTTCCTATTATGCCAACAAGTGTTCAGGTAAACCAGGCTTTATTTTTATTTATATTTTGCTTTCTTTAGCTGACACTTGTCATTCAGATGTAAAGCTGTTTTTATAAAGTTGTTCAAATACATACTGTCATAAGCGTTTTATAAAAGATGAGTCTGTACATTTCAGTTTTGCACTTTATTTTACAACTGTTAAATGAGAGGTGGTTGATGTCTTGCATTGTCCATAATGTGCATACATTTTGAACAGTTACCTCATAACAAACATTTATTTGTAATTCGTATTACATTGTTCTTTATAACTTTGTTACAATAAAGATTTTCTGAGTAATTGTTCTCCCTTGGCCTTATCTTATGAATGGCAAATTCATGTCAGTAACTTCACCAGATAATAATTTAAGTTGTTCAAACAAAACAACATTGAAATACATATGAGTGTATGCTTTTTTAACTGATTTCAATTAGGTAATTCCATGAAAATGTAATTCCCAAAATTCCAGTAGCATATAACTATATAGGATTCTTCTTAGTCAACCTAAACAAATGACAACAGAGCCTTAACACAATATATTACCGTACAAAAAGTTTGATGTAATCTGTATTATGTACTATGCCTAACAGGTGAATTGCGTCTGCTCACATTGCGGTGCTCCCTGCATATCTACGATATTGTATTTATGTCAGCTAATTGTCCAGTTCCCAGGGTGATACTGTCACACACACACACACACACACACACACACACAAACACACACACGCATGCACACACAGATGCACTCACTTACATGCATGCACATGCATAAACACACACACACACAAGACTGCCGTTTGTGGGGAAATGGCAGTGGCGATTGCTGCATAAATGAAGGTGGCCCTGAAAATCTAAAACCTTCCAAAATAGGCACACAATGCATTTCTGATGTGGCGACTCTGGTTAGCCTGATTGGGATTCTCTGGCTCAGCCTCTCCATCCTCTTCATCACCTTCATCATCTCCAGGTTCTTCATCTCCCTCAAGTTCAACATTGAATTGTTCACTGTGGATTTCACAAAAGTTGTGTAGAACACAACATGCCGAGATTATGTAGGGGACCAGGGAAATGTGTGCGTCACATCTCTTAAGGAGACATCTCCATCTGCCTTTTAGGCGCCCAAAGGCCCTCTCCACCGTCATCCTTGCTTGACTGAGCCGATAGTTAAAGTTTGTTTGCTCAGGTGTTACACATCTGCCCTCTGGAAATGGCTTCATAAGCCACGGCAATAGTGGGTAAGCAGCATCACCAAGAATGACCAGAGGCACATCCACTTATTCGAAAATCTCAGTCCATCCCGGTAACAATGTGCCATTTTGGCCTTGTGGATACAGAGAGGACTTTACCTGGCCAGCCCACATTGATATCCCAAAATGTCATCTTGCAAGATAACTGAATAGAAACCTTTCCAGTTATAGTAGTCAGCAGGGTCATCAGCTGTGTGTCCCATCTATTGCCCCGGCCACCTGCGGGAACCTCCATCTATCGCGGTAGCCCTGCACTATCACCCTAAACTCAGCAGTAGATGGGGTCTTGATGTATTGTGGTTTCATTACTTTATTTATGGCTGTCACAACCTCTTGTGTAATCATGCAGGCAGTGGACAGGCCGACACCAAACAAGTGAGAGATGGATCTGAATTCCAAGTTGGTTGCTAACCTCCAAAGACATATTGGAACTCTTAACTCCACAGGGACAGGGCGTCTGTATCGGGTGTTCTGGCGTGTCAGGCTGGGCCGCAGGATGTCACACAGGTGCAAGAAGGTGCCTCTTTTCATTCGGAAATTGACTAGCCAATCTCTGTCAGTCCAGTCGTCACCAATGTGTTGCCACCAACTACAGCGATGTGGAGAGATCCACATGCTCCTGTAGAGACACATAATTTTCATATAATTTCTGATTAATTCATTGATTAATGGTAGACATCTGTAAATAACTGGCTAGTTTATCTTTTTGCAGTTTAAGGGGCTGTTCACACATAGCGTTTTTTCCCCAACTGCCAGCGCCCTTTTCTCATTAAAAGTAATGGGAAGTGGCAGCAAGGCGCACAAAAGGCGGCCGCTCCCCAAAAGCGCTGCAGCCGGCAGAGTGGAGCGCTTTCAAAAGTTGAGAAATGTTCAACTTTTCAGAAAAGCGCCGGATGACGTGAACCGCTTTTTCTCAGCTGACTAATCGCGATGACGGAGACGCTGGTTGTTTCCCATAGCAACAACAAATATGGAGAAAGTGAAAGTGCCGGTGGAGAAATAGGACGTTGTAATCAATGAATTTACTGTAACAGCGATCATAAAGGCAGTATGGTTATACCGGACATGTATTGGAAATATCTGGTAAGCCTTTGCTTGTTCCACAACATTGTCTGCTAGAAGTGCTAACCAGCTGATTACTGAGGTAGCAGCTGTTCAGCTAATGTCAGGTAACGTTATCATTTCTCCTCACAAAAAGCACTCCAGGCAGCGCTTTCTCCATGCAAAAAACGGTATGTGTGAACAGCCCCTAATTCATGTAACGTTAAATAAATAGCCTACCTCACTTGTCTTCTGTGTAATAAGTACACAGAGAACATACTGTTGGCATCCATTAGGGCCCGCCTTCTCCTTTGGTACCCTCTTGTACGTTTCCTCTGAATTGTGTGAAGCAACCCTACATTGTTCACACGTCTCGAGATGTGCTCGTACTCCACTGTTCTGTGTTGCAACACCAAATCATAATAATCAAAGCTACTATCGCAATCGCAATACGCTGCTGTTGCTCCATTGTTGTCCGTGACGATGTGATTGACAGGAAGTGATTTTCTCTCGGAAATGTTCTGTCCAATAGATGAACGGCATGTAGGACCACGTGTCATTTGTTTACAAATGTTGGTTCGCTTAACACACGACCGTGTAAACACTAACTGGACCTAATGAATAATGCAACAAAGTAGCAACTCATCCACTAATTCGGACCAAAGTAAACGGACTATAGGTGTGAAAGCACCCTTATTCTACACCTGAAGAGGTTCGGGCGTAAGAGGGAAATGCTTACCCTGCTGATGTTTGCCCTTGACCAAGGTCCATGGCTCTGGGGTAGAAGAAGCCCGGTTTGGGTTTGGCTCCAAGTCTGAGGCACAGTTCCCCACTTAAAACTGGGAGGACAACAGGTGGAATCCGCTCGTCTCCCATGGAAGGGAGACCGGTCCATGGTAGGGTAGTATCAGAAGCCGACGCTAGGCAATCCTCCCGGATACTCGACACACCCAAGGCCGATATGTGTTTGGCCTGGGCGGTGGCAACAGTTGTAAAACTTAGAATAAGTTTGTCCTTTTTCTTGATTTCCTCCTGCAAGCGGCAGATGTCCTCTTTTAGCCGCGGCTGTGAGAAAGAAAGCTGGCAAGTCCTACACATAGTCATCTGACTTCACACCCGACAGCAGCGTTGTCACCGCTATGCACTTAAAAAAACACTTAAAAACAACTTAAAATCCACGTCCAATGACTAAAATCCTGTATTTGGTTAAAAGATATAGTTAAAAACGACCAAGATCTTAAAAAGTGTATCGTAAAAATATGGCCTACAACTGGATAAAAAGTCAATTTACAACAAAGCCTCTGGCAGGTAGACACAGACGCCGACGGTACCAAATCGCCAAAATTATCCTTTAAACTGTGTCTCTCAACAGGTTATGATGCTTTGGAAGAAGAACCTTAGCTTTAACCACTACACTGCCTGCCTGTAGGTGACAAATATTAACCATAGCTACGTCTGTAATGGAGAGGTCATCTCCATTTATTTGAAAAGAAACAGGCAACTGTAAAGTGTCCATGCTAGTTTGATACCCATTGAAAAGAGAGTACTTACCTGTGCTAAACAGGTCATCTTCACTCAAGTACACGTACACTCTCACTCACAGTGAGCTATCAAGCTGATGCTAACTTTCTACAAAAGTTAGCAAACACTAACTTAATATTAATTATAAAACATATAATTAATATTATTATAAAACCTAGTGTAAAATTGCGAAAGGCATTGAACAATTGGTTATTTTACAAGACCAGATAATCTTCATATAGCTTGTAAAAAAACAATATTATAGCTTCATCTGAACTAGCTGACTATGTGTGCGTTTTATTTTGGTCAGTTCGGTCAGAGTCCCGCCTCTTCCTGTTGAAGAATCACATCTTCCTGTGCCAATGTTAAAGTCTGAACTTGGGAAATGAACAGTGCGACACAAGTTCAAACAATTGACCATGAAAATACAATATACAAGGCATTATCAAATGCAAGATGAATATTGAACAATGAATTATACTTAGTACATGGACCAGGGTACTAGCTTTGTTTCCATATATTTTTCCAAGGTCATCGCATAGATAAATTCAGTTTCAGGATGGATTGTCCGTTTAAGCATTCAAATTACACTTTTTGTTTGATTTACTGTAGTTTGATTTATTTCTCTCAGGTGGTATGAGATGTAGATTATGTTTTGAGGTAGAAAGAATAGATGAGATTTGAAGATGGAAATAATCAGATATATTCAGGATAATATTGGGAGCTGTGATTGTTCTGCTGAATGGGATGGTTCCACAAATTAATCTCTTATTTATCTCGGTTTAATTCAAAGTGAGCCAATTATCACACATACAGACAGTAAACATTAAGCACACACACATGCGTTTACACACATACCCATAAACATACATACAAACTACTTCAGCTGCAGGAGAGGAAAGCAGACATGTGTAGTGTGATTACAGCAGAATTCAGGAACATCTGCATGCATTAGCACCTTGGAGCTATTAATCACACCTAGGGCACCTCCAAAGCAGCCACAATGTTTCCAACACACACACACACTTTCTATCGCACACACACATACACAGCACATATACATATGCGCACACATATTCTCTCACTGATCCCTCTCTCTCTCTTGTTCTCTCTCTCTCTGTATATCCCTCTCATTTTCCCTGTTTAAACTGTAGGAAGGGGTTGGTAGGGAGGACTAGATATTTGCCCTGACCAAGCCCTGTCAGGTCTACCATATAGAATAACATTTCAGGTGGAAAGAGTGAGAAATAGAGGCCAGTTGTGTGAGGAAAATTAGCTGCTGGACAAAACGACTCTTGGCCTTGAGAGCGATCACAGCCACCACACTGAGATAAGCCCTGGAGAGGTCGATAAGGACAACCATTAGCTGACAAATGGCCACAGCTACAATGTCATTAGAAACTAGGCCTAGGAGACAGCAACTGAAGTGCATATCAACACATGAATATGAATGGTGAGTGCCTAGACATTCAAACTGAGCCATAATCTGCTAATACTTCTTCATGATAATCCCTTACTTTGTTCTGTGAAATGTTTGCAAGGTTACCACTCAGATGTAAATGAGATATCTTTCAGCTATTTCAATGCTTTTATTTATGTCACTAAAATGCTTTAAGATTTAATATAGCTCAGACTCAACAGTAGTCTGATTTACAGGAAGTTGGCAGTTGGCATAAGGCCTCCTATATGTTGGCATATGCTCCTCCCCTTCCACCTCATGTGTGCTGCTGTTTTTAACCCTGTCTGTCCCTGTCAATTTAGCAAGCTAGCCACAGCCAGTCAGGGTTCAGTTAGCACATCATTTAATTCTGGCCACAGCATGTTCCAGTGACATAACAACATACCAGTCCTCTCCCCTTCAATCTTGCCTCTGTGATAACAACGTTCTGCAGCAACCACATATGACTAGAAAAATGTTGTTAGTCTTAATAAGTCTGGTGAGCTCCTCCATCCAGAGCAGAAGTATAGCCAGGCTCCAATTTAGGGGCACCAATTATCAAATTGTTTTTGTTGTGTTCATCTTTAAAACTTTTGCTATATAGACAACATATATCTGTATGTTGTCTCCCACTGAGTTTTTTTTTTTTTTTTTCCATTTTCACACTCACCTGTTATCCCACACAGCACAGCATTGTGGGGAAATGTCTGGCCAAGCAAGACTAGCTCAACGGCAAAGCATGCAGGATGCACTAATGATTGCAGCCCTTCTCCAGCAGAATGCAATAGACACATCAGGCACGTCACACCTGTCTTCGCGCATGCCCAGACATAAATATAATGAAGTTAACACCTTAACCAGGTTAAAGAACAAAGACCATACCTAACTCCTCCCCAATTACCTATTCCTCCCTACACACCTGCCTAACCCTTTCCTCCTTTGTTTGTCTTCAACGATCCACTCAACATCTCGACCAAGGATCCTCCTCTTGACCTTTACATCTGCATTACAGTGCAATAAACTGTTGAACTGCACACTGTTGAGGCGCTGTCTTTGTTAGTTAATGAATGCTTGAGCAATCACAGATACACACACACACTGTACAAAAAACATAAAAAAAATCATACCCATTACCTCAAATGGCAAAATTCCTGTTATTCTTTTCCTCTTTCTCTCTCTCTCTCTCCCGCCCACTCTATTTCTTTCTGGGCACATTAGTCAGGGCCCCTCCATGGCCTTGTTTACACATTCCCCCCTTCAGTGACAGCCCTGACTTGGGATTAATGTTGTCCCTCACCCATTGCTCCCACTCCCTCCACCTCTTCCTCTTCACTCTCCTCTGATCCACATCCCCTCTTCCCCTCCTCTCCCAGTTTCCATAGTAGCTCCTCGCCTTCCCTGTGCTCCAGTATCCACCCCTCCTCCCAGCCTGCTTCCTTTCCTTCCTCCACTGCCTCTTAAATGAGCAGAGCAGCCTATGGATATATCACTAACTCCATTAAGCAGACACTCTTAGCCTTAGGGTGCAGTATGGTGAGCTGTGTGCGTGCATGCGTGTGTGTGTGTATGTGCGTTTGTGCACGTGTATGTGCATGCATTCTTGTGTACATGGATGTGTGTGCATGTACTGTATGTGTGTGTAAGAGCGAGAGGGAGGAAAGGGGCGAAGAATGGAGGTTAAGGGTGTGCAATGGTGTGTGTGGATTAACGGGATGTGTGGGTGGGTTGCAGTCACACACCACTGAGGTCTAATTTGCAAAGATTGAAAATAAGCACACACATTCCCCTTCACCATTCATCTAAGGTGGAATAGCCATTAAATTAATTACTTGCTCTTCCTCTCAAATTTTTCACATAGTGTGATCAGAGAAAATGCACGCATGTGTGTATATGTGTGCGTGATGCATATGTGTGTGTTTCTAAGAGTGTGAATAATGCATGTGGGTAAGAGGTAACAAGGACCTCAAATAATCTGCATTACCACATGAGGGAAGAGCAGGGAGGAAAGAATAACAGATTAACAGAGGCAAGCCCACCTGAAAAAAATATGATGCATATGATTTATAGTACACCTCAAAACCGCCCTAGGTCTAGTTTGTTAGCTTTTAAGCATGTATGAATCATGCTTATTTGTCATAATAGACCTAACCCATTAGTCATGGGTGTGTGAGTGACTGGACCATAATCAGTTTCCTGTACTTTTCTCTGTCTCCTGGGAACCCCTAAGATGTAGTAGTGCACAGTGCTTATAGGTACACAGTACAGTAAACTGTCACAACATGCATCTACAGGGACAAGGAGGAAAGAGTAAAAGTTCCTTCCTCTTTCACAAACCTATGGGGCGTCACAGCCAATCAGACATATGGGAGGGCAGAACATTGGTTCCACTTACCAACCGGCTCAAAGCACAAAGCCGCTATGCCCAATTATGGGAGGGCCAAATTAAAAGTGCAAATTGCAGTGTAAAAAATCTCAGAGTCAAATTTAAATGTAAAACTTGAAGCAGGGGAGCATGGAGCATTCTAATGAAGCCATTGAATGGGATTAATATGCAGGGTAATTGCTGGATCTCTTCTTTCTCTCTAAAGCCCTTTTTTAATCAACAGTCAACTAATTACTAAACCCGGGGATGTTGGGAACAAAGAGGCGGATGGGTCCAGGAAGATGGGAGGAAAAAGAGATGAGAGGAATGTGCCCTCCTGTCCATTCTAAAATTGCATGTTTTGATACCACAGTAACAGCAAAATATCTGAGGGATCCAAGGGTCTCACATGACCGTGCCTGCAAGTCACATGAAATTTTGGAAACTTTTTGACCTTGAAAAGTTTGTGGAAATGAGTTTCCAATGCAATAATCATAAGTAGAATTATTTCATATCAGCCTCTGAGGCTGACAAACCAGCCTGGAAGGAAGATGCAGTGTGAACTAACATGGTAAGTATTATTGTTTCACATCTGACAAACCGGAGGCACTAAAGACCACTCATCAGCCTGTAAGAAGGCTGGAAAACATGAACACACTGTAAACCAGCATGGAGCTAGCATGCTATAATTTGACAAATATGCACAGAAACAATATGCACCCTCTCTTTATGATCTGTGTGCATTGTTTGAGGCTCTAAAAGATAGCCAGCAAGCTAGCAGTAGAGATGCTAGGCAGCCAACTAACTAGCTTGTTAGCTTGTTGGCCCTTAGCTTGGCATCAAAGAAAGTTAGCCAATAAATTATTGATGGAAAATGAAGACATTCCTAGATACGTGGCGGCACGGTGGCTCAGTGTTTAGCACTGTCATCTCACAGCAAGGAGATCCTGGGTTTGAATCTTGGCCCTGGTCCTTTCCATGTGGAGTTGTATGGTTAGTCCCACACAAGATATGCAGGTCAGGTGGAGTGGAGACTAGTATGCTAGTATTGCTAACGGGGCGTTAGCAGCTTACCGGGCAGCTCAATGCAAACTCGCTGTCTACGGTCACGGTGCTGACTCCCCAAACGCTCAACATGAAGTCCTGCTACTAGGTGATTCAATGGTCAGATTTGTTGAACTTCCTAAAACCATTACTTATTGTTTCTCCGGTTTTAAGGTTGCTGATATGATTGAACAAGCCCCTGCTATTATTGATTTGTGTCCCTCTGTCCACACTGATTGTGCACCTGGGCACTAATGGCGTCATGAGGAGACAATCGGCTAAACTCCACTACGAGTTCAAGTCATTAGTGACCACTATTGAGAGCCTTGTAAAGACCTGTATTCTGTCTGGTCCAATTCCTACCTTGAGGAAGAGCTCTGAGTGTTTTAGCCGCCTTTTCAGTCTGCATTCCTGGCTACAGACTTTCTGTACTGCTGCTGGTTATGATTTTATTGACCACTTTGATTCATTTTGGAAGGAAGAACATTTACTTAGATGGGACGGCATTCATCTATCCAGACATGGGATGAAGCAATTTGTGTCAAATGTGAGGAACTCTTTACCTAATTTATCTGACTGACATATTTCCCTGCAGGCCCCTATCCCAGATAGTCCCTCTGTTATTCCTGTGCTGATCAACAACCAATCCAGACTGCTCAGGGCTAAGTTAAATTTTAGGAATGAAAATCACTCAAATGCCAATAGCAACCTCATTTCAATTAAGTGTAAACCAATTCTGGATGCTGTTCAGCCCACCGTCTTCACTACTAAGTTTGGTCTTCTTAAGGTCAGATCCCTTTCTAACAAATCATTTTTATGTAACGTTTTTTTTGTCAGTAATGCTCTTGATTTCTTTCTGATCACCGAATCCTGGCTGACCCAAGATAATATAGTTCCCCTAGTTGAAACTTGTCCCCCTGGCTACTCCTACCTGAACCAGCCCAGATTAACTGGCCGAGGGGGTGGCCTAGTTGCTTTTTATAAGAATAGTCTTAAATGTTGCAACATTACCTTTGGGTCTTTTTCTACCTTTGAAGCCCTCTGTTTTATTATTTCAGGCAATCCACGGTTCCTCTGCATTCTGATTTATAGACCACCCAAATCCACAACTGGTTTTATTACAGAATTCTCAGAACTATTATCAATTGTTATCCCTAAATTTGACAATATTCTGATTCTTGGTGATTTTAATGTGCATGTATGCTGCCCTGAGAATTCTTTAGCTAATGAGTTTTTAAATTTGGTACAATCTTTTAATCAGCTTCTTGCTCCTACTGGTCCTACCCATATCAAAGGCCACACCTTAGATCTTGTTTTATATACTGGAATTATTTTAAACAACACACTGCATTGATATTGGGGTTACTGATCATAATTGTATTTTATTTAACACTACCATGCCCATTACCATGCCCATCTGTTCTGCCAAGAATTTGCCTCCTCTGATTTCCAGATTTGCTCTTCAATGGACACCAATGATATTTTAAATGGTTTTAACAGTACCTGTTCAGCCATTCTAGACATAGTAGCACCTTTTGAAACAAGAAAGCCCAAAAATACTTTTCAGCCCTGGATAAATGAGGAAATTCGTTCATTGAAGAGAATCTGTCGTAAAGCAGAACGGAAATGGAAGGCCACACAACTAACTGTTCACCTTGACAGTCTAAAAATCTTAATGAAAACACTCAATTCAGCAATTAAAAATGCTTGAGCAAACTATTTCGCTGAACTCATTAAGAAAAAACAGCATAACACCAGGGTGCTCGTTGATATTATTAGCCGCACCACAGATGCCCCCCCCTAATGTGATTGAGCCCTCCACAGAGATTTGTGAGGAGTTTCTATCTTTCTTTTCCAACAAAGTCATCACAATAAGAAATCAAATTACCCCACTGTCTCTTGTAACACCCGAACCTCCTAGTCATTTGTCCTGTTCTCTAAATTTATTTATAGAACTCAATTGTCTCAATTGATCATTTAGCCAAGACCATTACTAATATGAAGCCTGCATCCTGTTCTCTTGATATCCTTCCCACCCGCTTCCTTAAATAAGTCCTACAGCTAGTTTGTCCTTTTATTTCAATCATAATCAATTCCTCTCACATCTGGCACTGTCCCCGATCATTTTAAATCTGCAATAGTCCAACCGCTTCTCAAAAAACCCTCACTAGACCCCACTATCCTGAACAACTTTCGTCCCATCTCCAAACTTCCATTCCTGGCCAAGGTTCTAGAAAAAATTGTTGCAGAACAGGTAATTTCATTTATGACCGGAAATGGTCTCTTTGAAAAATTTCAGTCAGGATTTAGAGTGGGCCATAGCACAGAGACTGCACTCCTCAAAGTGCTCAATGATCTTCTTTTAGCAACTGACTCTGGCCACTCATCTATTTTAATCCTTTTAGATTTGCCTTTGATACCGTGGATCATTAAATTTTAATTGAGCGTCTTAAAAAATGGGTTGGTATCTCTGGCTCTGTGTTAGACTGGTTTTATTCGTATCTCCAAAATAGGACTTTTAGTGTTGCTATTGGTGATTGCAGATCTTACACAGAATCTTTGTTTTGTGGAGTACCTCAGGGGTCAGTCCTTGGCCCCCTGCTTTTCTCCATTTACATGTTACCACTAGGACACATAATCCGCAGACACAATATTAGTTTCCATTTTTACGCAGATGACACACAGCTTTATTTCTCTTTCGACCCCACCAGTAACAACCAATTAATCACTCTCAGGGAATGCCTAAATGTTCAGATCTGGCTGTCGAATAATTTCCTTCAACTGAATACAGAAAAATCCGAAGTCATTATCATAGGCCCAGACACCACACGTAATCACATTTCACCACAACTTGGTTCATTCACCACCAGTATCACCACTAGCTGCAGAAATCGTGGTGTCACTTTTGATAATAATCGTTATTTCAATCAGCATGTTAAAATAATTGTTCAGTCTTGTTTTACCCAGTTACGCAGAATCTCTAAGATCCGGTCCTTTCTGTCTCCCAAGAACATGGAAACTGTCACTGATGCATTCATCACATCCCGTCTAGACTACTGTAACTCACTCTACTCATGCTTAAGTAAACACAACCTTTTCAGACTTCAGTTAATTCAAAATGCCGCTGCCAGACTCCTCACTAATTCTAACAAAAGAGTACATATAACCCCAATTTTAGCTTCATTACACCGGGTACCTGTGTGTTTTAGAATCAATTTTAAGATTTTAATTATCACTTTTAAGGCCCGTATGGGACTGGCCCCTGAGTATATCAATAAATGTTTAATCCCATATGAGCCTAAGTGTAGCCTGAGATCCTCTGGTGGGTCCCTTTTAGAGATTCCAAGATCTAGATTGAAAACCAGGGGCAACCGGGCCTTTGCTATCAGGGCCCCGTCGCTCTGGAATGATTTGCCGGAGGAGATCAGGCAAGCCACATCTTTGTCCTCTTTTAAATCTCTTTTAAAAACGCACTTTTTTAGATGCGCTTTTACTTAATTGCTGTGTATGTCTAATAATCAATTCTATTGTTTTATTATTTTAATATCTTATCGTATACTTTATTTTAGTTTATTCTTACTTTTATGTTCTTTTTATAATGCTTTTATTTTATTGGATTCTGTTTTTATTTTTCCTGTTGTGTGAAGCACTTTGTAATTATGTTTTGAAAGGTGCTATACAAATAAAATGTATTATTATTATAATTATTATTATTATTATTATTATTTGGCTTTAGCTTAAACCTGCAATAAGCGATCTCAGACCCTGTAACCAATCCTGAAACTAACGTGTGCTACATGGAGATTTCCGTGAGACGTAATGATATAACAAACAGCCACATGCAGGCCAGCTCTGTTGTTGTTTTCACCTCTTTCCTAAAGCGTATTGTCAAAGTCGGCCCGAGAAAAGGCAAATGGATAAAGCGGCGAGTAAACATTTTCAACTGGTAAACTTGCTACCTACCTCTTCACTTGTCAAAATCTCTGTAGGTACGTTTATTTCAGCCATTAGCCTTTATGTTTGTCCTTAAGGGCTTCCGTCGCCCAGTAGCTTTGCTGTGTGTTTACAAAATGTGTTGCAGTTTCTGTTATCCTCTAGTGGTCATAAAAAAATGCTTAGTGTAGCTTTAAGTACATGTAAGTAAAATGCTGCCAATTTCTGTTTATAAACATTCACAGTCTTTCAACCTCAAAAGAAGCGAATACAGACAGCTGCAAATAATACCTTGTTAGCAATTTGCAACTATTCAGGCACCCAAATCACTGCCACCACGCTTCAGCGTGAACTTATGTACACACAAACACAGTCATACTTGTCACATATCATCACCAAATCCTAAATACATCATAGACATACCACGAGGAATATGACACCTGTAAAGAAAACACAAGGCATTGAAATTTACAGAGACAGACATCCAAAATACTACCTACCTACCTACCTACCTTAATACTTACTTTATTCTACTTAATAGATGTGTATGTACTGTACTGTATATGTAATATTTACCTCACCACAAGATTCTTAGTCATTCTTGTAATTTTATAACAGTGATATGAACTTTTGAGCTCTGCAACAATCTTGTGGATGGTGTGACCATTAAGTCAGATCATGTAAACAGACGAGTTATACAAACGTGTAATACAGTTCTATAGAGAGGACTTTCATAATAGTGTGTGATGGCAAGGAATTTTTGTGATGATGTGGTGGTTGTGCAGCGCTCATTAGTTTGTCAGATATCGTGTTCCCTGCAGGGATGTGGCAGCCGCCTTCTGCATTGCTAAGTGAAGCGCTGACAGCCATGACATCAAATCACTGTTTGAAAGCGTAACTCATCGCTACGACATTGTGTCATCATAAAAAGGAGGCCATACCCGCTAGTCTGAGTGCAACAAGCCTCACATCGCGACAGCCAGCTGCACCAGCTATCTGCAGCATGGAAGGGCTAGGTGGCAGGTGGGGGCTAAAGGATTTCTGGCGTTGGGAGAGAGGGAGGAAACAGGAGGAGAATGAGAGGGATGAAGCAGAGGGAATGAGAGCAGAGAAGGCAGGAGGGGAAAAAGTGGAGTTTGAGGTATCACACCGAGACAGGGGGAGAGAGGGAAGAGTGAAAAGGAAAACAAAGGTCAGAAAGGAGCACTGGCACAGGGAGGAGGACAAAGACGGAAGGGGGTAAAGCAGAGGAGACAGATGGGTAAGGAATATAGAAATCTGAATCTAGCAGCCTGACAGAGGCTGGCATTTATTTTTCTGAGCAAGGCAAGGCCTTGCTGATACAACTGTGACATTGATTTAAACAATGTCAAACTGTATAATATGGTCTACGAGATATGTGTGTGTGTCCTTTGTATGCTTGTATTTATGTGGACATAAATCATTCATGTGCATGCATATGCACATTTGTGAGTGTATGTGGGTTTTTAAAATATGTATCTGCATAAAGTCAGCAGTGCTGGATTTTGGCCAGCTGAGTCTCACGTTCTGAGTGTGTGGTCTATCTTCTTTCCCGCCTCTCTTCAGGGGTGTGGTTGAATTGTCTGTATGGTAACAAAACAGTAGGGGGCCCCGAGCAATAAGTCTACCCTTGGGTGCCTCACACACATTACCCCTCATTTCAGTAAGGCTCCATGCTGAGCTCATTTAGCCCACTCAAATATTGGCCACAGTTTTTAAGTCAATTTTGAAGCTGTTTTTTGATTCTCTAGCTTGCCGGTTGTGTCACAAGTGAAGTTACAAACAGTATTCCCTACAAATGAATTTGCAGTATTATTCCGGCTTCATAGACCTGGACAGGTAAACTTGTCCGCTGTCCTCAATTCCCATATCTCACCTCGTTCAAAGTGTCGTCTTTGTCAGTGCTCACATTAGCGTATACTCTATCTGCTCTATTATGCAAACACATCATTGACCCATGCATTAATAAATATTAAACAGTTGTGGTCTCACACACAAGCATACATGCATACATATACTGTGTAAACACACATCCACATGCATGCACACATATGCACAGAGAATACAGGTGGTGTAATAATAAAGCCCCCTGTTGAATGAAAGTCTGCTTGCAGAGGCATTAGTCTCTTTCATCATAATGGGAGATCCACAGACAGCCAAACAGAATTTAAGCCAGGCTTGCTCTCACCCGAAGTCAGCAGAGGATTTCACTGCAAATTGATGTGGTCCCTTTTACAATGTCCCTGCCTGAGCACTGACAGAGCCCCAATAAATCAAAGCAATCACAAGGAGATATGGGAGAGACTCGGCAGTAAATCCCTCTGGAATCATAAATGTACAGCATCCAAATGCCTCTGTCCACACTGCCTCTTTGTCTCTCTCTCTCTCTCTCTGTCTCCGTCCTGTCTGTCACGCTTCTTCTTCTTGTTCCATCTCTCTCTCTGTCACTTTATCTCTCATTATATTTGAACACCCTCACATATACAAGTACACATCTGATCCTCTCATTATTTATCACTTGGACTTTTCTGTGTTCCCTTCTATCACTTATTACCTCTACTGGTTTTATGGATGCATGTGCCAACGTGTTAGGGAGGTTGTGACTTACTCAAAAGTCAGTAACAAGATTAGCACATGAAGACAAAAAAACTAAAAACTGTTGACACTGTCTCTCTGCTATAGTTTTTCATCACTTGAGTCCCTACCTGTACGCACCAGCACAGGTAACATGTCTGCAAGTAAGTGTAACATCTAAGTGAGACACCAGTGGAAATGTAGTGTGATGTGTTTACAGAATATACTGTAAATTATAAAAGAAAACTCTCTCTTCTGTCAGTATCTGGTTACTATAATCAAGTAACGATGGATGGATGAATACATATGACCTGAAGCTGTAAATATGAAATACAGGGATGTGTGAACCAACCCTCACTTTGGGCCTTAAGTGCATCTCCATAAAAATGCAGCAAAATTATTTAATTCCTCTCTATTTCTAAGTAAATTGGTCCTTTGGGTCACAGAACTCCCCTAAGCAACATTTCCCATCCCTTTATGGAGATGGCCTGTGTCTGCTGAAGGAATGCTCCAGATAGTTTTAGCACCTGTAGTCTTCCACAACGATGCATTGCAGCCAGTGTTTACCAGAACTTCCTGCTGTGTTGCCAACCGCCATGTACATTTATCACCATAACGATGATATTGCATTTTCCCATAAGTGGTTGAATGCAGGCGCCTTGGTACTCACTCACTCGCACAATGCCCAGAGGTGTAACAACCTCAATCTAGTCTGCTGCATTATTCAAAGGTGTTATACAATGGTTTTCCCCATGAAATGAGATTCTATTAGGCTACCCAAGTCTGCTCTACGTCTGGAGCTGATGGTGGTGCAGTGCTTGTTGTGACCAGCAGGTGGAGAAGTTTTCAAGGCCCGTGTCTTCTCTCCCCATTCCACCTCCTCCATCCCCCACCCCTGTCCCTCCTCTGTCTCTCTCATGCTATCCCTGATGAGAGGGGTTCCCTCTCTCTAACTTCATTCCAGTCTACAGAGGGACAACACATGCTGGAGACGTTAGAAAGGAAGAACAGGGGAGAGGGGAACAGAGTGAGAGGGTGAAACAAAAGCCTAACACTGGAGTCTTATTTTCTATTGTTGGATTACTTCTCGCGTGTCAGGGTCTGAATGTGTTTATGTCTTTGTATCAAAGCATATGAGTGCGAAAGTTTGTGCTCAGTTGTAAATGTGGTTGTAATTACTTGTAGACATGGAGACAACATTTGTGGTGAGCCCTCTTCTCCTGGCCATTCTTGTTTCTTTTCACCTCCACTGCCACCTCCTCGTCCGGGGCGCCATGGACTCTTGCTATGATGAGGAGGGCACCCCGAGCCGTTGCATGCCCAAGTTTGAGAATGCTGCCTTCAATCGCACTGTCATGGTATCCAACGTGTGCGGTTCCCCACCTGAGGACTACTGCATGCAGACGGGCTCGACGCGGTCGTGCCACCACTGTGACATGTCAGACCCGGGCCTCAGCCACAATGCCAGCCTCCTGACAGACTTCCACACGGACGAGGAGCCCACCTGGTGGCAGAGCCAGTCCATGTACTATGGTATTCAGCACCCCAACTCCGTCAACCTCACCCTTCACCTGGGTAAGACCAAAGCGCCACATCCCTGTTTACTGTCAGGCCCTCAGAACTCTTAAATATGACTTACTGCAGCCAGTGATCTAGACTTGTGCTCAGGCTGAAGGGTCATAGTAAAGTAAGCGTGTTCTGAGGGTTCACTTCTGGGCAGTGTTCATATAATGTTGTATTCATCTTGTGTATAATGTCGTATTTCAATTTGCTCAAAGTTTCTGGAGAATTTAATACAAAACGCTTTTCTTGTGCACTGCATCTGCTGTGTCTAGGAATAGAATTTGAATATCAGTAATAGATTTAGCGCTCTACTGGAAGCAGACGGTTTCCAATGTTAAGAGCCTATTAGTCTGGTGCTGGGATTTCAAGGTAATGCATGTTAGTTTTTCTCACACCCATTGAGTTTGAGTATTGTCAGTATTTTCGCATTTTCCTTTCTGTCAGACTCAATAGCTTGATAGATAATTCTGTGAACTGCCAGTCAATTGGAGAGGGAATCTTTAATACAGAACAGCTGTCCTTTAGAACACACGATTTGTATTCCTCAGTAACCACTCTGAGCTGTCTTCAGAAAACCCACTTTGCCCCAGACGTGGCTTAGAGTCACGTTGTTGGAGTAATTGCAAGCACATAGCCGAGAGGGCATGTCTGGGAATTTGATGGGATTAAAAGTGCGTAAGGAAGAATCTTTTCTCCAAAGATTCAGTTGCATCCAACATCGTTAGTAGGCCGCAGTTTCTCAGAATGTGGGAAAAGTGTGCACATATTCAACTTACAATGACTCACTACTTGTCCTTTCTATTTGCAATGCTTTTACTTGATAAAACTCCTGATAGCAGAGGCAGCCATTCTCTGTGAATGGGTAAAGGTAAGTTTTGTAATAATGATGGAAATGCTTTCAGATGTGATGGAAGGAGAGCATAATGATTTGGGGAAAGGAACCACCATTAGCATCATTATCCCATAACCGCGCTTATGAAATAAACTGACATATGAACTCATTTGTCAATACTGAATTCCATTCTAACCATTAATGTTACAAAGCATTTGTACAAATCTCTCTGTAAAGATTACCATTTCCCCTTCCATTTCCCTTTTCCATTTCTTCTGCGCGTGAATATATGTTTGTGTCTGTCAGTCTGTGTGTGTGTGTGTGTGTGTGTGTGTGTGTGTGTGTGTGTGTGCACGCTCCCAGCCCCTCAGTCAGGGAGGACAGTTCCAGTTCAGAACTGGGAATTCTCTTGACAGGTCAGAGCACCCACTCCCCTCCTCTGTAGGTGGAACAAAAATACCATCCTCCCCCATAAAAGAGCTTTGCTTCAAAGGAGCAAGAGAGAGGGAGAAAATGATGACAGGAGTTGAAAATGTCAGAGCTGCGACCAGAGAGGAACTGTTTAAATCACATGGTCCGGGAGCAGGAAGTGCCTCTGTCAGTTGGAGGATATCGATTTCCACTGGCGAGCAGAAGCCTGGCTGCGCTTGGAGGCTTTGTTGTCCGTAATCTCTGGCTAGTTCTCTTTGGGAGAAAGGGACCATTGCTGCTGCTGCAGAGGTATGTCCCGCATTGTCTGGAGGGTTTGTTATTCTTAAACCTATCCCAACACCCACAAGTCTGCCTCCCTCAGACTAAACCGGCCTTTGCCCCTTCCGTACTACCCACCACACACATACGTTGTTCCACCTGATGCCTTTGGTTTACTCCTGCACTCGCTCTGCCTGAAGGGAGGATGTTTATGTTTATATAACACGCAATTTTATGTAACTGGATATCCCCAATCTTGTGTCTGTGGCATCTCTTTGGTCCATATTAAAGATCTATGGTCCATCTGGGGTCCTGCAGGGGGGTGTCTTCAACTTTACTGTTTTCTTTTGCCTCTCCAAACAAAGCAAAGCTCTCTCTGAGGGGAATGGGGCAAATGCTGGGATGATAAACACAGCAGTAGGACGCAGGGACACATATTGCAGCCAGGTCAGAATGTGTCTGCGCAGGGGAGGAAAGAAAAGGGGGAGCTGGGCTGCTTCAAGGGGAGTAAACAAAACATAATGAGGAAGAAGGAAAATATAAAAAAAAGCGGTTTGCTGGTATGGAATTGGGGTCAGATTTTTCCCACAAAGACTGGGAGAAACACACACCCACACATGCACATGTGCATACACTCATAGACACACACACATGTGCACGCACACTAGCAACACACTCTGATGTCTGCAGCTGGTTCTCATTCAGGGCTGTCAAAGGAAAGCAACATCCTGCCTCAGATGTAAAACAATGATAAAAGTCTGCCACAGTTGGCATGGCTCTCTCACAGCCACATTATTGGCCTGCACATGAGAAACAATGCTGCGTTGTAAAAGATTATTTCAAAAACATTTGCTCCAGTTACCACCTCCAGAGATTTGGACGGAGCAATAATTTAGCATGTTTGTTTTTGTATTATATGTGTGTTGTATTTTCTTATATTATATTATATTAAATTTTGATACAGCAAGATTAGATGATGAAAGCACTTAGAAATTTGCTGATCAGAAGAATCTCAGCTTGCTG
The DNA here is from genome assembly GCF_046629955.1 of Centroberyx affinis. Classification (NCBI taxonomy): domain Eukaryota; kingdom Metazoa; phylum Chordata; class Actinopteri; order Beryciformes; family Berycidae; genus Centroberyx; species Centroberyx affinis. The sequence goes on along the minus strand of NW_027280680.1, from coordinate 165,381 downwards.
TAAACAGGGTTGTAAATATTGAGTCTAGCGTGCTGCTGGTGAGTTTAGTCTCAGTCTGTCTTGTAGGGCCAGACTAGGAGACAGCTGTGTTAAGTCCAGATGGATGACTCCAAGCAGATCTCGTTCACACTCCTGCAGCTAGCAGCTTTTATTCTTGAAGATACAATTTACTCCAAATAGTCAGTGGGAGAGACTTGGCAGTAAATCCCTCTGGAGTCATAAATATACAGCATTCAAATACCTCTGTCAACACTACCTCTTTGTCTGTCTTTCTCTGTTCTTCTTCCATTTCTCTCTTTCTGTGACTTTATCTCTCTTTGTTGTTGAACACACTCAAAGTACACATCTACAGGCAATGGTTTTCCCCATCAAATGAGATTCTATTACCCAAGTCTGCTCTACATCTGGAGCTGTAATGTCCAAATAGTCATGTTATTCCAATATTTTGAACACCATGAACAGATCTGGTTTGAATTGTGACGCTGCAAGGTTATGAAACAGAAAAAGTACCCAAAGCCTTGTAAAGTCACCCTGGGCTCTCCTACACTGTTGTCAAAGTTGGCCTACCATTCATTTTCAGTAGAGCTGCTCAAGGATTTGTCAGCTAATGAAGAAAGACAGTCTTGGTCTCTTATTTCAGGTTTTGGAAGAAATTTGTTCCTTTAGAGAAGTCTAGATTGAGCTGTCCAAACACATAAGAATTAATGTGAAGTGAAAAGGATTTTCTCTTTAACTCTTTGGTCTGCTCCAAGTTGGGTTGGACTAAAGAGCTACCATTTAATGCCAATTGAATACAAATAATTTTTATAAAAGATAGATATTTAAATTGATTGATGTTGCAATATTTTTCAAGCAGCTATGGGCGCATTTAATTGAAAACTCAATAATTTGATATGCTTAATTCACTTTTTTTTTGTTCCACATATTAAATTGCTTAATTAAAATCCAATAACTTGAAATACCTACTCCATCACAAGTCATCAAACACTATGCAGGAAAACATACAAATATATTTTGCAATTAGTCGGCATTTCATCACAGGGGACATCCAACAAATGTTTCATCTTCTGCCTCTCTTTCATGTTTTTTGTGTCAGTGCCAGCAGGACTAAGCTCACCTCATGCGGGGAGTAAATGAAAGTTAAATGATCTCAGGGCTGCTAAAGGAAAGATACCATTAGTGAGCTGGAGAGACAAGAGAGGCAGAGCCGCCCAGCTCTGGCTTGGCAGAGTAGAGCAACAGACGTCATTACCGCCGCACCAGTGGATGGCATCCCTCTATGAATGTGCAGCACCATGGCTAAGACTTAGTAATGATGTAGAAAAAGCCTGAAGAGAGCATTGGTGAAGCCTATTAAGAATGTTTATGGCAGACGATCAGGTCTATGTTGAGTTTTTAAGTGTTACTTCTCACTCTGGTCTCAGTCTGACTCTAATTTGTGCCTGCTCAGTTAATCCCTTTTCAAGTTGCCCAACAGATTTGGCAACAAGTGGATATGTGTCCATGCCCAGGAAGTATAAATCTGCACGTGTCTCTGGTATGGCTCCAAATTTAGCATTTGAATTGTCCACAGTTAATCAGTAATGGGAGGAAAATCATGGACTCATTGTTTGGGTTGAGATTGTTAAAGTGTCCGATGTCTTTGATACCTAACCAAAAAAGGACAGCTGTCCTCTCAATAACCAATAACCTTTCCACTCAACACACTTATCCATATAGAAAGAAATGTGAGGAAAATCACACTCTAATTCTAGCCGTCTGCTGAAGCACAAGAATCTTGCAGCCTCAAGTGGCCATGTGAAAAATTTTACAGTATGCTGACATATATGCTTTCCTAAAATCCCTTGTCATTTAATTGAACCCGGACTTGTGAGACTGATACCTCCACTTATTATGCACCTCCGAAAAAATCCCCCAAAAATGACTTACCCCAAGTGCTTCAATTAGAACACAACACCAGTTACAGAACAAGTTACCAGAATCTGCTAAATCCCATCTCACCCACTCAAATGAAGATCTGAGTATATCTCCTCTTTTGCTCAGGGTCTTCCATACAGGCTGCTTCTGTTTTCACACCCATTTTCCCTTTTCTGGGACTGAGGTAGAATCACTGATTCGCGGTGATAGAAATCTGCGTAAATCCCTCTAGTCCCCCCCTCTCTCACTCTCTGGTTTTCCCTGTCTCCCTGTCCCAGGGCCGATGTGCCACTAATAAGTCACCGGAGATACATCAATCGATCAATGACATGTATAATTCTAAGCCATACTCAGTTCCACATGAAGCCCAACCAGTGGTGTTTGATCGTCTGTCTGTTGGTCAGTTGGTTTGTTTATTTTCAGGGTGGCACACAGAGGTGTACTCATGAAACAGGAGTACACTGAGGTGTCCGTTGTTTGCCTGTTTGAAAATCCGGAACTCTGAAGCCACACCAGACTATTTTAATCAGCGATTGAGCAATACAAACACTTTTCCCTTATGTGATTTCTGTACTCATGGGTTACTCTGGTCTTTACTGCCCTGCTGTTAATATAACAATACAGACATCTTTTTTTTCCTCTCTTTCCTTTTGACCTATGTTTCACTTCTGGGGCCCATTATGCTCTGCATAATGAGAAAATAATCCTGGGTATTCTTCTACTCCAGCAGGAATGACATTCATTTACCCTGCACAGAGGCAAGGGAAATTAAGCTGATCCTCCATTGTTTTCTTTTTTTTTCTTTAATGCAATTATGTCTGTTTTTTCCTCCCCCCCGGGCCCTAAGCTATCATCATACCGTATTTGTCTCATATATTAGCCAGCCCTGATCTAACTGCGTAACTACATTCCATCTAATTCTAAGAGTAATTGTTTCTGTTATTCTTTTCTGTAGCACTAAGCTAAGAATATCTGTTTTCCACAGGGAAGGCCTTCGAGATAACCTACGTACGATTGAAATTCTACACCAGTCGGCCGGAGAGCTTCGCTATCTACAAGCGTACGGTGGAGGGCGCGCCCTGGATGCCCTACCAGTATTACAGCGCCTCTTGTAGGAAGACCTATGGGAAGGATGCCAAGGGTTATGTTCGACCAGGCGAGGATGAGAGGACAGCTGTATGTACGGATGAGTTCAGTGACATCTCTCCTCTGACTGGAGGCAACGTGGCTTTCTCCACCCTGGAGGGACGGCCCAGCGCCTACAACTTTGACCAGAGTGTAGTGTTGCAGGTGAGTCTACATTTTGTGTGTGTGTGTGTGTGTGTGTGTGTGTGAGACAGAGGAAATAGTGAAAAGCATTATAGCATTAGTCACAATTTTAGACAGACAAGTATATATCCACACAGTATTTGTGGCAGAAAGGTACTGGTGCATTACTGAGTCACTGAATGCTTTGAACACGATCTAAAATTAAGAATGAGGACACAAAAGCAAACAAAATAATCAATGGGCCTCATTCAGAAAACTTTTCTTCAATTCTTCTTGTTTTTGTTCTTGAGAAATGTGCATGTGAAAAACCAATGTCGGATGAATGAAACGTGCCCCCTCTCGATTTTGTGCGAACCCTTAGGCGTATCTGATGATGAATGCCAATTGCCCGTTGATGCTGATTAGCATAAGTGGGGTTAGGGTTAAGAAAAGGCAATCGTACAAAAGTGCGTCTTTAAAAGAGGACACTGAGGTAGCAGATCTGATATCCTCAAGCAGATTGTTCCACAGTACAGGTGCTCTAACTAAGGCGGCACAGTCACATTTTTCAATTTGGACTGTGGAACGACTAGGAGACTCCTGCCTGACGATGTGAGGAAGCAGTTTGGCTTGTGGGGAATTAAAAGGTATAAGATATAGCTCAGTGCTGATTAAGCGAGTGCCTTGAAGGTGATCAGTAAAAATTTTAAATCTATTCTAAAGTTCACTGGAAGCCAGTGTAGTGAGACCAGGGTATGGGTGATGTGATCGCTCGGCCTGGATCCGGTTAAAATTCTTGCGGCTGTGTTCTGCACCAGCTACAGATGGGCAAGAGACCGCTGGCTTAGACTGGAGTAGAGGGAATTGCAATAGTATAAAAATGAAATAAAAATAAAAGCATGAATCACCTTCTCAAGGTCTGCAAATGATAAACATGACATTATTTTAGAGATAGTTATCAACTGGAGGATGCAAGCCTGAACAGGTTTCTTGACTTTCTTTGAGGGAACAAACTTTACTCTCATTAAGCTTGAGAAAATTTTGAACAGATTTGTATTGTGAATCCGAGGGCACGGTTTTGAAATCTGTGTGTTTATGCTTCCGCCTCATACAGGCGTGTTCTCCTCCGCTCTATGACAGGAGCAGTGTAACGTTAAGCCTCTGAGTATGAGAATATGTATTTTGCCAGTTCTAGATAAAGTTGATCTGAGGTTACCACAAATACTTGAACGCAGCATAATTGTTCTGGCTAAAAAGCGATATTCGTCTAATGATGGGAATCCCAGATCTGGATCCCCACCAAAATTGAATCAACTAATCCCAGGGTCAAGGGCAATCTCTCCACCAGATTTCAACCAAATCCATTGGCAACTTTCTGAGATATCTCGCTAACAAAACAGACAAACAGGCAGGGATGAAAAACAAAATCTCCCTCCAACTTCTTTGGCGGAGGTAACCGTGCTTTAAAATTATTTATACTCCCCCTTTTTTGGATGAGGTTGGTTCGTAGTGCTGCTGCAGCTGTTGTTTATGTTGTCTACTTCTGTCAGTGAGCTAAAGTGCTAAAGAGCTGTCTGCTTGTCTGTTGCTCCAGCTTTTCGAGCCCTTGGGTGTTATCACAAGAGTGGAAGAGACGCATAATCAGAGATGGAACAAAATATATTGACATACAATGACATTAGAGGCATTGAAATTTTAGTGACAACTTAACTCGGTGTTAGGTGGAAATACATGCATTAATATTTTATTTTAATTCACCACTCACGTGGCTAGTGCTGTCTTTTCTTGCCCGTCTTCGCCTCGGCCGAGCAGGCAAGCTTAATGTCCTGCCCCGATTGAGATACCTCACTGCCTTGAATGTTGGTGTTTTCTTTGTGTTCTTTTCTATCAGCAAAGGACACTGAAAGAAAAATGGCAATAGTACAGTATTTTGGATATGCAATAATACTGTAGTATGTAAAACACAACTCACTCAGTAGGCTGCTAAATCTGGTCTTCAGGAGGTGAGCTCAATGGCTCTGTGCGGTCTGGGGACACACTGGCTGATCGGTTCACCTTCTGCCAGCGCTGCAAGACGGTGTTGGTGGTAGAGGGGTGTTAAAGTACAATATGAAATATGAGAATACTCAGTAATTGACATTTCATTTTGCATATTAAACACAAGATAAATATTAAATCAGATATTTACCTGATACTTGAATTCCTGTCTCATTTCCTGTCTCATTTCTCCTTCCCTCTGTTGGTGCTGATCCACCATGGCTGCCTGCCCCAGGTTTGGGTCTAGCTGCCATGTGAGGAGATTTTCAATACCACTAACAGCCTATTAAGACACAATAATAATAGCGTTGTTACCAGCAATCTAAGAAAAATACTGATAAAGAGGAAAATAGTAAATAACAATTTCACCCCCTCCTCTTACCTGAGGCAGGATTATATTGTTCCTCTGCAGCAGTAGGCTGAACAGACTGAAGAGAAAAGGTCTGCCAGGGCGTCCCATCCGCCATGGTGTGTTTGATCTGCAAAGTTATGCAAACCCACAGAGCAACACTGTTCCCATTCACAACTCAGATACATCAGTATAGTAATACTATAATGTATTAATACTATACTGTAATACTGTCCAACCACAACAATGAGAAAACAGTAACATTTTTAGCTCTGCCAGCTATGTCTGCATTGGCCGAGGCACCTGCCAGGTGGCCTGTGAAGTTGGCCGATACTGGAGATTCAGTGAGGAGGCAGGAGGCAGATCAACTTATTTTTAAGACCATGGTGAGGCACATTTATTCAAGCAGAACTTTATATAGGTGCTAGCATTACCCAAACAGCCTTGTATCCCCACACACAGTCACTCCTTATATACCTCCCTACCCAGGTGCTTAATTAGTGGACCAAACTGGGGGAGCTCCAACAAGGACATTTTTAAACATATAAATTAACACATATATAGTTATATTTAGCAGTTATACAATTTGTAGTCTCCTATGTATATATTACAATAATTTAGGAAATACTAACTACTAACAATAAAACCTTACTATAGCCGGGGGGCTATAGTAAGGTTTACGATGTCCCCCTTTCAATTACCAATGGGAGCACCCAGAACTATAAATTCAGCTTCAGTTGCTGTAACACTCTTTTGCCCGAACACCAGGAACTACAACACACCCTGGTAAGTACATCCAGAGAAACAGCAGTAATGGTTCACGTTGCAATTATGTTAGCAGTATTTAGACTACCATCAAACAATAGATAGCCGGCATGCCTGTTTGTGGTATTGCCCCAACTGCTTCTCCATGTCTCCTGCCTTGTGTCGGACCGACTTCCATGGCTGCCAAGAACTGCAGACCAGTGAATCCTCCTAAGTTACACAAGCACAGACATTAATAAAACACACAACACACAACATGATATGAGGGAAGTGAGGGAACTCCATCACATGGCCCATATGCATATAAACTGCTGTGAACTGTCCATGGCTTTCGGGGGTAAGCTCCTTCCCTGGTTTTAGGAATGTGACCCCTGGATACATGGGGCAACCACCTTGTCCCTTTCACCCCACTGGAAGCATTAACTGTGACCCCTATTTCATCTCCAAGGGCCTTGAGCTCCCGCCTACATTTGGGGCTGAAATGGTACACCTTCCAGATGACGTGGAACATAGAGGTGTCCTGCTGGACAGACAGCAAGCCCAGATCCAATCTATAGAATAGAATAGAATTGATCAATTGGTTTGTGAGAATGAATAAGAAACATTTTGACCTACATTAGTCTATAGCCTACCTGTGTGCATGCAGTGAAATGGGACAATGAAGGGTCCAGTCTCTGCTTGCATGAGCAACATCAGCCCCTTTCTGCCCCAGATGCAGAGCAGCACCGTCTGTCCCCGTAGCTATTCTCTTGTCCAGCTGGTCCGCACATTTTCGCATGAGCCAATGACAATGTTGGAAGGTCTCCCCTTCTCAGTGATGTGGCCATACACTATTTCACACTCTGTCACCAGTCTTTTGCTTCAGTGTGTCAATAAACTGTGCACAAGCAACGTCATTAGCGTATGTTGGATTTGCATAGTAAATGGGAGTTCTTCTCTGGCTATACTATAAGCTGTATTGAACTTTATAACCATTTCAGCCTCCTCGCTTGAGTGATTGCATACATCTTGGCGTTGAAAATATGCAACTGTTCCTACACTTGTTGTGCTTGATACTGTCATGACCCTCCTGGCCAGCAGAAAAACACATTTAGGAGGTTTAGGTTGGCATCACTGATTAATTGCATATTTAGTTAGTGTTATTGTTATGCAGTAAGGGATAGGAAAGACTTTTGACGGGGCTTTGATACACACATGTGCAGTCTGCTGCTCTGATGGTGTTTGGCAGGCCAGCAATAGCTTTTCTACTGTAAAATATGGTAATTTTATATATTATGGTACCAGCTAATGATACCATCCACCACTTTTGGAAGCGGGTGGCTGATGGATGACTGTGATATATTGATCGCCTGTCTCCCGCTGGACCATCCTGGTGGCCAGAAAGGGAAGAGAGCAGACAGCACATGAACCTGTGGAGGGAAAGGCACCTGCTCAGTTGTGGCTCCAGGTTGTTGCAGAGACCCAGGAGAATTGCCCTTAGTAGCCTAAAATGCATCATGTACTTTGCATAAAGAATAAAACTTTTTAAGTATAAACCCCTGCAGCTTATCTGCCCTCACACATTCTTCCAAACATGACATTTTGATCGGGAAATGTTTGTAAGTACATTTTAAGATCAAATCTGTCTGATTCATTGTTATGATCAACTATGGATTTCAGATCTCGCTGACGTTGACCTTGGCCAAAACTTTTTTTTTTCCTGGAACTTTCCTGGAAATTAATGTGTTTGAATATACTGCTACCGACCTTCTTCAACAGAGCTTAATTATCACCCTGCAGACACAAATAGGGACTACTGTCATCACAAAGCTGAACACATCTGACAGTGACAGCAACCACCTCAAGCGTGGATCGGATCATCAAAACCCCTACTCCACCCCACCCCCACCCACTATCGCCCAACACACACTCCACATATAAACATACACTGGACACGCACACACACACACATACAAGCATGCCTTCAAGCCTTTTGAAAAGCAGCTGAAGGGAATCTAATATTATGTTTAGCTCTGATAAACATTGATGATGCCTTGAGAGGCTTGTGGCAGCCTATTGAGGGAAGAGTCTAAGAGGAAATGGACACAGTAAAGCGTGACTAAAGATGAGGAAATAAAGCACCTGAACGCAGCCACTCCTTTTCCTTTGACAGAGCTGTAGTCAGTATGTGCGCGCATCCATGCATGTGTTGATTGGCTGTGTGCATTAGCTGTGAAGACAGTGTCATGTTCAGTAAATAACTAGTAGACTGCACTGTATTGCTACACCTCAGTGAAGCACTCTTATCATAAGAAAGAGCTATGTTACAATGTGCATGCATACAGTATCAGTGCCTATATCTGTCTTAAAGGGGCATTAAATAATTTATGACTTTTATCTACCTCTATTGGCAACCAAGGACACGGCACAGCTTATGGTAGCCTGTAATGGACAGAAATATAACAACAGAATGACTAAGGCAGTTAATTAGAGTAGAGATCCAACAGAAATAGGTAAAACAGGTAGAAGGTAATATATCATAATGCTAAATAATACTGCTTTGTCATTTGCTTTTTTGACTTCAGCACGGCATGTGGTTTGGTGTGGATCGTTCGCTAGTAGCACCATCCTCATTACATTACATCACATGTTATTTAGCAGACGCTTTTGTCCAAAGCGACATACAATAAATACATTTTGTCAACAGTAGTCAAACCGACCGTATATCAGTCTTTATCAGCTAAGCTTTCAATAGGAATAAGTAGCATTTGTAGAATCAGAGAGTTTTTTTTTTTTTAAGAATGTGAGGGATGATAGGTTAGCTCAAGTGGGTCCAGGTGTAACCTGAAGAGATGAGTCTTCAGTCTCCAGTGAAAGATGGGTAACGATTCAGCCGTTCTGACAGAAAGAGGGAGCGCGTTCCACCATTGTGGCGCCAGGGATGAGAAGAGTCGCAACCGGGATGAGCGACTTCTGAGCCCACATAGCGATGGGGGGGCGAGGCGACCTGCAAGGGTGGAGGAGCGGAGTGAATGAGGTGGGGTTTGGAACCTGACCAGTGATTGTAGATGGGGGGGGGGGGGGGGGGGGCAGTCTGATGTACTGGCCTGTAGGGGAGGACCAGTGTCTTGAATTTGATGCAAGCAGAGATGGGAAGCCGGTGAAGTGAAGAGGGGAGTGACATGAGAATTTTGGTTGGTTGAACACCAGACGGGCTGCAGTGCTCTTGATGCTCTGTAGGGTCTAATAGCCTCCATTTATGAGATGGAGTGAGGGCTCGAAAACAGAGATTATGGGCCAGAAAGTGAGTATTTTTTGAAAGCCAGAAATCTCAGTGCCTGGTGAAGTAATCATCGAGTCCGGGACATGAAGTTAAGCTCAGCTGTGTTAATGTTATTGGGCTTGGTGTCCTTTTCAGTTATATTTGTGGGCACATAATATTTGCCTGGGCACATACCAAACAAAACTAGTGATAAATGATTTTTCAAATTAATCAACACGTGAACCTGGGGGCCCCTGGTGGTCTGGGGCTCTGGGGCATTTGCCTGGTCTCCCTGGTCGGTAATCCAGGCTTGACAAAGTGGTACTAACACTATAACTCTATATTCATTGAATACTTAATTAAACTTGAAACTTGAAAGACTGAAACTCTCATATAGAGCTGCAGTCATAAAAAAATATTATTTCTTTTACTTAAGGAATCACTTATATCAGTGATTAAAGTTAAAGTTAGTTATGTATAGAAAAAATGAAAATGCAAAAGCTACCACAGTAATGTAATTAAATGTTAGTCCATGATGAATATGAGTAAATGAAAACTTTTGACCCCCATCACCAATAGACCGCTTAGCGTTACAGCTGATGTCGGCAACTACAAAGGAAATAAAACGTCATGCTGCATTCATAATAATATATTCAAGGAGAAATTGGAGGCATAGCGTTTACTTGATAATTTAACATGGACAAGGATATTGGCAAAAGTGCTTTAATAAGATGGCAAAAAAAGAGGCAAAAACAACTAAGCAGTTAAATAATAAACAGCAAAAAATGATTCTGTAATTAAAACATTTATTCAATCATTGTGAATTTACCGCATGGAATTCCAGGAATGCGCAGTCATCTCACATTTCCTCTTACACCTTGCAGTATTATAACACAATGTGAAGTGTGCCAAGCTCTCCACAGCACCTGTGCACCATCTACTACGAAATGGATTTTGTGCCATGAAATAAACTTTGGTAATGTTAGTACAAATAAATACATCTACATACAAAAAAAATCATTAAATTCAAATAAAAGCTTATGTCATCTACAAAGTGAAAAGTAGCTCTTCACTTTTCCTCCACAAAATCAAAAGTCCCAAACTCAATTTTGTGCTCAAAATGAAGTATTGTTTCTGCATTTGTTGGACAAAATCAAACAAGGTGTTTTTGGATTTTATGTTACGAAAATGCAATTGCAAGGTAACAGTTGGTGCCAAATACAGCAGCAGCACTACGAACCTCAACCAAAACCCAAATGTATTGATATTTTGCAAATGTACCATCACTGCCATAACCCCAAAAACCAAATCATCCTCCAAAAATTATGAAGAAAATAGAGTGTTTGTGGAGAGCTGGAAGACCAGTAAGTACTGGCTATGTACAGATAAACTCACTGTTTGGTGTTCAGCCTGACACTATAATTGTAATATAATGTATAACAGACTGTAATATGATGTATAGAATTTTAAAGCATCACTTACTTTGCTAAACTTGAACATTACAATGTGTAAACTGAGCTAGTAATAACAAAATATGAAATATACTAAACTATTTTTATGCATTTATTGAATTTTAGTGCATGATCTGCCTCGTTAAACTTGAATATTGAACAACCTGATTTCACACAAATATGTGAAATGAACATGACTTGTTAACATCGAATTACGTGTTGGTGGCACATAAAGTGTTAAAATTGCGTGTTCCCAGCATGAAACGGTTATGTGAAATAGAAACGACTATAAAGTCACACATTGAAGCAGTGGCAGTGGAAAGTAAGGGTGTTGTGGTCGGGGTGGCGGATGGGCATATGCGTTGGCCTTCAATGCAGGTGTCTGAGGTCTAATTCCTAGCTTGTATGAAGGAAATGTATACTGTGAGTACATTTTTTATTTTTAGTTTGACCAAAGCTTTTCCCTAAACTTAACCAAGTTGTTTTAGTTGCCTAACTGTAACCTTAACATACGAACGCACAAACGAGTGAACACAGGCTTTTGTAGAGGTGCTCCTCCTGGGCACCTAATAGTCTGAAACCTAGTGAAAGTGTGATCCACTGATTTCATCTGGTAAATGAAGAGGAAACACATTACAGAAGGATTTTCAAGCCTTGAAGCACCTGAGACATCGGTGCTTCATACACTGATTTGAGTGTATCAGGAACTGAAATGCTGCCGTTGTTTCACATTCAACAGTTTCCTGTCTGTAAGATAAATGGTCCATCACTCAAAAAGAACATTCAGCAAAATTGCAGTCCAGTGGTTAAAAATGGCCCATTGAAAAAAAAGATACCAAAGGAGGCTAACATGAACTGTGCAGAGCAAGATATGGGTTACTCAGCTGACAGTCCAGCACAACACTGGTGCAGAAAAACAACTTGTACCTTGAAACAAATAAGCTATTGCATCTATCTGATGATGTGACAGAGGTCCACTCCTTTCAGTATAAAATAATAAACTGCAGGGTAAGGAATGAAAACACTTGACACTAGTCTGATGAATCCCAGTTCTTACTTTTTCACTGGTGGGAGGAGTGAGTTATGGAGAAAACCACATTCACCTTGATGGGCGAAGGCTGGTGGGTGTCATGTAATAAATAGAGTGAAGTGATTTCATGGCACAAATTGCAACCCTTGAAGAAAGTCAAATAACATATGAATGCCAGTAGATATCTGAACATCATTGTTGTATGGTAGGTTGTCTATGAAGAGGTCTGCAAATACGACAGTGAATTCAGCTTACTGTAATGGCCTGCCCAGTCGAACGTTCTCAGTCCATTGAGAATCTGGATGAAGAGATACGACATCCTTTGGAGTACAGATCTGCTACCACTACCATGTTGGAGTCAACATGGGCCAGTATCCCTGTGGAATGTTTTAAACATTGATACAGTCAATGCCCCATTGAGGCGGATCTGAAGGTAAAAATTAGGGATGCACCGATACCACTTTTTTTCAGACCAAGTACAAGTACCAGTACTTACATTTGGGTACTTGCCAATACCGAGTACCGATATGAGTACTTAATAATACCATAACAATGACTTTGAAAACATGTTTTATTTTCATCAGATGTTCCTCACTTTCTGATTGTAACAAATTAAATATACAACATGATGCAGTCATACCCACACACACACACACACACACACATTACCTCGGATCGAGTACAGTTGCAATGCAGTAGAGTGGGATTTTTTCCGTGTCAGTGAAGCGTCTCATGACGGCTACAGCTAAGGTTCCCTTCATTGCTTTGATGCCATGGTCCTCGTCTGTTTCTTTGGTCAAAAGTCTCTGAAGCACAGTCACAGCAGGAATCACATCTGATGCCAAAGCATCAGAGGAGCTCACTCTTCAGGTTAACTCCTTAAACTGAGCCAGAACAGATAGAGTCTTTTACAGAAGTGTTCACTGGTGAGCGGTGAGATTGTCATAGTCGGACTCAAATATTCCCAGAGCCCGCTTCTGCTCGATGAGAGACTGTAGCATGTCATACGTGCTGTTCCAGTGGGTCTGCACGTCTTGCTGGAGTCTTCTTATTGGCATGTTGAGCTGCACCTGAATGTCTTCCAGTCGGGACTACGTTAGGCTAAGGCGGAATGTTTAAAATGTCCAACTATTTTACGTCCGACTGCCACCACATCAGCTACACTTTTCTGAGCCAAAAGACCCTCGTTAACAACCAGCTGGAGGGTGTGAGTGACACGCGGCAGGCTAGGGAGTCCAGCATCACTCATGGCCTTGATCATGTTTTTGGCGTTGTCCCGGAGCACAACGTGAACAGAACGTTTTGGTATGCCCCACGTCTGAAGCATATCATCAAACGCACCTGCTATGACTTCGCCAGTGTGCGAACCCCGAAACTGCTTTGCTTGTAGAACGACTCTCTAGGGAGTAAAATCCTCATCAATCCACTGCGCAGTTAAACTGATGAGAGACATTGGGCTGACACTGCTAGTCCAAATATCAGTGGTGAAGCTGAAGGCCGAAATGTCGTGCAACAGGCTGTTGATGTGCTTTTTCACAAAGTCATTCATCTTTGGTAATACGGTTTCTGTGATGTGGTGACGGCTGGGAATCTCATACTTCGGCTCCAGTACACTGAGAAGACGACGAAATCCCGTATTATCTACAACTGACAACGGCTGGTCATCAAGAGCAATGTACTGGGTAAGAGCTTCTGTTACTTTCACTGCCCGTGGGTTGTTTCTGGACATTTTCTCTCGCTTCTCCAGCGTTTGCTGCAAAGTTGCTGTTTCTTGTTGCTAGCATTAGCAATCTCCTTGAACTCAGCGTTGTGTTTGTTCTTTAGATGTTTTATCAAATTGCTTGTGTTAAAGGAGCTATTTTTCACCCCTCCTCTTGACAATTTAGCAGAGCATAGTTTGCAGTCTGCTCTACTTTTGTCATCATTGCTTATCCTAAAATATGTTCAAACTGCTGACATTGCTCCTTCTCCGCCTACCTGCTCAACTGACGAGAGGTTAACGCCACGTTGCCGTAAAGTGGTATCGGGTGCGGTTGTATCAGTAGTTTTACGAGCACAAGTACGAGTACATGAGCACAGTATCAGACTAGAGTCGACTCCATATTTTGAATCTGCTCCTAAAGTTTTGTACACTCTATTATCAAGTGATAAGTTGCTTTATTTTGAATTGTTTTGTGTTACAAGGTATGTTACTTCCTTCTCACAATGCACAGCAAAACCACTGCACCTGGAAAAGTAATTAATCTTCATGACACTGTACAACTCTCTGCTCAGCATGCCCCAAAACAAAAATATCATCCTCTGTATTTTACACCTTCTTTCAGTGTACAGTCAATATTTCAGTTCAGAACAAACTGTATTGTGTGTCACACAGACACAAAGTGTTTCATATTCATACAGACTGCACAACACAGTCTGATAAACTTTTGTGAAATGCGCACAAAGGGGCTAATTCATAAAACTCTGCGGTAACAGAATAGCGGCACGCAAAATCTGCACCACGGTAATTTTCCCTGCCGTGACGGAGCCACGTTACCGCTGTGTTATCTTCAGCTGTAGCCCAGGTGACAGCCAATCAAAAGCAACATGTTAATTAAGCTTTACATATGCAACACCTGTCCGCCTGTGTGTCAATGGGAAGCAGAGAACGGCAGATAAACCTCTTCCTCCTCGGTCAGTTCTACTGCTGTAATTGCAATGTTGGCCATGATAAACCGAATGTTTACAATGTCACTTACTGAAATTATAAAGTGGCCAGTGGTGATCGTGACCTGATGAAGACCTATCAAAATGTTGTAAGATAAATATATGGGAGGATTGGCAGCAGTGCAGCGTTCTCTTTCTTAAATAGGCTACTTCAGCTCTACTACCCTCCAGCACCTGCTAAAAAGTTTTATGGGACGTGCACATGGTCATCTTCTCTTTTTTATCATGATAAACTGAATCAAATCAGATGGAAACTGCCGTTTACAACCGCAATCACAGCCAGTGTGCGAGTCATATTTATTAAACATTTAACATTTTCACGTTTTCCAATGATAATGAATCCCCTAGGACACAATGTGACTTTATCTATTGATTTATAAATAATTTACATTCATGTTCATTAGTTAACAGTCATTTCTGCAGTATATCATCTGACTAGAACCGGTGGTATTTTTTGCGGCGCGGTGTGCTTTTATGAATCGCTTTCCCAATATGTAAATGATCACAAGGGGTGGAAGAACAGGAAAAACGGTAATGCTAATAACGTCCCGATATTTCACGTTTATGATTGATTAAACACCCTACCGTGACGGTATCTGCCCCTAACGTCACGCTAAACCTGCCGGTAAGTTTTATGAATGAGCCCCAAAGTGTGTTGTGGTCACAAACAATATGATGATTTAGTTCCTCTACCACAAATTGGATTATGTCACAAGAGCACAAATTGGACAAGGCATTTTCTCCTGTTTGTCACGTGAAAAGGTTAGCCAATAGTTATTTTAGGCAAGTAAAACCACTTTGGATAAGGTTAAGAGTTAAGGTTAGGTTTAGGCAACTAAAACTTCAGTATTCAAGTTAGAGTAAGGGTTAGGTCATGGTTAAATAACAAAAACTTTCGCCAAAAATTAAAACTTCACTATAGAAAACCTCTTGGCATTAGTTGGAAATTGGACTCAGGTCATCAGAATTTAAGGCAGATGAATACGCCCCTCCACCACCCCAACCACAACGCCCTTACTTTCCAACATACTACTTCACAGCCAGACTACTACCTGTTTCTTGTCATACCTCCTTCACATAATCCTTTTGTGGTGGAAAAAAAAACATTTCTCTTAGTTATCATATATGGAGCACGTATTTACAATTTAAGACACTGTGCTCATTTCACGAAATTTCGGGAGACCGGGCTCAATTGCGAGACTATCCGCTTGGGACTCCAGCAGGCCAGCACAAAGGCAAGCTGGATTCTAGGATTGTGGGACAGAGATAGAAAAACAGAAATAGCAGAGTGGTAGAAGGCTAGTATGGAGGGATTAATCAGAATAGAACAGCTCTAATCTCTATTTCTGAACTGGAAGGCCGGGCTCCAACTACCCTCGCTGTAAGCTCTTTATATTGCCACCCTCATGCAAAAATGTAGTGCTACACTACAGGAGTTGTAGCAAAGTAAAACACAGGGCAGCGCTGAGTAGGACGTAAGAGGATGAAGGAGGGAAGGGGGTGGAGAGAGACGATCCTCCTCCTTGGGGTTTGCTGCGGAAGCTTCCAGAAAGGCCTTTTTTGCCTGTGGGTTAAGTGGTTATTGTTAAACCGCAGACATCACAGTTTTTTCTTTCCCTCTCTCCTCCTTTCTTTGTTGTCCGGGCAAGACAGAAGGAGTGGAACCTTGGCTTTTAGACTTCCAGCTCAGGAGTCAAATCCAGTCCTGCGTGCAGATTCCCTCTTTCATATGGCTGTTTCTCTTCTTACTGACACTAGCCTGCCACACAATGCGCCCAACCTCTAGCAACACTAAAGCTAATCCAATAGTGTATTTCATTTCTATTTTCTCTTGCTGCAGACCCCTGGGGACCTCACACAGCCGAGATGAGAAAAAATGTCTTTATCCTGCTGCTCAGTGCAGCTTAGCGTATGCTAGAAAGCTGATGTGCCTTCACCACTTTCTTCTATCTGTCTTTCCCGCCATCTTTTTCCCTTTTGAAAGGGGAGCACTCTTGAGGAAGGCTGCCTCTTTCTACTCTATAAGAGGCTACAGAGATGTCAGTTGATGAGAAGGGAGGTTTTATGAGGATACAGCATCCATCACAGAAAGCTGTGTGTGTTGTGTGTGTGTGAGGTACCATATGTAGCCCTAAGGGCCTGTCAGCCATATCACTCTGGTTTCTTTTTAATATCTCACATCTTACGGCTTAACAGTGTAAATAAACTGTCACAATGTGACAATGCAACCTGATCAGCAACAAACTAATTAGTTTAGCCTCAACTTCCTCAGCACTATAATCTAACACACATAGATATGCACTTAAGTCAAACTCATTGGTTAAAGATATATCCCTCCTCTTCAAATAAACTATACTAGCCACAGATTAAATAACAATTCCATATTCACTTACATTTACAAATCAGAAACAAAGTTAAGGTGCATTGATCAATACCAATGACTCAACCAGGGGTGGAATTTCAATGTAAACAATGTGGATTTGTTTACATTCATAATCGTACAGACTGTGTTGTTAGACCCCAGTGAGTGTTGAATAAATTACATTACCTTCAAAGACATTAGGAAAGTCTTAATTTTTAATGTTTACAGGGCTACAATGTTTACATCTGAGTGCAGCAGATTGGACAGGAAGCTCCCGCCTCTTCATTTGATTTACGTCCACATCTGTACGAAATGCTTTCTCTAACTTCACTTTTTTATTAATATGGTGTCTCCTTTTATCCGTGAGCTCTCTCCACTCAAAATACAATCAGGTTTCTTTGCTCTCCCAAACTCAGTTGTGTGTCTTTCTTCTGCCAATATGTTCACTGAGTGAGCAGTGAGGAAAAACAACCTGGAACGATGTGTGCCAAAGTCCTCCCTCTCCACACAATACTGTGTACTACGTTACCTCCATGGCGTGCTTATACATCCTGCGCGTGCTTGAAAAACACTTCTAACATTTTTTTTGGCCAATACAGGCACAAATTGGCCACTGTATTTTCAGCTAAAGATGGCCTAACGGTTTAGTTTAAGCAACTAAAACTAAAACAACACTTAAAACACTTTGCATTGCGCACTGTTCAGCAGAATTACAGTATGCACAGTTTTGGCAATACATCGCCCCAAGAGCCCTACATAAGGGAAATAGGGTGCATGCTCTCATACACCAGGCACTACGGTAGAAGTTGCATCAACCAACTGGCCGGAGGCTGGTGGCTGTACATCCACATACCAGGAAGTAGCTTGTGAATTAAATATTTTATTCAGCAATTCTCTTTGGTCCAACAACACTGTGCTACCAAAGCACTTTGGTTTAACAGGGGTTTTTACAGTCAATGTACATAGTTTCACTCACTCATATCATACCCCCCCCCCCACCTGCACACCTAGACGGCACTAGCGCACTTATATTTTGCACACTTTGTACAATATAGGTTACTCTATACAATCTATGTTGCTGTGGCAATGGTGAATACTTCTTTTGTTTAGTGTGAAGTCATTAAAAACACTCTCTGCAGGTGTGCAGCATTTGTTTCATTTAAATCATAAAACCTCTGATTACTGCTGTTGCAAACATAATTATACTACAGAGACACACCAGCCAAGTCATGTGATTATGCTCATTTCATCCCGGTAGGAGGTCTATATATGGAAACATTTACAATTCAGTTTCAAAGCTATGAAAACAACTATCCTTTCATAACAACATAGTGAGAATTGTAATTTCCCATTAATCTATCTTTTGGCCTCAACATAATTGTTTTCATGATGAAAACATTGTAAAGAGAGGTATAAGCCCTGTGGGTGGGTGATCAGTGCGGAGGCTGTAGTTACACTAAAACCTGACTACTGATGGGTCTGCTGGCCGTAGTGTGGTTTGGATGACATCGACCCGCTGATTATAAAGCAGAGGAGGATCAATAAGAGGCAGGGATACATAGATTGGGTGGCAAATCTCTCAACAGACCGGCTAAACACCCTCTTTCCTTCACTCCACCTCTCCCTCTCTGCTTTCCTCTTAAATGACAAGATGAGAAGACCCATAATTGACTGTGATCTGTTCCCCCATTAGAATAAAAGGCAGATCAATTGCACCATTTCTTTCATTACAATCGCTCATTCCCCCTTTCTATTTTAAGGGTGATGTGACTGATGGGTGTAGTGAGCAAAGAAAATAAATTAGGTATCTATTTTGAAGCAAAAACGAAGCCAGTGGAGTGCAAAAGGGTGTTCCGTTTCCACACAGTGAATCATACAAATAAAGGAGGGAGGCGCGCACACACCCTTGTTTTTGTGTCTTATTTAATGGTGCAATAGTGGTTCCCGCTTGAGCTACAAATACATGAAAAAGGGAAAAAGAAAATAGCCAGCTCAATAAAAAGGGGGTGGGGGTGAGGGGAGCACTCAGAACAGCACTATTTATTGAATACACGATAAAGGGAGTTAAAAGGGAGGGAGGAGAGGGCACAGAGAAGCAGAGATGGAAAGCGACCATATACAAACATATGAAAGGCTTTTAAACGATAAATACAATCGCTCACCTATCTGAGAAACTCTTTCTTTGAAAGTATAAATAGCAAAACAAAAACCTGTGTGTAAAAAGGCATGTACAGAATACACAACAACTTGCTTTGGGGTTGTGTCTGGATTCAGTGGTGGGCCTCTAAGAAAACACATCATGAATCTGTAAAACATGCCACTGTCTCAGTATGATTTTGTGAATCCTGTTGCTGAGGGAGAGCAGGTCAGTCTGTATTCCAAGTGATCTGTGTACATCGGTGGTCTGGTTCAAGGAGGATCTCCTGATGAGCTTGCTAGATGGCACATTGGCAGTAGTCATGCTCCCTGAAGCAGTCCTTCATCTCCAGATGCCTTTATATAAAGTCGCCCTTATCAGAGTGAATACGCCTGGGCAGATTAAACTGGAGTGGGAAATTTGAAGGTTTTGCTTCTGACTCAGGTAGGATAAGGGTAATAACTGGAGGACACAGGAAAGGTGTCACTTTTTTCAGCACCTTTATGAGTCTTTTGTACTGCCAGTGAAGCACATCTGATGACCTCACATTGTCACAGTTATGAGGTGACCTTTTCACCAGTCATACAGAGGTAGAAGAGCTGAAGAGGGGGTGGTTAGGTGACTCTGATTTAACTTTTAACTTTATCTCAGTGTCATGATTTTGTCAGGAATCAGTGATTTGCCTCGATGAAAAAACACATCATTTAACTGTAAAACATGCCTTTGCCTCAGTATGATTTTGTAAATCCTGTTGCTCAGAGAGAATATGTCAAACTACATGCCAAGTGATCTGTGTACATCTGTTGTCTGGGTTCAAGGAGGATTTCTTGATGCGCTCTTGCTAAATGACACAGAAGTAGCCTAGTTGTTTCCTGAAGCAATCCTTCACCTCCAAAGTGCTTTTCATAAAGTTATCTGTAAATCTGTAAATGTCCCTAATCATTTACTGCCCAGGATTTGTAGGGCCTAATGCAGTTTATGCACCATTGTGTGTAACAGTATAGTACTTCAATAGAGATGAGCGGTGATCCAGCTACGGCAGTAAAATTATACCTGAGAGCTATAAGAGGCCATGCTGTATCTCTATCTGTCAAAACCAGGAAAGTCAAAACCAGTGGTAGTTTCCAAGCCAAGTTATAAGAGGGATGTAGATTAAATTTAGCATCAACATTAATGAAAAGATCTTGATGCTGTATAAAGTTTCTCATACATAACATCAGGACAATGTAATAGGAATATGAAAATGACCTCTGATAGACAAACCAAACTCTGTTAAAATCCTTTTGGAAATTCCTTGGTGGCTGAAAATAGTGAGAGCAGGTCACTTCAGAAATGAATTGTATTAATAGAAATGTGATTTCTCAATGAGCTCTTGCCGGGGGTTAAAACCATACTCTTTACATTCAGATTGTCAACAGAGCATAAAATGATCCCTGTTCCCCTGTATGGTATGTCAGTGTGCCATTTGCTCTGCATATGGCTCATACAGAGCCATGCATATTTCATAAGGCTTAAAACAGGAATCGCATCCTGTCTGTTTTATTAGCATTTTAATCCCTCTGCAGATTTGCCTCTTATGCTTCAGTGTGAGGAGCGGCTAGTTTCCATATAGAGACTTAACACACTTCATCTCCTGCGTTTAAAACATATCACCTTGCCATTTTGGAGAGGTCATATCAAAAATACATGGAAAAAAGCATAGATGTCTTTATGCATAGGCTTTGTCTCTGGCCTCTCATCAAACGTCTCCTAAAGTAAACAAAAACGCTTAAAAAATAATAATCACATCTAGCTCTGTGCTGTAGTTCTGATGCATATCTGCATAATGACAGTGTTCTATGTTGTATCATTAATTTAATTTGTTCTGTTTTCCTGAATTGTCATTGCCAAACAAATTATCTGGAATAAGCACCACTCACCTTGTAACACAGTGTTTAGATGTTTCCTCTGAAGTAATGGCTTACTTCAAAGGGGGTTCTGTTGTCAAGTTTGTAAAGCACTCTTTTTTCAATATCCACGCAGAAGATGAAAGCTGCTGTATGAATTCAAATTTAATTTGTTCAGTCATCCATTAAAACGGTTTGTCTGTCTCCCCTGCCACCCTTCCACCCCCCCTCTCTTTCCCTCTCTCTCTACACCCCCCCCACCCCCTTCCTCCTCTCTCTCTCTCTAGAAAGCTGTGTGGCAAATTGGAACTCCAGCGTTGAATGACAATGAGTAAAAGGGGAAAAATACATATTGAGGGCACAGTGAACTTAAGCAATTAAATTAAAAAGTTATTAACTTTGGAATGAGGGACACTGCTCTCTTTCCCGTCACTGCCTCCAGCCAGAGGCTTCAAAGTTCAAGGAAACACACAGAAAGGGAATTGAGGAGAAAGGAAGGAGACAGAAAGACATATGGAGAGAAAGAGGTAGAGACAGACAAACAGACAGAGAGACAAAAGAAATCTGCAGAGGTGATAGTGAAGGTCAGGCCCTAAGCAGAGGTATCTTAGCAACATTGTTCTCACTTTTGATATTGGCAAATAGGATGAAGATGATGATTCTGCTCCCCTGAAATTTTAACTTGTGTCTGTGTACAGAGCCTATACATGTGTGCATGTATCGGCTATGCATCTATGTGCATGCACACCTGCTTGTTAGATCATCACACTGTTATTGTCTTTAGCAAAGGACTGGCTCATTTCCATTCTCAATGCCTAAGCCTATCCCTAAGTCAGCATCGTAGTAGCATTGTGCGCCCAAATTCCAAGGGAGTGAGAATCAAAGTTAATTAAGCTTTTGCTGTGGTTTGCACAAATAACAAGTAATGGGCTGACTACTAATTAACCTTAAAAAACTGCTTCCTTTCAGTGCAGTAAGTGATATTTAGAACTACTTCTGCCTTGCCGTACATAATTAGCACTGTTCTACCATGCATAACTAATAGCTCCACCATATGATAATGGTCGCCTATGATGTATGGGGGAGTGTATTTGCTTTTACAGTGTATAAGTATTATGAAACGCTAACAATGCATTTAAAACATTTTAGCATGTGTCTGTGTTAAAGTAATATTCCACTTAGTTTTAACATGGGGGTTATTCAGCACTTCACCGCCATAAAAAACAGAATATAAACTACTCACCAAGATCGGATGCAGCTGGAAGACTTTGTTGATTTTTACTTCCCATTTACTCATTTGAATGAGGCCACGAAAAAATTGCCTGAAAACATTTAACACGTTTGTGTACAGATTCAACAACAGATCCTGCTTTTAAGACAATTAAGCAGTACTGGGTCCTTCGTCATTTCGCATTTCTATTCTTGGTTTACACTAAAACTAGTATTTAAAAATAAAAGTAGATCTGGTCTTCCAAACAGGAAGTATCTCTCCTAAATGGTATCCCTCTGCTATGTTCTCAGAAGTTGGACCAATGAGATAGTCCACTAGACCACTAGTGCATGCACCGTTGGGTATTGATCCCATTGGTTCAAAATCATCTCTACAGCAATCCCAAATGCTGGTGAGAAGAAAAATAGTCCTTCTATCAATAAAAATGCTATTTGGTGAAATTATGTTCTAAAACGTTGGTAGTGGGATCTGTTGTTGAATCTGTTAACGAACATGTTAAATGTATGTTTTCAGGCTATTTTCGTGGCTTCATTCAAATGAATGGGAAGTAAAAAAAGAAAAAAAATGAATGCTACAAACTCGTCCAGCTGCATCCGATCTTGGTGATATGTCTTGTATATATTCTGGTTTTCACGGCAGTCAAGTGCCAAACAACCCCCATGTTAAAACTAAGTGGAACATTCCTTTAAAGCATGAGAGCTAGATGTTGGAAACAATAGCAAAGCAATCCCAACGTTCAAAATGGTTCCTTGTTAATAAAGGCATAAATCTCAAGCCTTTTTATATTAATGATCCCCAGGCTATACTAATAATTTATTTTTAATTGGAAATAAAATGGCATTTTAATTTCCATTCTGTTATATTTATGAACATTGGAACATACACAGATTTCCGCATAGTAAATATGCCATAACTCTACATTGACAGGCAGATCTAAGCATAAAAAAACGAGCGGGGTGCACACTAATCCCCCATCCATAGATTCACATCCAAGCCATGTATTTTTAGATCATCAGTAAGCCAAAACTAAACAACTATTTTGTATTTTGTTAGCCACTCATAATGTTGTGATAATTGTGATTTTTACATATTTGGCTTTCTTTTTTGTCTGTAATTTATGTATTCATACTATTTATAGGTGACTGGATCACTCATGTTTATCTATAGTTAAAAAGAAGTGAACCTAGAATACAGTCTGCTTTGTCATCAAGCAACACTTTGTGGACTGCTCCTTTACCCTGTATAGGGGTTGACATTGTGAACATTGAGATAGTATTTATGGTGATTTTCCAGGGTATAGGTACATTTTCTGGCTCAGAACCCAGACCACAATGCTCTCACTCTCCACTGCACTATTTTAATGTCAGACTACTACCTGTTTATAGTTGCGTCCCCTTTACGTAATCCTTTTGTGGATGGAAACTGCATTTCTATCACTTTTCATACACTTAGCATGTATTTGCATTTTAAGACATCGAGCTCGTGAAATTTCAGGAGACCAGGCTCCAAGATAACACAAGACTGAAAGACCGAGAGAAAGTAAGAGAGAGTAAAGCAGCCATAAGAAATTATATAGAGCAAGTTTTGAAAGGTAGAGAAAGACAGGGGGATGTGGAGAGAAATTGTGTTTTTTCTTTTGTTTTCATAAGTAACGTCTGGCCCAGAATGAGAATAATCATCAGTTTCCTCTGTGTATTCTCTTGCTCGCTCTGTTCTGACTACTCATCTTGAGTGAGAAGTGGAACCACAGGCATGACTTCCTTGGTCTCCTTCCTCCCCATTTTCTCAACCTTTCTGCCCCTCATTTTATCTTAATTTGTTACTTTGCAGCTAAGTTTCCCATCTCAAACTCCCCAGCCCCTCTGCACCAGTAGCCTACTCCCTCATTTGTTGCCCTTTTTTGAATGAAAATCCTGCCATGTCCAGGTAGTGTAGGACCATATGAAGAATGAGCATCTGCTTTCCCTGGCAGCCGGTGTGCGTCAGGGTCATTCGGCATCGGCCAAACCCCATTAGCCAGAGCGCAGCTATGTCAAGCAGGGGCACAGTCGATAAGCAAGGGTCTGAACAGTAGCGTGCCAGCCAACCACACTCGGCTCTGCAAGGCTGGAGTTACTGTTACTACAAATAGGCAGCTCCATAACTGCCGATGGGCTGCTGAGGTGCAAAGCTGTCCGGAAACCCTGAGGAGCACTCCAGTTAGGGAGGGGAGGGGGGAGATAAGTCTGATTGAGGGAGAGAAAGGAAAAAAGAGGTAAGGTATAAAGGTAAAAAAGGGCATTTAAAGAGAGTGCACTAAAGATGGGACGAGTTACTGTAGCAAAAAGCTGAATTTTGGTGAAAATGAGCCTACAGGAGCCTTATTAACACTTGGAAATCCTCTTTTCTCTGTACTTCTTAGAAAGAGCATGTTAATTAGCCATTTCTATACATTCTATGATATTCCCTGTGCCACTGATCACACACTGCTGACTACACATAAATCCCCTCTAAAAAGTGTTTATGTGTGTCTGACCAAGCTGACCTACAAACGGCACTGAGGTCCAGCATTCCTGCTCACCCTAACCCTGGAAGGGGTTAAACCAATCAGGAACACATGTGCAGCGTATTCACACCAGATGTTCCAATAAGGGGCCGCGACCTCTTGACGCCCCACCAGTCCGCGTCTTGGAGCTGTGAGCACAGAGCACACAGGTGGCCCATCCCAAGACCCTAGAAAGAATAAGAAGCCCCTAAGAAGCAGCCCTTTAAAAGATTAATTGGTTATAAAGTTTTACTGCAGTGCTAGGGCTTTTTTTAAGCTGTGATAGATCACACAAACTAGGTTCCTGTGGAGAGAGACTCGGAGAGTTCAGTGGTGTCATTCTATGTTACATTTCACACTGCTAACAAATTGAGCCACTTTCTATTCACTTGCTGAACATAGAATAATGTTTCACTGTATTGTTTTATACGGTAACGCTGTATGAAGCTAATGAATGTAAAATGTTATTGCATTTGTCTCTCACTGCCTTGCTACAGTACACTGTACTGTAAGAGCAATCGGATTCAGGCAAGGCACTGTAGGTTAAGGTGTTTTCTGACTCCCATGGGCTTCACCACGGCACAGACACACTGTAGTGTAGGAGACACACATAGTGTATGAACCCATCGCACATGTTTTTAGTCTGAGGCCCATCCGTTCCAATCTCCCATTGCCCCATTCCCACACTTCAAAAATGCCTCAGGGGAGAAGCTTCAAAAGTACAACATTACAGCAGGCTTTTTCAGGACTGCCACTGAGTCCCAAACCAGCCAAGAAACAGACAGAAAGTTTCTCTCCAGCTATTTGTTTTAAAGTTGCCTCTGTTCAGGGGGGAAGAGATTCCTCATGTCATTTGTTCTCCCCTTACCTGACCCCATTTTTATCTTCCACCCCTCTGTTGCGCTTCCATTTACTTTTCCTCTGTTTGTGTTCTCCCTCTTTACTCTCCCTCCCCCAGCCTCGCTTTGTTCTGTCTACCTGTTCCTTTGCAGCGCACTCAAACACAGTAGCTTAAATCATATCAGGGATGGGAGCTTTGCGTGTTGCCAAGTGCCATCCATTATACTGAAGTAGTGCCGCAGTGTTGTCTCTTTTCTCATGTTTTTTTCATAATTCTGCTTTTGCCTCCATTAATCCCCTTCTTTCTTCACCTCTCTCTCCGACATTAACTCAATTTCCTACACCATACTCATTATCTCCCCATTACATCCGCTCTCTCCCCTGCCGTAACACCAGCCACCCCTGTCTCCTTCCCTTGATCCGCCAATCCTCCGTTCCAACTTTCTCTCTTTTTTGCTCTCTCAACTTCTGCTATCTTATATCATCCTCCCTCTCCCTGCCTCTCTTAACTAATACCAAATTTTCTTCCATCTTTCTGTACTTCTCCTTCTTACTTACTTCGTCTGTCCTGCTTCGTTGTCCCTCCGAGAGTGATAGCAGCCAACAGACTGCACCCTCCCATTCTCCTTCATTCCACCTTTCAAAGTGGGTGACATCCAAAGGCATTTTCTAACATCTACCTCACCCTCTTGGTCCTAACTTCTTTCCCACCTCCTCCCCACCTTTCTTTTTTTGTCCAGGAATGGGTGACAGCCACAGACCTGCTCATCTCTTTGGACAGGCTCAACACCTTTGGAGATGAGTTCTTCAAGGACGCCAAAGTGTTGCGCTCCTACTTCTACGCCATCTCTGATTTCTCTGTCGGTGGCAGGTAAGAGACACCTGAAAAATTGCCCTCCAGGACCGTGTCACCCTGCATACCCATCATTCCCTCACACATGTTGAGAGGGACCTCAGAGTTTAACCTTGTGCTTCCTCCAAGGAAACTGTGGCTGAACAAAAAAAACCTAGACATGTCTACACTCATAGACACAAACAGATGCACGCACCCTTCCTTTCCTGTTTACATAACAGACAAGCAAACTTACCACTGGCTTTATCCTGGACAGCAGATTGTAAGACTAATAGAACATCTTGTTGTCTGCCAAGTTGCCATCAGACGGGAATAGACCAAGATAATCCTCCATCCTCCTTCCAGTTCTCTGGGTTTATTACTCACAGTAATGAGAGAGGACATGGCGCCAAGGACCAGGGTGTACCTTGGCACTGCAGAAAGAAGTGGACGATTAAGTAGTTGAGATGAAGCCTTCACAAAGAATATAAACTTGATCTGACACCTGTCATAAACACTTAGGATCACGGCAGCAGCATGACAAATGACCCACCAATGTCACAACACCTGGGGGAGAGAGAGCCACATGACAGCATGTTAGCCTTGTACCAGTGGCTTCTGTATGACTACATTCACCTTTACAGCTCACTACTTTGTAGTTGGCCAGTCCTACACTAAACCAGTTGTCCTGAAAGACTCCCAAAAGATTCCCACAAAGTAGCCATGTCATCACAACCTGTAGTGGCTTAGATGGTCTGCTACAAAATGAGTGTGCTAAAATTGCAGTGGGTGGTTTTCATTTTGACATAGCATGAACAATCTCAGCTATTTTGCTCATCATTTCTTGAATGACACATTCACAGCCTGTACAGTTCAAGTCATCTCTCTCATATTTACTTTGACTTATTACTGGGGAGCTCAGGTCTACTTTGCAGTCTGCTCTAGCAGAGAGATCTGATATATGGGTTGGAGGCACTTTGGAGTTACTAGGTTGTTGTCGCCTCAGCGACAACAGAAATAACTGGGTCTGAGCCTCAGGCAAGCATACGTCTGGATCCGGGACAGCTGGCTAATTTTGACAGAGCCTGCCTCTCAGTGACAAGTCCCTGTCCCCCATCACAGCCACTCAACAGAACCCAGCAACAGCGCCAGTAAATAATACAGAGAACCAGCAGAAGCTGCCACCTCCGCTTTCTGTGTGCTTCAGAGGAGATAGGCTTTCCAAATGCCGAGGGAAGGGAAGTAATTAGCAGATATTAACTATCTGGTTGTACTTGATTGACAGATTACACTTTTAGTCTATGGATATTACCTTTCTCAGGTTTTTGGGAAAATTATATACCATACATCAATACAAACATGGTGTGCATGCACTTAAATTTTTAATACACAATAAATCAGACACGCACATGAGCACACATTAAGCACGTGCATACATTAAACGCACACATGCACACACTAACACTCCCAGAGATGTATACTGTTTGCTATTACTTACGCTCTGGGACAGCTTGAGCGTACTAGTATTGAGTGCACAGTGGAGTTAACTTGTGCAGTCACTGAAGGGGATGAAAACTCCACCTCATCTCAGCCTATGTTTATGCCAGTGAAAGGTAATGGAAAGTGACAACTCCTCACAGTGAAAATACCTTCTCACTTTCCCCTATCCCCTGCCTTCCCTTACTCTCTATTCATTTCCCTGTGTGTGTGTGTGCATATGCATGTCTACGCTTGTTTATGTGTCAGTAAGGAGAAAGAGAGAGTATAGGTACATTTGTGCTCACATCCTTCACACACACACTCATCCGTCTGTGTTTTCCTCAGATGTAAGTGTAATGGCCACGGCAGTGAGTGCGTTGAAGGGGAGCAAGGGGGCCTGGTCTGCGCCTGCCAACATCACACAGTGGGGGTGGACTGCCAGAAATGTCACCCCTTTTACCAGGACAGACCCTGGGCCAGGGCCACTGGGGACTCCGCCAACGAGTGTTTGAGTGAGTACTGCCACTACTGGGTGCACAAATCCATAGTACAATTTTTAAAGTGACACACTTGAATTATCAAAGGTCCCAGAAAACCCATCAATGTGCCACCTTATGTCCACCTATGCTGTACACTTCAGGCTTTCAGGTTTTGCTATGGTACAAGGGCTAAAGCAAGTACCTACTCCATCACTATGGGAAAAATGTATGGCTGAGAGAAACATCTTCAATTCTCATTATGCTTTCCATAGCAATTAAAAATGTCGATCTCCACTTCACACAGCATTTACTGACTATTTGGCTGGCACCACATCAAAGTTGTCACTTTTTGACTAACTACAAAAAGCACTGAAATGAGTTTTGAGGCTTCATTACAGAATGATTGAACAATTCCTGCATGGTAAAGTCAACACATCACAAGTAGTGGTAATAACATCTTCTTGGAAGATGTGCATACAGTATATTCACATAGGCGTCCATGGTTTTGTATATTTTATGCGTGTGTGTGTGTGTGTGTGTGTGTGTGTGTGTGTGTACGCACGAGTGCATGCATGCACACTTCAATAGTTCTGTATGTATGAATTACCATGAATATTATCAGGTTTGGCTTATCGCACTGTGCACTTTTATTGAATACTGTTGAGGATGAATTGTAACTGGCTGAGGGATAAAAACCATAAAGGAGAGTGGTTCATTAATTGTTTTTATGCGGGATTCTATTAAGCAACCAGCTTGTTTTAATTACTCTTACTCTTGGATCCAAGCAGATGGTGTCTTAAATAGACTACTGCACCCAACCTAATCAATGCAGTATATTAATAAATAAACACACACACCATATAAAAATAGACACAGGATGTGGAAGAGTAAAAATGAATGCGCAATGTAATTTCACAACTCTATCTGGCACAAAAGTAATTTAACATTTTATCAGTTCTTTCTCAACCTTTTACATTTGTGAGTCAGGTGTTGGAACAGCCACCATAATGCCTGTTTGGGCGAAACAAAGTTATTGACAAAGGACATTATGTTTTCCCTGGAGGATATATTCAGCAAATTTGTATCATGTAAATGCAAATACACTATATTTGTTCATATTCACCAAATATTCTGTCTTGAAATTGAATTAAAATTTTAATTGAGAATCTACTCTAAAAGAGAATTCACAGTGTTCCTATGTTCTGAGACACTTCAGTATATTTGTAAACATGAATAGCTTAGTTAAAAATCTAATACTTCATCAAGACTGTGAATTACAGACTTTAATTCCAATACAAGACACCCACCTTAAAAAAAACACCTTGGAAAGACGTGAGAACAAAGATGAGAAACCGATATACATTAAAGTAAAACTTTGAAGTTAGTAGGTATTTTAAGACATTTGCCTACAAAATGATGACATTTTTAGGGTGGAATCATATATATTTATGAAATATTTATAATTATATATAATATTTTTTTATAATTATTCTCAAAATGCATATTGCATTTCAAAATAAATGCTTCGCTGTTGTTGTTTTTTTTAGCTTTTATATAGAAATGAGCATTATTTCATTGTATTGCTTACATTATAAACTAAAATAAAAAATGCACAGAAAATGAACAGAACCTAATAAAGACATCTGGATATTGTCACTGTGTCCACAATGTCAATGTCAATGGGTAAGACTATTTTGATGACATCATCAGGATTGTCTCACCTCTCTACTTCCTAGTTATGGGAGAGATTTGTTCATGCTCACAAATATTGGCTGAACTGTGCAAGATCATAATAACACAAGCATTCTTGTTTTCTGTCTTACTGAGCAAATGGGTCCCTTCTAAATTTAAATTAAAGGAGGATAAGTGCACTTGTGCCACAGGTATGACTGATTAACATCTTCTCACATTGTGGATATAACATTTTCTTAACATACACTTATCTGTTCAAACACAGAAGAGCTTAACGGATCCATTTTTTAGCAAATGAGTCCATCAGTAGCTATGTGTCCTTGAGCAAGACCCTGAGCATAAATCTGTTCACTAATTGTAAATTGCTTTGAATAAAAGCATCAGCAAATTGCCTAAAAATTACAGCATTAAACAATCAGAGTCATTCAAGTTGGATTAAGAAGCTTTACTGGTGACTGTTGATGTGGAAAATTTGTACAGGAATATTACACATTCAGTGGGCTGACAGAAATATGTTACTATTTTGCCAGACAAATTATCTAGTCTTCCCAGAGGTTTTGGTAGAAATGACAGGTATGGTACTTACAAGTTTACCATCATAGAGAAGTGTCTCCACATATAATTTTACAAAATAACAAATGACAGTAGCAATATCTCACATGCAAAGAGCTTTCATCATGAATAACTAGCAAAGGGCATTCTTTGCTATTCCAAAAACAGAAATGGAAAATCTGCTTTAGTGAAAGGTAACTTGATAATTAATCTTAGACAGATAGTTTCCTGATACACAATGTCCAAATATATGGTTGGATTATGCTCTCCTTAAAGTGAAATACAAACAGGTATGTTCCTTCCAGAGAAAAGACTTGACTTGGCTTACAGGGTAGGGGAGCACAGCTGCAAAAAAAACCTTGAAAAACCTTGTAAAACCTTTAATTCCTCCAATGAGTTCTAATGTCTATAGGAATCCAAAGTATTGTTAGAGCATTGTTAGAATCTCTATTTTGACAGGTGAATATAGACATCTATGTCACACTGGCAAATGTCAAACTACTTCATGTGAGGAGAAAGCATTGCTGCAGATAGAGGAGCAAAGTGTTACAACCATCTCTGATCCAGGTATTCAGTGACATTGATTTATAGTTTTAAACACAGATATGTAAATCACTTTATTTGTATGGAAATACCTGGGCCCATGAAATGTCCATTATTCCCTTTCACACTGTAGCCTCATTATATTTTCTTGTCTGGAGCCAAATTTCTATGCACTCAAAAGGGTTTGCACAGACTCCAATTTTGGATTAGAATACATTTAAAGGATAATTACAGTATGTTTTCAACCTGGCCTTTATTTTCCTAGCTTTTGCCATCGCGATTGGTGTGTGTTCAAAATTGCATCACTTGCTTCACTGTAGAGCTTTACGTTCCTCCAGTTCACCAGGAGCGCTCCTCTTCAGTACGCTCAAGGCCAAAGCAAGCCCCAAAGGTTGAACCCAAAAAGCAATTAAAACACGTCCTTTCAACACAGTAACACCCACATATAGTGGAATGTTATAGTGGAATGTTGACTTTACATGCTTTCTGGAATTACATGATTCCAGAAAATTGTTTTATGTGCAGATTTTAACACCAAGTGCATCCAGTTTTTCCTCACGGAAAGGGCCTCAATCTGAGGTACGCCATCTTTTCAATGAGGACTTGCTGAGCCAGCTAGCCGACATTCCTCCCATGTTACCAGGTAGCTTGCAATCCTGGCAACAGTTTCCTTTCAAAGGGTGTTGAGGGATGTTGGGGGGATATTTCAGGTATTGGTCTCCTGCCACCTGGCACATTTCTTAATGGCAATGGGCAGATGCGCCAAATGATACACAGTGCATGTTTTGGCCAGATACTAGTGATCAAGGACAGAATCCAATGTGTCTCAGGCTTTCCAAACACCATAGGTGCCATTAAATGTAGATATGTGACCATCAGGGCACAGAGGGCACAAGAACAAACTTATAGGAAAAACAGAAGGCAACATTCCATGGACATTCATTGGTATGTTATGCAGACATACAGAAGTGTTTGCACATAGTTTTAATGTAATGAGCAAGGTGAGTGGAACTCACCGACCTCTTGGTGAATTTAGTAGAAAGGTTAGTTTATTTGAGTTTAATTTGAGTTTAGTTTTTAGACTTTGTAAAGTATGTTTCTATATTTAGTCTATCTGATTAATGTCCCAGTGGCAACTCATTCTTCAAGTGCAGCCGTCAACAGTGAATTAAAAGCACATAGTATTTAAAGGCAGCCTGAGCAGAAAGACATGAAAAGATAAAAAGTTCATGGCCCGAAACTAAGGTCTTGAATAAACCTGTATGCAAGCAAAGGCTTCCAATAACAAGATAATCACGATGATTAAAGTGGTTGATGAAATTTCATGAAATTTGGTACACAGTTTGCTTTAACTCAGCAACTATTTGTGCAGCCATTAGGTTCAAGTTACTCAGAGCAATGGCAGCAGGCAGGTCTTGCCTAAGTTGGAGGGACACCCACTTCTGGGGCCTCATTTATAGAAAAGTCTAGCAATCAAAATCAGCTTTACCCAGTGGCGTACACAGGAAATCATAACAAAGTAATTATTTACAAAACCTCAATTTGATGTAAGCACATTACCTACTGGTTATCCCGAGGCATTCAAACCCCCACCGTGGGCCACGTCCAAGTTCATGTTCAAATTTGTTTATTTATATAGCCCTTTATCACAAGCATGGCTGAAAGGACTTTACAGAGAATGAGCCTAACTAGATCTAACTGATCAAAAATCAACCATAGAAGAGAATGATATAAACATCAGGAAGAAACAGATTTTAGCAAGAGATAACAGCCTACCTATTCTCCATAGCCTAACCTACCCGGCACCACCAGCCTTAGACCCTCAATGCATACAAGGAAGAACTCCCAAGAAAAAAAAAAAAACATGTTAGGAAAAAACAAAATGGAAGAAATCTTGGGCGGGCCAAGTCAAAGAGGGATCCCCCACCAGGACGGCTGAGCGTTCAATAGGTGGTTAGGTTAACAAGTACTTCATAAAAACTGTTCAAATGGATCCATGACATAATAAGAGGACTAGTTGACTGAGGCCGGGGCCATTGTGGCAGGAACTGTTGAGTAGTTGGCTGGCTGTCGGCTCAAATGAGCATTTGAAGCGCTCCATGGTTCAATTTGGACCTCATCCTCCTCTTTGCCACTGCCTCCAGGGTGTCTGGGCTCAGCCCTGTGACAGAGCTAGCTCTTTTTACTAGTTTGTTGAGTCTGGTGGCATTCTCCACCTCGATGTTGTCTCCTCAGCACACAAAAGCAAAGAACAGTGCACTGTCCAGTACCGATTGGTGTGCATCTGTACTGTCTGACAAATACAATTTGTTGTTGATATACGCCCCAAGAACTTGTAAGAATGTATCACCCCCACATCATCTCCCTGGATGGTGTCAGGTGTCAGTGGGTTCTTGTTTGGTCAGAGGTCAGCTACCAGCTCCTCCTGGTGGAGAGTGTCTTGTGGACACTCTCCACCAGATTTCTATTTTCCTCCTTATTGCTCACACTAATGCATTCCACAATGGAGGAGTCATGAGGGAACTTCAAGAGGTGGCATTATATCCAGAGTTGAATCTGAAGTCTGAGGTTTAGAGTGTTAACAAGAAAGGTGAGTATAGTTCCCTGTGGCACCACTGTGTTGCTCTCTCCTATGTCAGGCAAATTGCTCTGGCAAACAAACTTAAGCCTGCAGGTAAGGGAATGTGTAATTCAGGATACCATAGTGTTGTTCACTTGCATCACTCTGAGATTATCCCTGAGCTTAAGGGGCTGCATGGTGTTAAAAGTGCTGGAGAAATCAAAGAACATAATTCTCACCATGTTTCCAGGCTTATCTCGATGGGAGTAAGTTCTGAGGAGCAGATATATGATGGCGTCGTCCATGCCTGTGTGGGCCTGGAATGCAAAGTGGAGGGAGTCCACAGAATCCTGCAGCAGGGTCTGAAGTGCTGCAAGGCGAGCTTTTCAAAGGTCTTCATTATGTGAGAGCTCAGTGGCGCTGGCCTGTAGTCACTGATGGCACACTAGGGCATCCCTTCTTTGGGCACTGACATAATATAGGAGTTGTTCCATAGTGGAGGAAGCCCCATCAGGCTCAGGAAAAGATTGAACATATGCTGTAGATCTTCTAACTGCGTGGCAAATGTTTTGAACACCCTGGTAGCACAAGGGACTTTAGTTCCCTGACTGAGACTGAAAGGCAGCCACCAACTTTTCTCAGCCAATGATCCAGCCTTTTTCTCCCCACTTGGTGAAAAAGTTGCACATTTGAATGTTTTTTGTTTTTTTTTCATGTAAATAGATAGCCACAAATCGTGTCATTTGTTTTTTGTTAGTGAATAAATTGTGTTGGGAACATTATATCAACTTGATAAATTAAGGTAAAATTAAGGTAAAAATGTGGTCTAGTTAGCTGCTAGCTAATAGCTAACTAGCTTGCTGGGCAGCTAAATGTTGCAAAAAAGTTATGCATAGTGATTATGCATGTAGACATACATACAGAACTAGGAGCTAGCTTCAAAACACCCTAAAGAATGCTAAATAATGAGGTA
Organism: Centroberyx affinis; assembly: GCF_046629955.1. Lineage (NCBI taxonomy): Eukaryota > Metazoa > Chordata > Actinopteri > Beryciformes > Berycidae > Centroberyx > Centroberyx affinis. Next base: position 130,547 of record NW_027280680.1, on the reverse strand, counting down.
GTCATCAGTCCCGTGTGCACCCTGGTGCTAATACCATCATGTGCTGCTGCCTTGCTTGTGTGGAGCCTCCCAGTGGCAGTGATGGACAGGTTGGGAGTCAGCTACATTGCTCTCAGGAAAGGATTGGGGAAAGCAGCATGGGGAGGAAGTGGGTGTGGGTGGGCAGAGTCAAGTGTGGTCAGGCTTGCCAAACAGGATAGAGGTAGCTGCCCAGCGGTCTCTGTGTCAAACCTGTTGAAAAACAGGTTTACTGTAGCTCATTTGTTATTTCTCAGTTCCACTCTGCCATCAGTCCTCACTGCTTGTAGGGAGTGATCTACTAACTATACCATACCACTATACATGGCCTTCACACTGTTCTGCTATAGTTTGTGTTCCATTCTCTCCCTAGATGGAAAACAAATGGCAACAATGTAATATGCTTAATGAATGCTTATGTAATGTGATTCCAATATTCAACTGCAACTGCAGTGCCTGCAGGTGTCAATTTAAAGGGATCAGAAACACTAAAACATGTTATTTGAGATGGTAACTGCTATCCAGGTGTTGTTTGAGATAGACGACAATAATACTAGGCATTACCTTCACATGTAAGTGCATATGTTGAACAGCTGATGTTGTAGGCGTTAAATTTTTCCGGGGCAAAAAATGACCATAAATTTACTCCATACACCTACATGCAAATCTGTGGTAAAATTGCAACTAAATGTTATTAAATGGGACAATTTTTTCTCGGGGAGGACCCCCAGACCTCCCACTACATTTTGGTCTGGCTACAGCTGAGCTGGGATATGTAATCTTATAAAACTGTGCTGAATTTGGTCCTATTCTCAACCAAAAGAGTTAGTGACATTCATGCACCATTGGTACACTCTTCCTGTTCTTCCTCTTCCTATTATGTACGCTCCAGGCAGGTCTAATGAAACTTTCCATTCCAACTTGGCACACACTCCTAGCTACGGTGCCTGTCTTGTCTTATGATGCAGTGGCCTTTGATTTAAATGCTTTTTCTCTTCCTCCATTCATGTCAGAGTAACAAAGATTACATGCTCTGGGCCCCGTGACCTTTGTGCAAATGTTTGACACATACTCAGACCTTTCGGTATATGTAATTGTTTTGCCAGTCTAGCCAAGACTAAAACCATATTGAAGCAGTATCTCTTCCAATGGATTGTGAAGGCCAGTGCCGGAACCTATAATGCAAAAACAGTTGAGCTAACTGGTACTGTCCAACGACTGCACACTTTTATTGTTGGCCTTCTTGCTGCTAGCAAAATCATGCTACAGTGTATCTTAAAAATGAACTCATTACAATTCAGATAAGTTGACTACGCTGTGATCTTGGCCTTGTATCCATTACAGGAGTGGTGGCTCTCACGGTCTGAGAATGTTTGTAGTTGGAAAAAACAAAGCTGCTCAGTAGGCTATATAGGCTATAAATCTTAGTGTATATTCAGGGTGAAGATACATAAGTAAATAAAACACTACATTTGGCATATATACAATTTATGAAGTTCCATTCTGGACCGGGCCTTTTACAGGAAATCTCTCATTGATAAACATTTGCTAAAAGACATACAACAGGCCACTATACAATCATTACAAGGCTACTGGTTACTGCAGTATCTTTTCATTCCATCAGAGTAAGCTTCTTTCAGAAAAGGCACCCAGTGTTATCCAGTAATGATGCAAGCAAATGTGAGGTGGGAAGTGACATCAGTGGGAAGCGACAAGCCCTAGTTGACATCAACATGTTAACAGTCAAAATAAAAATATCTCATAAATGAGGAAATGTAAAGGGTGTGGGCTTTTCTAGGCTGCGTGAAACTCACAGTCATTCATAATTACAGCATCTATGCAACATTTAGGCTATAGCTCCAGCAAACACCTCACGCCCCCATAGAGAGTAAGTGGTTGGCACACCGGAAGCAAAGACCATAATTAGATACATGTTCATATTTGCTGTTCTTACATTTGATGAAATGGTTTTGTTGACTGAACAACATCCTGGTGAAATAATTCAGTCACTCACAATTACCATTAGTGACTAGTTTGAACACTAAACATTTCCTCAGCACATACAGTATCTCTCAGGGCACCTTTCATTTGGCTTAACCACCTGATCCAAGTGTAATATTTTAAGCAATAAAAATGAGTTTTTTGACTCAGTTCTACTCTGAAGTTCTTACCTCTCGCATAGGGATTAATGTTCGTACTTTGTGTACTGATATAATGTTGTGCTCAAGCAAGTGATATATAAAGGGTGACATGCATCACAGATACACATTGAACCTGTTCATGGTCTAAATCAGGCAACATGCTTCCCATTACATTTTGTCATTAAATGTGAGTTGGTTAGAGGCAAAAGAAAAAAAACTAAGAAACAAATGAAATATACCATTCTTTATAAAACTTCTTTAATTTGAGCATTGTATGCTTAGCACCACTAAACTAGAGGCTGTACTTTCTGCCTGTTTAGGTCCAAAAGCAACTAGCGATCATTCTTTTCCTATGAAATAAGATGAACACTGCTGAGACTCCTTAATAACAGGGAGGAATAATCGTATGGTTATTGCCAACTCAAGAGAGAGCTTGATTCATAATAAAATGGGCAATTTCCCCTAAATCCCCCCTTAGGGTAACTGGTAAACTAAGGAGGGATTTGATGTGAGGGGTATGAGGGCTGTGATTGTGTGTTATCGGCTGAGTAATTTGCTCTTGTATAAACATGTATTACTGTTATCTAAGTGCCCCCTGACAGCCGATTGGCTCCTCATTAGGCCTGTGTGAAATGAGATTAGCAACGAGCCTCTAAATTATGATCCAATCCCAGAACACATAATCTCTCACACATACACCCTCCCTCTCTCTCTCTTCCCTCTGTCTATTTATGTCTCTCTCTTTTTTACCTGTTGGCCTCTCTCCCTATTTCTTCCCCGTGGCGGCTCGCTCCTCTCTCTTCCCACCTCTCCTCACTCGACCTATATGTCTTTCTCTTTGTCTCTCTTTATGTCTCTCTCTCTCTCTCAGAGTGTAACTGCAGCGGAAGATCAGACGAGTGTGTGTTTGATGTGGAGCAGTACCGGAGCACCGGCAGTGGGGGGCGCTGTGTGAGCTGCAGAGACAACACAGATGGGCCCCACTGTGAGCGCTGCAGAGAGAACCACTACAGGAGATCACCGCAGGAGCTCTGCCTACCCTGCCACTGCAACAGTAATGGTAAAGTAAAGATGTACCGCTCCAAATTGCTTTGATAACGACTAAAGTGACCATAAAATCACAGTGAAAATCGTTGTCTTCATTATTATAATTACCATCATCCATGCCATCATCATTACCCCCACCAAAACAAGGATATTTTCTTTTCCCTTTTTTGAGAGAATGAAATTGTCATGGCGGAGTGGGATTGCATGCATTGGCGTACTGGCACCGCACAGACATGAGCAAGACGTAGCAAGATGAAAAGGACTCATAGGATTAATTGTGGCATGTTTCAACTTTTATGGTCAAATACTAAATTATTAAAAACATAAGATTTCCCCTGGGCCATAGACTACTCATAGGCCAAACTGTCACATGAAAAAAAACTGCAACTTTTTAGAATTCATAATTTATACAATCACATTCATCTCATGTCTCACACATCTGATCAGATCCATCCTAGCCTTAGATTCCTAAATGACCATTAAAGAAATGTATGACTTTACTCTGCCTTGCTATTGTTCACTGATCTCATTATGACTCATTATGTTATCAACATAGAGACTCAGTGCTCGTTAAACACATACTAATTTTAGGTGGACGGACATTGAATATCTGTGCTGCTTATTACAGCACCTTCACCTTCACCATCATCATCATCATCATCATCATCTATCTATCTATCTATCTATCTATCTATCTATCTATCTACAGAGATGCACACATAGGAACCATCACTAGTCTTTCCACTGTGTTTCCTATATAGTGAGGGGTGATTGCATAGAGCTGTTGCAGTCCATTACGCTGATCAAAGGCTATAGCAGACTCCATCCTGCCTCCTTCTCTCTCATGTCCACAATGCCCCAGCTGGTCTTTATCTACAGTACAATACTGTATGCATCCAAGGTTATCCAGCTCTTCCAAGCTCATCTCTGGGGTTTTTGAACAGGAATGCAGTAATAGGTGTTCAGATATCCATGTCAGGACCGGTTATTAATGATATATTGATCTACTCAACGTACTTTACCACCCAGATGCATCAGACCGGGTTTTTGCCGTGTTCTTTGAAAATTATCCTTTTTTTCTATTTCTTTGCATTTCTTGGCCCTTCTCTTTTACTTTCGCCCATTGTTTTCTTTCCCTCTTTCTTATTATATGAATCTTCTCACTGTCAACTCTTTGCATTCTCTTTGATTTTTCTTCCTCTTTCCCCCCGTGCGCTATCCATCCGCTGTGCCTCCCAGGCTCAGTCAGTCTGCAGTGTGATGTAGAGGGAAGGTGTGCGTGTCGAGCCAGTGTGACCGGGGAGAAGTGTGACACATGTCAGGCTGGCTTTCACTCGCTTGGCCCTGGTGGCTGCAGGTGAGCAACACATATAGTCACACATAGACACACATATATAAATGTAAAAAGTAAAGAGAGAAGGGGAACTAAATGCACATTTAAAAGGCAGAAGGGGGAAGAGAAATAAACAAATGTCTAACCAATGAGCTTAGGGGGAAAAATAGATTTTAAGAAAGGCAGAGTTCATTCCTAATTCCCAGGATAAGATATGAAAATGCCTCACCTATGAGGCGTTGCACTCACACACACTCAGTGTATGTGTGCATGTTTGCATGCAAATTGGTTGCAGCTTAATGATGCACTGACCCGCTGCATAGATTTTGATGATGAAAAGCACATCCCAACTTTCTCTGACCTGAGATCTCTTTTGCTAAGGCTGTGCGCACATGTGAGCCTGCATGCATGTGTGCATGTAAATGTGTGTGTGTGTGTGTGTGTGTGTGTGTGTGTGTGTGTGTGTGTGTGTGTGTGTCTATATGGCTGTGTCTGTCTGTGTGCGTGTGTGTCTGTGTGAAGCATGTTGCAGTATTTATATTCATAAGAAGCCTATCCTAGCTCTCCCTGACCCCACTCCACCTGCTGATGGAATGCTAAGTTGTGATGGTGTTGAATCGCATATCAATGACTCTTGGGTGTTAGTATTATTTCTACCATCTTGGCTATTACACAAAAGACTACAATGCTGCCATTCCATCTTAGCCTCAGCAAAGAAAAAATGTGGATATTTAGTAGATATTTAGTGATGCTATATCTTTTCATGATACATTTCCAGTGACTCAGGGCCCAAGATGTAGGAGGCTGCATTGAAAAACATTAGTGACACAGTTACTTACGCTTGACTCAACCCTTCTAGCCATCTCCTTTTTGAGCACCCCACGTTTTGGCACTAATTCATTTTTTAAATCAGAAGTCATTGGTGCCCTGCAATGGAAAGGCACTGTGTATATTCATATTGGAGCAGACCTTACCCCAACACCCCCCCCCCACACACACACACACACACACACACACAGACACACACCTCTTCCTCTCACTCACGCAGCACAAGCAGGCTGTTGAGTGGAGGTGAGGTGTGAATTACCCAGACCAGTGGAGCAGAACCAAGTAAAGACTGCTTGCCTTGGGGATAATTGAATTATTTGTAATAGCACCTCATTAAAAAATAGATTCTATGTTACAGTACCACAGGAAAGTAATCAATCAATGAAGGCGATCAAACAAATTTTGACATAATCCAAGTCACTGATGAACAGGTATGTGACCCATACAGCTACTCACTTGCTGTGATCAAGGTTACGTAGACAGCCCTTTGCTTGTAATGTGTGTTTGTGTACTAAATCTAGGAGCTTGTTTGTTTATATTTTGTCACAAAAGTATTCATTATACATGCACACTCTTTTAATTATTGAAGTGAAGTGTGTAGTGGTGACGCTGACAATGACTGTGATGGCAGATACACCCAGGCAGGGTGGTCTTGTGGTTAAAGAGACCCAGGTTTATGCCCGTGTCAGCAAGCAACCACCTTGCTGAAGTGTCCTTGAGCAAGACTCTAACCCTGACCCTTTGCTCTGAATTTCACTGTGGGGATCAATAAAGTATCACATTACATTATTATTCTCTCTTTCAGTGCTCTCTTCTTTAATATAGCCCCCCTCTGCCACCAGGCTCAACACATTTATCACATGTGAACAGGGGTTTGGGGTGCCCTAAGCTGTAAATCTTTGCGGTAGCTGTAAATCTTTAACTTTAGCATCACTTGTTGTCTGCAGGCCATGTGAGTGTGACCCCAGGGGGAGTGTGGGAGACTGCTCTCCGCAGGATGGACGTTGTTACTGCAAGCCAAACATGGAGGGCCAGGGCTGCGACAGGTGAGGCTTGTTGCTTCCGTAACATTCATTGTACACACAAATGCCCTTTGGTTACCAAAGCAATCGTTGAGGTCTTGTGGATCAGAACAATTGAAGCCATTAGCAATGACATCAGTTCATGTACAGATGTCGTCTCTTTATTTTAAATCTTACCTTTAGAAAAAACAACATTTAGATCTGTTGTAACACTCCAGAAAATGTAATGTAATATAAGCAGCATTGCAATGTGCTTACATTATGTTTTGTTGTTTTTTGGGGGTTTTTAGACAATAACCACATTTTACAGCCAGCAGACAAGTCACAAGACTTTAAAAGAATAGCATAATATGAAACAGATCTTGCATCCACTTGGACTATTTTCTATAGTTAAGGTTTTAAAATGATGATTGGTTCATGTTTTGGGGCAATCTGTCAGTCTGACTAATAGGACAGTGAACATGACTCTTGCAATATGTCAATAACCAAGCCCCTATTTCTCCTATGTCTGTTTCCATCTTGTTCCTCTGGGAAAAAGGATCAAACAGATAAACTCAGTGTGACATTAGCAAAACACACAGCCCCAGGTCCCAAACTATTGAATAATTCTGTACTCCCTGTTTGTTGACTTTTTTTTTGCTGATTTCACGGCTTGTTGAGCAGGCCCCCTCTCCTGTGTCATGTGCCTAGTGTAGCGGCTGATTTTTAACAGTGCTCCTGTCCCACCTATGCATCAGCCAGTGTCTGTAGGTCAGAGCTCATAGTCAAAGCAGCTGAGCTGAATCTCTCCTTCCTCAACACTGCAGCAAAGACTCCAACATATCAACTTCAGCTGGCAGACAGCACTGTCTGCAGTGACCGGCATGTCCTGCTGCTCTGAGAACAACTTGAAGAGATTAGTCAGAATAAGACGGCTGCAAGGACAATTTAGGACAAAATGTGGTAATTGGCAACAGTGGAATGTGTGTACTGTGTCTGCACATTAATGATTTTGTGTGTGTGTGTGTGTGTGTGTGTGTGTGTGTGTGTGTGTGTGCGCTTCTACATATGTACCTACAGATGCAAGCCAGGCTCTTTCAACCTACAGCAAGAAAACCCAGCAGGCTGCCAGTCATGTTTCTGCTTTGGCCACTCCCTGGCCTGCTCCTCGTCCCATCACTACACTGCTGTCAACATCACTTCTGACTTCATGGAAGGTATCGTCTCTCAATAGACTCACCTATGTTCCCTCCCTTATCACTGTCTTTTTTTTTTTTAAATCTCCAACATGCAGCTAAAGTTGTAACCAAATTTATAACCCAACTAAATTTAATGAGACGAATAATCAGCATTCAAGTTTTGAGACCCCAATATTTACCGCAGATGTCCTTATCTTCATCTTTCGCACTTTATCTCTTTATCTCAACTTATGTACGGAGCAGAATAGCAATGACTAGTGTGTTAAATTAATTTCCCCTTACCTCTAGATCAGGATGGCTGGTCAGGAGAGTTCTCTGGCGGGCAGGAGTACCCCCTGCTGTGGAAGGAAGGTGAAGTCTACCTGCTGCCTCTCACTGAGGAAGACATCGGCTTCTACAAAGCCCCTGGTGAGTCAGAAAGGAAGATAGAAATTTGAGATGATCCCTGGAGACGGATCATTAGTCTAGGTTGGGTCAAATGGGTGGGTTTCTATCACCAGGGAGATTTTTTTTTTTTTTTTTTTTTTTTTTGCTGTTGTTGAGCGTTGCTTTATTTGATTATAAAGCTCAGAGAAACCCACAAACCTTGCTATTCTTCTAAATATGTAAATGATATTAGTGTAAGTACACCATCTATAATACGCGTAGCTTGTTCCTGTTGTTCCTTGGTGAGATTAATCAGGGTCTTTGGCAATGGGTCATACAGCGGTTATTCTGACACCATTTCCTCCAATCCCTTATCAGGGCCATTAGAAGATAAGGGAATAAGCTGGCCCAGCTACAGGACTTAGGCTCCCTCTCTATCAGCCGCCCCAGCAGCAAAGGCCTGATGGAATTGGATGTCTTGGCCATGCTGGAGAAGCAACAAAGTGAAAATTGGCTTGGTTTCTTCTTGTCTCCGCTAAGTCGGTTCCAGGCATCAGCTCACAGCCCTCCAGCCACCAGTCCCCAGCCAGCAGCGAAACAGGAGCAATCCCATTAACTCCACGTCCTGGAGGTTTAATGCCCAAAATGCATGATCACAGAAAATGACTCCATTTGGAGGCATCTTTTTTTAGAAGGATGAAAAGCTCACAGCTGAAAGAGGATGTGATAAAGCCTGGTGGTCAGGCGTAATTTTTAGAATTTCTTGCATTGTTAAGTCGTGGATCTGCAAGTTGGAGTGTGTTTGAGTGCGTGTCTGTTTGTACACGTGCGCATGAGTGCATTCACGCCTTGCCTGCATATGGATGTTTATGTATTAATATACATAATAGTTGGTGTTAAGTTGTTGTTTTTTTTTTGTCACTGTTTTTCACATGGTCCGCAAGTCTAGCGTCTCTGCAGGCCACAACACAGAGATTAGTGGCCCAACTGGCCAAGAGCTGCTTTGTGGCAGCCCGCTTATCTCCTTCGCGCAGTGCCTGTTTGTGTTGTTCCTCCACATAATAAAATGCAGAAATCTATTGCCTTGCCATCCCTATTAATGATCTCATTTTCTCTTGCCTTTTTTCTTAGCGTTGCATGTGTGTACAGTTACTTTAAAGATTAGACTGGAGCGGCAACAGCTTTGGAAGCAGACTCAGCCCTGGAATTCTGTCTCTGCCACTGTCTCTTTTCTTTTTACTTTTAATTTGTATTTTTGTGCTGTAATCCCCCCACTGTGTTCCTCACCAAAGCAGACGATAATTCTGAGTGACAACGCCACATTGAACATCACACAGAATGCAATTTATATGATTCCCATGAATGTTATTTGTCACAACAGTTTGTCTTGGGTTTCATCTGTCATGTAGGGGGCAGAATCAAATCAGCTGCTTTTTTTTTTTTATTGAATTGGTGGAGAGAGAGGAGTGCTCAGGATCTGTGTGCTCCACCCAGCTCCAGAAATATCAGGCGATGCTGCAGATTGAGCCCATGCACAATCCTTAGCACATAATTGAAGAAACTCAAATCAGCTCTCCTAACATTAAGCAGAAATCCAGGATGTATTCTTAAAACCCTCAATAGTTTTGAGAAGGAGTTTTTGGACCAGGGCAAATGAAAGTGCTGTAGGCAGGGAGAGATCAAAATAGCATGAGAGTGAAGGAAATGCACCTGTCAGTTTCCCAATCTAGCCATCGTGACATTCAGCCTTAACTGTTTCATCCTCTTCGACTCTTCACCCCGATTGTTAAATGACCTTGCCAACCCAGTCAGGACATCAGAGTCATTCCTCTTTTTTTTCGTAACCCGAAAATGCTTCTATTCAACAAACACCTCATGTCTCCCTCTCCCCTGCCTCGCTCTCTCCGCTAAATAATATCCTCATCTGCCATATCTTCCCTCTCTACGTGCTTCTGTCTTGTTTAAAAATGTTTTTGTCGCTTTCCCCCTGGATTGTATTTCTTTACCTAACACCTCTCCATCACACAGTATCACAGGGATATTTGTTCAGTGTATTATCTAGGCGCTGTGGCTTTGAACCTTGCACTGTTTACTATTGGACTGGATTGGAAGCTTGCAATATTGGTGATCTAGAAATGTAAGTTTATTCTACGGTTGCACTGGATGACTAAATGCCTAAAAAAGTAGATGTAAATATTTGTCAGTGCGTGCCTGTGCAAGCAAATGTGTTTGTGACTGTGTGCTTATTTCTTGATCTTAGCGTGCCGTTGTCCAATGCATCAATGTATCCATGTGGGCATTTGTATGGTGTGTGTGTCGTGTGTGTGTGTGTGTGTGTGTGTACTCGGGGACACACGCTCCTCTCTCTGAATCGTGCGCTCCCCCACTTATCCTCCTCCTGGTCTTGGACATCTGTTTGACAGTTGACACAAGGAAGGTTCAAGTCCCCGTGGTGGCACAGGGGTAAACAGCAGACTGAACACTTGAGCGCAGCTGCCAGAATCTATCATGGATGAGCATGAAGCACCTCTCTAAACAGTCGCTTCGACCCGCCTCCGACAAGCGCGGCCCCCACTTGAATCCACTGGACGTTAACCGAGGGTCTTCCGGCGGAGCGGGGCTTTCATGCTAAAGGGGGACATCATCTGACACCCTTCATCTCAGCCACCTGTCCAGAAGCCCTTGACATTGATCCTTTCCATATCTGGAGCAGAGGCCAATCTGCTGAGCCTGAAGTAGCAGGGGGACTGAGGAACAGGAGGAATGAGAAATAGGAACAGAAGGAAGAAACAAGAAAGAAAATTCAATTCAATTCAATTCAATTCAATTCAATTCAATTCAATTCAATTCAATTCAATTCAATTCAATTCAATACAATGTCTCCTTAGCACAAGGCAATGGAGCGAGCGTGTGGCTGGTCCTGTATTCAGTGGAGGATTGGAGGAGAGAGGAGAGCAGAGATCCAGGAGAGCAGCTCCAGGCCGCCTGTCACTGTGATTCAAGCCGCAGTGGCAGTTAAGAGCCTCACTCAACATGAGCGCTACCTGCAACCAGGTCTGCGAGCAATCCAGCCTGGCAGCCTTCTCGTCTAACCGGGGTGGACAATGCAGAACGGAGCAAATAGAAAGGAGATGTAGCAAAAGAGGAAATTGAACGGAGAGAGATAGGAAGAGTGATGGACAGAGAGGGGGGGGGCGGGGGGGATACAGATGAGTGAGAAAAATGGAATGGGCAAAAAAGGTAAGGGATAAGGAGAGAGGGGAATAAGTGTTGGGGGGGGGGGAAAGAATATGAGAGACGGGGGTCAGTAGGAGAGGAACAGAGTGCCTTTTCTCTCAGCTCGTGCCTTCTGCACTGACATTTGTGCCAATCTTCCTAGACAGCCTGTCTGTGGGCTGGACACAAACCTTCAGGACTCTGACCAGTCGTCTGAGCTGATCTCTGCTCACAGCCCACACCGCTTCAGTCTTGCTCTGCTTATGCTTATGTGTAGAGTAGTTTAATATAGCATTTGAATGTGAAACAGGCGGTATTTCTGTCTTGCGTCTATGTAATCATGTCTTTGGTAACCCATTGCACACGGTCTGTGTGGTGTAGTGTAGTACAGCGCTGGACTCTGCACCCAGTCGGTATTGGAGTGTTAAAGTTAAAGTTTGTCCGTCCAGCCTTTCCTCTCACACCGTCTGCACAGCGGTCGATGTCAGTTAGAGCCTCAGTGGGAGTTGTGTTTGTGTGAGCCGGCTGTGATTTAATTGAAATGGAGTTGATTTAATTGGGTTGGAGCAAGTCTAAACCCCTGATTGATCGTCGGCTCCTCCGCCTTTCACCAGAAGTCGTCGGGGCGTCTATCAGTTGTTGTGACAGTGACTTTATGTGTCCCTGGCAGGGGGGTCAGCGGTGGCACAGCCAGTACACATCAGATCACTCTGACAGACTCATAGGAACAAAGTGGCACAAGATGAAGTTTTTCTCTCTTTTCCTTCTCTTTTTTTTTTTTTTGTTGTTGCTCAAAATACATGTTTATTTGGAGTGGAACGCTCTCACATACGCATACAGTCATATGCACACACACACACGCGCGCGCAAACTTACGCAACAAAGGCTTTTTAATTCTCTCCTTTTTGTCATCCATGATAAAACAATGAATAGAAATCCATGGTAATGAATGGACAGCAGATCACACTTTCACACTTACACATGAATAATCTTTTCATTTTTTTTATGGTGAGTCATTGCTTTGGAGGAGGGCCGACCACTGGGGCCATTACTGGATGCTCTATTAGGGTTTTGAGTAATTATGGCTTGGTACCTCTGTCCTCACTTAAGAATGAACAAAGATACGGAAAAAGAACACCCAGGAACCACAGTGACACAAATCAGACTACAGCAGAATAATGACCAGAAAGCTGCTGTATCTCTGAAGCAGAACTATACTCACAACCATAAAGGAGCAGTTTAGGAGAGAATATCAGCCTCGTTACCCAGCAGTATTACTGGGTTCATCACCCCCACTTATGTAAGGAATGTATATTATATTTCGTGTTACTCATTTCAACTATTTTGTTAACTATTACAGTAATTTGTTACATTACTCACTATTACTGTTGTGTCGCTCCCCCAAAATAGGCAATTTCATCTTCTCTATTCTAAAAAAATGGTGGCGACAGTTTTTTTTTTTGTTTGCTTGTTTTTCCACATTGAGAATATTCTCATTTATAAACTTTCTGCAAGGCTGATCATCTGCTGGTGGACGCTGATCAGTTGAGCGCAGGTTGAGCCGTGTGTGTCTGAGCGACTGATCGGAGAGACCAATTGATGCATAATGGCTGGCATACAGCAGCACAGTTAAAAGGGGGCAAAGATTTCTGAATTTCCAGTTTTACATTTTGTCCACATATTTTGCACAATTAAGGAGTTTACTGTTTGTAATAAATATAAGAAGTGCGACTCATTTCTCTCATCATCTCATCTCTTCCTTGTGTTTACTATGCAACAAGCCTAAGCCTGGGTTTGAGATCTTATCTACTGGGCTAAAATACCACAAATGATGTTAGCCTTTGAAAAACTATGGACACATAATCTTTTTTTTCAAGTCAAACTGTTCAATTAAATAAATATAGGCATAGACAGAAAAACTTTATCCCTCTTTTCAACACCAAGACCCCATTGCTGAATAATGCTAATGAAATAATCTATTTGTTGTTATGCTCATTGTTTTTTAATTGATTTTTAGCTGCGACCAGCAGCTAGTATAGATTGGTCTGTCTTTCTGTCCCAAAAATTAAAAAAACAAATTTGTGCTAGTTTTCATCATCTAGGCTATATCTATTGATCCTGAATGACATGAGTGGTACTTCATTAGACTCAGAGTACGTTTCTAGCAATTAGTGATGTCATTTACTGTAAGCCTCTGCCCTTTTCCTGATTGGTTGTATTGATCCCAAAGTCGCATTCAGATATGTGATTGTCTATATCTGTCTCTTTTACATGAGTGACATCTCGTCGACCTCAGGAGAGCAATCCTGAAGCTGCACTGAGATTTGTTATGGCTCGTCGGACTAGAGAAAGTGTCCTATCGATTTGCGATGTCATTTATGCCCCTTCCAGATTGGCTGATTTTTGATCAGCTATATCTATTGATCCCAAAGTTCCATTGACATGAGTGATATCTCATTGGACTCTTTGCACTTTTCCATCGATTAGTGGTGTTGTTTAAGCGCCTTCCTCTTTCCCAATTCGCTGTTTTTTGATCATTCATCAGTCTGTTCCAGAAATTTGAAAAACAATGTATGCTGCTTTTCATTGTCTATATCTATTGATCCCAAAATCAATGATATGAATGTCGCTTTGAGATGTTTGATTGCTTATCTGTTGATCCCAAAATTGCATAGCATGAATGACGGTTTGTTGGTCTCAGGAGTTTTGTGTTGATGTCATTTATGCTTCTTATGCTTCGTTTGTTGTTTCACTATATCTATTCATCCCAAAGTTGCTTTGAGATGTCTAATCATTTATTTCTATTGAACCCAAAATCACACAAGAGTGGTGGCTTTTCAGACTCAAAAAGTAAGTGCCACTGCAGTTTGTGGTCAAAAGAATAACCCTACCAATATAACAAAATCAAGCAGGTGATTGAGCAAATTGCAGAGTTTATTGGATCATCAATTTCCGATGGAGGAAAAACAAAAGTAAACAGTAACAGCTTAGCTTTTAGACTTTTTATATTATTGCTCAAATTGAAACTGTAAATCATTACACTCCCTGTTACTTAGAAAAGCAATTACATTACTATAACATGTTACTAAGTAATGTGTTACCTTCTAATAGCAGCCAAAAATATCAATTCAGGGAATCAAAAAAGTGGGGCTCTGTGAAACTGTTGCAGGTCAAGTAAAAAACATGTCAAATCATCCCACTGTGAGTGTGTGGCTGTAGACGTCAGAGGGGCACGGCAGAGATGATAAAAAGGGGCTGCTGGTGGAGGGGATGTTCGCTGAGCGGACAGTTGAATTGCTCAGAATGACGCCAGAGGCATCTCACAAGCACAATCACCCCCTCACGTCCGCAGCCCTCCCAGCCACCAGAAGAGCTCAGGATGTACTTCACACACGATTACGCTCAAAAACAAGGTGGCAACCAAGCGTGCAGCCTGTCAGTTTTGCCCACCCGCTCACTCACAGTCTGGGAGAAAATGGCAGCGTAGCTGTTCTGATAAAAAAAAAAAAAACTGTTTGGATTTGTTTGAAGGAGTGTTTTGGGAGTGTTATAGTCAAACTTATGCATGGTTTGTTATGGTTTATGGTTTTATGGTAATCCTCCAAGAATTTTGCTTATATTTTTATATCCAAAATATACAACAGATTTTGTTTGTGTATGTGTGTTTTCTTCCCTTTGTTGGGTTCAGGGGTGTGTGTGTGTGTGTGTGGTGGTGTGGGGTTGTATTTGGGGGTTGGGGGCTGGGGGGGTGGCTAGGCTCTTTGAAGTCCTGTTAATGTGCTGTAATGAGCCAGAGATGAGAGGGTGGGTAATTACACATAGACTCCCACAGTGCTCTCTGCAGGCTCAAAAAGCCTGGACCCTAAGCCGTATACACACACACCAACGTGTGTGCACATGCACATACATACACACACACTGAGAGAAAGAGAGAAATGAACAGACAGCCTCAAATGCCTCAGAATGTACACAATTTTATAGAAAAAACACACACAAATACACTCTAAAAAATATTCATCTTAACAAGTCATTTAGTCTATTATTGAGTCCTAAAATCTGCCAGTGGGGTTAGATAATTTTACTTTCCAATGCAAATCAACTTGTTTCAAGAATTTTATAGAATCAAGTGTCACTTTCTTGATAGTAGTGCAGTAATCTGCATTATTCTGGCTTGTTTCAAGATATTGACACTCATTTCTAGAAAATTCTTGAAACAAGTGAAATTGCACCACATTGGCTGAATTTTTCTCTTGGTTTAAGAAAAATAAGATCTAAAGGCTAAATATGAGACTAAATGACTTGTTAAGATGGACTTTTTGTTTTTGCAGTGTATTTGCTAATTCAACTGGCCACACAACACACATGCACCCACATATACACAAATCCATCACAGTGTACACTATATTGATGGCAGAGAACAGCAGAGACCTGGCTGAGACCTTTACAGGAGAGACAGATGCACTCACCTGGCTAACATCTATCCTCTGTCTCCCTCTAGAGAAGTTCCTGGGGCTCCAGGTCTACAGCTACGGACAACTCCTCTCTATCACCTTCACCTCTGAGACCCCAGAGCTGCTCCCCAGCCACGTCACCCTGCTCCTTGAAGGTGCTGGAATCGCCCTGTCTGCTGACCTCTCACCCCAACCACTGTTTCACCATGCGCCTGGACTCACACCCCTGCACACCTTCTCTGTCAGGTGTGTGTGTGTGTGTGCATCTGTGCATGAATGTGTGTAGGAGCATTTGTGTATCTTTGCATCTATGTATCTCCCTGTTCCCTGACTTGTTCCATGTTACAATGTCATACATGCCTGCATCACCTCCAGAGTCTGTACCATACAGACTCTCCAAGACTCTCGTGTGCAGATTACAGCTCATCCACTTTGACTGTGCTGTCAAGGACCCAGCAGAATGCCGGGATATGAATGTAGTCTTGGGCCAGCTCCCCCACGTGCTGGCTGTCATGTAGATCTGACAGGTACAGAGCAGCAGCATTACATTTCCATTTTTACATTTTATGCCTTTAGTTGATGCTCTTATCCAGAGTGACTTACAATGAGTGCAACAGTAGAATACAAATACATTCCTAGGTCACCAATATTGCAAGCAAATGATACTAAGGAGAGGAAGGTCAAAGTTATACTCCAATGACAGGATTCCTATGATGCTAGAATGATCATTTATTGTAAGAAAGAGCACATTAGAGCAAGTAAGACATGAGGTACTTGAAGAGATGAGTTTTCCAGCTACAAAAGAAGATGGGGCGGAACTTAATGTCATATGGCTATAAAATAATGATGCGTTATTTGTGGCTTGGAGATGCCGGTGCTGGGCACACCGCTGTCCTCTTCAGCCAGCTCTTCACCACCGGTCGCACCCACTGTCTGATACCCCGAGTCAGAAAATGAGAATAAAAACAAATTGTCTTTTCTTAAGATGGATAGGTTTGTTTTAGTCAAATCAAATGAATGTGAAATGTTTAATGT
The DNA here is from genome assembly GCF_046629955.1 of Centroberyx affinis. Classification (NCBI taxonomy): domain Eukaryota; kingdom Metazoa; phylum Chordata; class Actinopteri; order Beryciformes; family Berycidae; genus Centroberyx; species Centroberyx affinis. The sequence continues at coordinate 113,912 of NW_027280680.1, read as the reverse complement.
GTGGTTACGTTCACTCTTTCCAAAAATAAAAGGCACATTTAGGAAACCTGGGTCAGCCACAGCAGTCTCATGTTCCTCTAATGTCATGTAGGTCACCCTCGTTTCTAACACAGTTTCACTAAGTAGGGTTTCCCCTGGTTATCAGGGTAAAACGTCTGTCAAGAGGAGAGAGCTCCAGTCTCCTCGCCCCACCAGCGGCACTGACACTTGATGGCATCAACTTGTGTGTGTATGCACGGCTCTATAAATCTGATTATTTTTGTCCGTACGTACTTTATCTCATTTGTGCGCACGTAACCTTTTAGTGTGGAATCTACGCACAGTTTTAGCCCCCTGAGGAGGAGTTACGCTGCACATCGAGAGAAGTTTTTCCATTTGGGAGGAGCATAGCACTGGTGCTCACCAGTGTGTTGTCATACTTTTAAGGTAGCCTGCTGATAAACACGCCTTTACATCCCTGTTTTGGAGCAGAATCTTTAAGCTAAGAAATCCATTGACTTAATTTGATGTAGAGAGCTGTGTACTTCTGACAAAACAGAAGCAAGTCTCAAGGCAAAGTTTTCATCCATATTTATTGTTAGCATAACTAAACTAAAAAAGGACCTGGAGAGAACAACAACATTTCCAGGCTGTGTGTTTTCAAATTCAGAGCCAACCGAATGGCTGCCTCTGGCTCTGCAAGGTCTCGTTAACTTTTTCTGACAAAAAGATCTCCAGACCTCCATTAGTCTGAGACAGGTGTGGCTACATGAGATTAACGTTCGGCTAACTTGAGGATACAATGCGTGTCAGACCACCTCCGAAGGTGGTTTGAGCAATCGGATAGAAAAACGTCTCCAATTCGTCTTGGTTGCATTTACACTTGGCTTTTTTGTGATGGGATAGCTATCTGACAGCTCAAGACACATGAAGTGGTGTAAATGGGGTATGACACACTTCTGGGGCCATCCCAAATACATATGTATGTGTAATTTGGTTGCTGTAGCATCAGTTGAATCCAGTTTCTGTAATTTAATTTGGCCTATGGCCATGATTTACCATCTCTAGTCTTCATATGATTTGCTCTGAAGTGTGTCTGCAAGTTGCAGTGACAGCAATATTGTAGAAAATACTGTATCTTCAGACCAGAAGCGTATTTCTACACGGTCCTACATGAGTACACACAACACAGAGGAGAAATGCCCTGTACTCGCTGTACTTACAGCATCATCCCAAGCCTATTTTAATGCTGTCCTTATAGAAACAATGCTGACGGCCATATACTGTAGCTCCCTGTATTTTCCATTTCTGTGAATCTTCACTCTCTACACAGACTCTCTTGCGCATCAAAGCAGTCACATGGATTTGTTTTGGATTAATTTTGATTTGTGATTAGGTTCTCTCTCTTTCTCTCTCTCTCTCTCTCTCTCTCTCTCTCTCTCTCTCTCTCTCTCTCTATCCATCTATCTATCTATGAAGCCTTAAACATCTAATCTTTTTTTTTCTAGTGTTAATTCAATACCAGTCCTGAAGTTCATTTGGCATGTCATATTTCAAAAGCAAATAAGATGTTCATCATCCTATAGTACATCTCTTGCTTTTAAAATTTACATCAGTGCACGTGTATTCCATCAAACACAACATTAAAGGCGTTAGTAGGTTGATCATTGAATGTGTATGTACATATGCAGTGATATGATGCAAATATGACCACCTACACTGTCCCCGTGCCCCCGTAGACTTGATGCCAAAACTATCGCTGCAGGCAGAGATGGGTAAAAATACATGACAATGTATCTAGTTACAAATTACAAATACATGCAAATACAAATACACGTATCAAAATAAATTACAAATTACTGGTGTCAAGAAATGTATTTAATTAATCTTGGCAACAAATAGATGTCAAACAAAATAGTATGAAATCAAGTATGAAGCCTTACATAAAAACAAGTGCCTTGCATAAAAAACATAAAAACTATCTTCAGTAATAAACATATAAGTGTAGAAAAATATAGCCACAAGCGGCAATTGCGGGATCCAATCACACTTTGAAAAGTCAGACAGACAAAACATTCCGGAAGGTATACAGACTCTCAAAGAGACAAGCTCAATTAGTTATGGCTAATTGTGTGACGTTGAAAATGATATATGGACTCAGCACCTTCCAAGGAAATCTATGGACACCAGAATTTTCCTCTCTACAACAAACGGTTCAGAAGTTATTAGCCAAAATGTATGTTGTTTGAATGAATGTTGCTTGTTACAGTGCCACCATGCGACCAACTGATGTAGATTTTGTTGCCTGAGTAGTGGGGGGCCATAAGAGCCCACCTGCCAAATATGGTTGCTGTACGACTTAAGGTTTCTGAGCTGCAGACACTTTTAGTGGAGAGAAAGAAAGAAAGAAAAAAAGAAAGAAAGAAAGAACTGGACTCCTAAATACTGCCCTCTTAGCTTCTTAGCCTCAGCTTGCAGTTTTTAATAGGTACATACGTTTTTCTTTACCTTTTGCACAGTGGATGAATCTCTCAAACAGTGCGTGGATAGTAGGGGCCAGGGGCAGAGGGAGCATCTAAACTGAATGTGCGTGAGCACGCTGGCTGGCACTTCCATCAAGTCATGTGACGTGTCCATACTGTCAAAACTGCAAAATGTGGCTTGTGTTTGTTGCCATGTTTTGTGCTGAAACCTTAATGAAATCTGAATATTATAGAACTTATTTAGTTTGGACAGTCTGTGGGAGAGCGGTAGTGTAATCAGCCAAATTGTTGTCAGTAAGTTCAAGTTCAAGTGCATTTATTTATACAGCCCTTTATCACAAGCATGTCTCAAAGGACTTCACAGAGAATAAACCTAACTACATCTAACTGATCAATAATCAATCGTAGAACAGAATGATGTAAAGCAAATACTAGGAAGAAGAACAAAGCACAAGATAGCCATAGCAATAGCCATATTTAGCAAAGGACAAATTTTCATGATGTTGCAGTAGTGGAAAAATACTATACAATACAATACAATACTTTATTGTCCCTCAGAGGGAAATTTGTTTTCACAGCTTTGTAATATCCTTGATGTGAGAGTTGAATGAGAGAGCTGGGTTGAGTTTACGCCAAGGTTAACTGTGGGACTAATTGTGCAGTATAAGCAGTCCCCAAAATGTAAAGTGACGTCCACGACACAAGACACGACACGTTTTGGGACATTAGGAACAACTAGCACTGGCATGAACCTTGTGGTACACCGAAGTTATCTCTAGAGCATTCGGAGATAATATTGTTGTGAAACACTATCAGTTCTATCAGATAAGTAGGACTTAAGCCATGAAAGTGTGGGGCTGCAGATGCCAACGTGGTTCACTAGGCAGTAAGGGAGGTGGAGAGGTGAGCGGTGTGGGTGTGGGTGGGATGGGTGGTGTGGTCTCATTAGGCCTGTCGAGCTGGGGAGTGGGGACAGCTGGCCTGGGGTCACCAAGTCAAACCGGTTGAAAAACAGGTTTAACTCGTTCACTTTGTCTCTGTGTCACTCTGCCTGCAGCCAGTGATCCTTTTCATCACGCTCCACACCTCTGTCACAATGTTTTCCTACAGTTTGTCTTCAATCTTCTCTCACTAGGTGTTCTTTCCGCCCTTAATTCTCCTCCTCAGCTCCCTCAGACAGATTTAAATTCCTCCAGCCCTGAAAGCCCTCTCCTTCCTGCTGAGGAGGGATTTAATTTTGTTTGTTATCCATGGTTTGTTGTGATGGAAACAGCAAACTGTTCACTAGAATCAGAAGTGTGCACATTGGAATGGACATGTTATGCAGTGGAAGAGCCCTTTATTGCCCTCACTGTGCCCCACAAAGCAGGTTCCAGTCCGTTAGCTCAAAACAGTCTTGCTGGTGGGAGTGCAAGAGGGAAGCAATATGCTAAATTTGGGGGGAAGGTGAAGACAAGGCGGGTTGCAGCATTCTGGATGAGTTGTAGGGGCTGAACAGAGTACTTGCTGGCTAGGAGGGAGCTGCAGTAGTTCAGATGGGAGATGATTAAAGCTTGAAGAAATAGCTGGCCAGAGTCCCCAGTTACAGGGTCTTATTTGATGGATGTTGTAGAGTGTAAACATGCAGGATGAGGTCATGGCTGCAATGTGGGCCTCACATGGCAGCTGGTTGTCTAGAATCACAGCAATATTTTTGGCAGTTTGGGCAGGAGTCACTATAGTGTTGTCAAAAGTGATGGAGAGCTCTTTTTGAGGGCAAAATTTGTCAAAGAGCAGCTCGGTCTTGTTGAAATTGGTTTTAGTGTGGTAGTTAGACATCCAACCGGACATGTCAGGGAGGCAATCGAGATTCACACTTCAACCTGAGCATCAGAGGATGGAGGTAGAGTTGAGTGTTTTTGGCAGGGCAATAGTACTATGCTAGTAATAGCCCTCTTCTCATTCTATGTCCCCGCCTTTCTCTCTGTATCAATATAAAATACATGGCTCTGTACCTGGCTCTGGTTTTGTACCTCAAGCTACTATATTCTATATTCATGAAATTGTTTCGCCAGCCTTTTAATCTGATATAAATGCCTATATCTGATATAAATGTATATAATAAACAGTATAGGACTGATTTAAGTTACATGCTTTCATGTTTATACCCTATAATTTATGTGACGTTTATAGTCTCTCTGACTCGTTTTTTACTAGTATATCACTGGTGGTAATATAATACAACTGCTAGTAATGCAGTGCCACACACAACAAACATGTGGTCGGAACATTATCCTGTATGACAGGAATGATGCATCAAAACTACAAAGCTCCTGTCTCAAAATGATATATATTTCACATGTACAGTAGGATACACCGTTGTCAGGCTATTGGTAATGGTGATGACCCATGTGCAAATGTAGTTATTTGGAAACTGCCTAGTGGCACCCTGTCCTCCTGTCCTCTCTGGTGACTGCGCACCAGTAATGAGTTCCCCACAGCACCAGAGACCCTGGGTGAAAGGGCCCTTGGTTCCCCCTCCTAAGTGCACTGGGGCTTGGGGACAAGGGCCGTCATTAAGAGGTCCTCTCTGGAGAGGAACTCTACAGATGTCATTAGGAAGCCACAGATCATCCCACTTCTCAGACACATACACCTCAACACACTCTCTCTCTTACTTACAAACACACGCGCAAATGTGTCAAGCAAGTTTGCCAGGCTGTTACGATCCTGTGCTAAAAAAAACAGTGTGAATAATTTGTAATTGCATCCAAATCACCATCTCTCCTTGTTGGATGGAGAACGGTATGAATCACGGTATGAATCACACGTTGATATCACATGTTCTATGGGTTTCACTCCCCTCTTCCGGTCGCTTCACTGGCTTCCCACCTCTGCACACATCAAATTCAAGACACTGGTACTCGCCTACAGAGCAGTACATCAGACGGCCCCTTCCTATCTGCAATCTACGGTCAGGTCCCAAACCTCGCCTCGTTCCCTCCGCTCCTCCACCCTTGCAGGATCGCCTCGCCCCTCCATCGCTACGTGGGCTCAGAAGTCACTCATGCCGGTCGCGACTCTTCTCATCCCTGGCGCCACAATGGTGGAACGAGCTCCCCCCTTCTTTCGGCGGAGACTAAAGACACATCTCTTCAGGTTACACCTGGACCCTTCTTGAACTAACCTATCTTCTTACCCTTCTTAAACTTAAAAAAAAAAATTCAATGAATGCTACTTATTCCTATTAAAAGTCTTGATTAAACCTCTTGGCGAGTCTATTAAAAGGCTGATGAAGACTGTGATGCACAGTTGGATAGCGTCTGTTAAATGACGTAATGTAATGTAATGTTGATATGCTTGATGTGTGTGAGCATGTGTGCATATGCCTGTGCATGTATATGCGTCTGTGTGTGTTGTGACATGCAAGATGCGAGGGTGGTTGTTGTTAGTTGTAGTTGAAATAGTCAAAATGGTCGTGTTTCCAAGTGCTTGTCAAGCGCATGTGAGAAGCATAAATAAACATGAGCAGAAACACACAGACTCCACATCCCCTTGTTGTGTCTCTTGACTGACAGCATCTGCTATCATGGCTGGTGAATATGTTAAACCAGTTAAGTGGCTGTGTGTTCCAACCTGGTGCAAAGATCATTTCAATCTCAGATGAAGGAGCAAAATATGGGAGTACAGGGATCTGGGCAGAGGGGATTGATGGTGTGTGAGAGGAGAAGGTGGATGGTTTATATTGGACGGCGTTCTCTCCTCTCTCTGATGTTCCCTCTGTTCTCTCTCTGTTCCCTTCAAACCAGTAGGTGGGAAGGGCAGATACAGAAGGTGAGGAGCGCTGCAATGGGTCCTCAGTGTGGTGCTTGGCTGCTTTTTTGATTTTGTGAAATCATGTTATTATGATTGCTTATACTTTATTATTATACAATTGCATGTCCAGTGTTGTTGGCAATTTTGTTTCTGTATGTTAGCTTTATTTCTTTAATCATTTTGGTGTTCACAGTTATGTTTATGCTTGAGTGTTTGAAGTGCAGTGGGTCACCTGTACATGTTGTGGTACCACCTGGTGGTGACTCTCATATTATACGGACATGTTTGGTATCTATACCATGGGCCACATGGCCTGTTAGTTGCTTGGGTTCCACCCATAGACTGTAAAAACAGATGGCCGTATGTGTGACATCACCCATAGGTTTCTGAAGGGCCCTTTGAAGCCAAAATATTGGGTTCATGAATGCTGCCCGCTGCTACTTATTGGCTTCAAAGTTCACCTGTGGTTTTGGCCGTTTTTAATATTCCTAGCCATGTAACCAATAAAGGCTTATTAACTTTTGGAAAGAGGTTTTACAGTATTGCTGTGTTTGTAGTTGTATGTCTGCGGTATGTAGGAATAGTATATATGCTATTAGGAGTGCACCGATCAATCTGCCACCAATCATAATCGACCAAAAATATTCTAAATAGGTCATTGGTGATCGGCTGATCAACATTTCAACTGCCCGATCAAAAGAAGAAAAAAAAGTTTAAATTACCGAATCAGCAAAGCAGTCGAACATATGACATACAAAGTCTGCAGTTAGCACATTAGCAGCGTAGGCATGTCATCCATCTGGCATTGACAGTCCAATTTTGATGTTGTGTTTTGAATTTCACAGCCTATGATCATATATTAGAGCCTATGCTGTCACAATGAAAAACTTTTCATGCGCTACCAGTGGCAAATAGGTGCATCCCTGTAGATATTTTATTTAATGAAACTTATTTATGTTTTACATCTTTTTAATGAAAAACCATATACATGCTTCTCATGGCTTTTCATTGCTCTCTCTCTCTTTCTTTCTCTCTCTCTCTCTCCCTGCCTCCCGCTGTCTCTCTCTTTCTGTCTTGCTCTCTTGCTCACTTTGTATCTCTATCTCTGTTCTCTCACTATGGGTGTGTGTGTGTGTGTGTGTGTGTCCAGTGCTCTTCTGGGCTTTTCTCCCCTGATGATCTCCTCTCATCCTCAGCGGAGCAGGCTTAATTACACTGTGCCTCTCCTTGCTCTGCTTGGTGCTGATTAAAAGGGACACTGACACTCCATGGGGAAGGCATGACTGGGAGTTTATTCACTTTCATGCACACTCTGCTTATCGCTGTCCGACCAGCTCCATTACCATGGCTTTGAGGCCCAGTTTGTAATTGCCTCCCTTTATTATTGTGCCTACATGTCAGGCCAGGGAACAAGGACCCTCCGCACATCAGAGGAGAGTCCGCAGAGCCCGCCAGGACTAGGAATGCACGCACACACACACACACACACACACACACACACACACACACTCTCTTTCTCTCTCTCTCTCTCTCTCACATGAACACTGACACAGAGGCCACTAAAGCATTTTTAAAGCAAGTTACAGTCTTGGTAAAAACACTCATTAAAATAGTGGCCATCAAACATTTGCTCTTAGCATTCAGATCAGGTTGTACATGTAGGGCCTGATTTAAATTAAATATAGTGTAAAATTGGGCCATCAAGTTTTTGCCTTTTCATGTCTGAGTCATTGCCTGTAAATCCCATGCACCTCTAATTCAGTTTTATGTAGCATGACTGCACACAAAAATTGAATTGGAAACATGCTTTTGGGACATTAATTGGATAAAAACATAGTATATAAATACAGAATACAAAATCTGAAATGTTTTACACTATTCCAAAATTCAGACATCACTGAAATTGAAATTATTTTTTGCATTAATACGTTTTACAATACGTTGAGTTTCGTAATGACAACTGCTTTCTACCTAACTCACCCACAAGCCACTCTCCACTCACTTGACATTATGTCACGTATGTGTATGATATACTTGTAGTATAGACGTGTAGACATATTGAAGGGTTTTGAGCATGTGAGGGAGGGGGCGTATAATTGGACTTAAGTTAGACTCACAATCCGTTTATCGTATAATATGAAGGTGGATATGCGTCGTTTAACATATTCATCACCTTAAGGTCATATCTTGCAGGAGGCTGCATATCGGCACAGTGGGGTGGATGTGTAAAAAACATGTTAAGCACCACTGCACGATGCTCAGGTCAAGGTCTCAAATGGTACCCACGGGATCACTGAAATGTGTCGTAATTTGTGTTAACATGTATATAAATAAACTGAAGGAAACACTTGTGTGTGCTGCACAAAAATGAATGGTGTTTGTTTTCTCCCTACTGTTTTCACAGGCTTCATGAAGAGGAGAAGAGATTTAAACCTTCACTGTCTGCCTTTCAGTTCCAACATCTCCTTTACAACCTGACAGCCCTCAGAATCAGCAACGCAGGAGGACACAACTGTAAGTCTCTCTATGCGTGTGTGTGTACATGTGTCTATTTGTCTGGCTAATGTGTACACTGAGAATCCACAATGCCACTTGTGCATGTAACTTACTCAGTTTGAGCTCAACTGACTCACTAGTTTGTATCTTCAATTCGCTTGTCAGATTAAGCACGCTTGACCCCTTTTCACTTGGCGATGTGATCTCATGCATGCCACACAAGTCGTACTTCTTCAAGAGAAAGGCCTCCTGTTTGTTGAGGGATGAAAGAGGTGAAAATTTACTTCACACTCTTTGCTCCAGAACTTCTCATAAAGATTCAGTGAGTTTTAGATGTGGTGATACAGGAGGCCATGGAAGGTGTTTGGCTTCATCCTGGTTTTCATGAAACCACTCTTGAGTTTGTTTAGCAGCGTGTTTTACGGCGTTATCTTGGAATATGGGAACATTATGAGGGAAGAGTGTTTTCACTGTAGGGTGCACCTGGTCCTGTAAAATGGCCTCACATTCTAATTGGACCTATGAAAAATGAATCATCAGACCATATTACTTTTTTGCATTGCTCAGGGGTCCCGCTTTTGTGCTCCTAACACCAGTTTATGTGTCTTTGTGCCTTGGCCTTGGACGCAATAGTGGTACATTTTCTATTCTGTTCTATTCTCTATTCCTGTTGGTGAGCTTTGCCATTGCAGTTTGTATTTGGAATATGTTGTCTTGTTTTTTCAGACTGTTCCATTTGGCACATTAAATATTTGTGCAGGTTTTGTGACTGATGCTCGTGCAGCAACTGAGTATTTGGGCTCTTTGGAACTCTGGCAGTTGCCTCATGCTGCATGTTGCTTTGAAAACTCATGTAAAAGTGGTGATTGTCAGACTTCTTTTAAAGTTGGCACATACTGCTGTAGTTGCTTTTGTCATTGTCATTTAGTTACTTCAGATTTAAAGTTGAACTTGACAGGCTCCTGGTTGGACATTGTGGGAGATTTTTAACTCACATGAAGGCCCATGAAGGCCTGCAAATGTATAATCAGTATATTACTCAATATATAGGAGTGGAGATGAATAAGCATATTATCTGTAACCGGGCCATTCTGTTCATCATGTATCCAACATGATACATTTCTCAGTTGAAAGCTGTCTTCGTCTTCAGTAACTTTCCATTCTCCACCGGTTTGAGATAAACAAAGGTTCTGACCAGAGATGGCCTTGAGTGTCCGGTTGAAACTGGATTTTGTTATGCAGACACGCACTCTGCTAGCATAATGTTTTAAGTTTGATACAAAACATAGCAAATACATCATTATTTTTATCAATGTTTGAGGTTATGTTGACATTGTTTTTGCTGGGAAGACGAGAAAGCAGCAATTAAAAAGTTAGGTACTTTTGCAGAGAGGTGGTACCTGTGTTAACGCTCCGCCGAAAGGTGGAGCATATTAAATGTATATACGGGATGATTAATAGAATTTAGTTCAGTTGCTTCCATGGAACCAGCTCGGGTTGTCTGAATTTGATTTGTCAGTAAACTCTATCATATTGAACTCTATTGCATTTGTTTGAATTATTTTGTAAATGAGATTGAAAAAGTGTGGCTGAAGACCTGACGACATCTGGCCCATCTGAAGGTTTTTCTCCCGCAACATCATTACACCTACCTTACTTATGTACCTGTCCCACAGTGTGAGTGCGTTGATGCATTAATGACAGTACATAATAAACATTATATAGTATTATTATATTAATACCGACTAAATTACAACCGCCACAGAAAGATTCCAAAACTACCAAATTTTTATTCACTAAAAAGACATACATTTTCATCATGCACTAGCATTTATTTTATTTATTTTTTTTGCACTTTTTACCTTTACTGTATTTTTATCACCCTGTAAAGCACTTTGAATTGCCCCAGTGTATGAAATGTGCTATACAAATAAAGCTGCCTTGCCTTGCCTTTATTGTTCAAGTTGAACCACAGATATTTGCTTAAACCCTGTCAGTTTCTGTATTCAGGGAACAGTTCAACTGTTCCAAATGTGGCTCTGCAAAAAATGGGACATTTATTCCCAGACGTTACTAACTAGTGCTTCAAATCCTCCTCTCATTTTATCATGTCCCTTCTCTCCTTCTATCTGATACTCTGTATTGTAAAGTAGAGGCAGGATCTGAGAGGCATTACGGCAGATTACAGCTCCAAGAAGACAGAACAGCTGGCCAAAATAACCAGCTCTCTCACTCTCACTTACACTATTTTAATTAGGGGCTCAGTACAGGCCTTGAGTCACATTTTCTGATGTAAAATTCCACATGCACTTGCACATGCACAAAAAACTTGTGCGCAACTGCATGGGTGCAGAAATAGAAGCACAGTCATGTTCATTCCACCAAGCCATTCCATGCAACCATCCGCCCACACCAACACACAAACAAACTCAAGCACACAATTTACACTGCCTCCTTTGCACATCACAGGGGAGAAGCTCTGCTAATGATTTGTGTTAGGTCTCAAATTAGTTCTCAAACAGTGTTAGAAGTGCCTTATCGCTGCAGGCTGCACAGCAGACGTTAATATCAAAATCCCATAAAGCTGTCCTCTCCTCTTTCCCCTCTCTATCCTCTCTCACTCGCTCTCCTTCTCCCTTGCTCTTTAAATTTCTCTTTCTCCCTGCACCAGAGAGAGCTTCTCATAACAGGCCCCGTATTATTTTAATGACAGTATTGTCTTTAGGCTATCAGTGCCACATGAAAGATTGACTACAGGCTTTGACAGCAGTCGCAGCAAGGGCCTTTCAGTTTCTCCACCATAAAAATGGAGTTTTGAACAGACAACCTGACCATTGGAAGTTTATGAGAAAACAATGGCTTGATGTGCAATCACCTGTAATGTACAGGTACAGGCCTAAATTGGCACGGTCTGAGGGGCTGCAGTGAAGCCTTTTGGGGAAATTAAAACCTTGATTGGTCAGATGAGTTGTTTGGAGTATGAATTGATGGAGAGTGCTCCCACACTGAGACTTAAAAAATTGTTTAATTAATTAAAATACAAAGTTCGATGGCTGAAAACAATTTTTAATTGCACATATTCCCCATTGAATAAGCTAATAGTATTCAGGAGGTAGAGGAGAGTAAAGGGCAGAGGCTAAGGCGAGTCATGGAAGAGGATAGATGTCCATACCGATTATACCTCTGAGGTGCAAATGAACTGTGTTTCATCACTACTGAAGGACTGGCTGGATAACGACTGTTAGAAGTCAAGGTCCCTCCTATCCTCTGGTTCTTCCTCTTTGTCGCCTCTCACTGTTTTTCTATCTATCTATCTATCTACAGTATCTATCTGTCTGCCGGTCTGTCTGTCTGTCTGACTCAGACACATGCTGTAGTTGCATATCACTGAACCGTGTGTCCTCAGTGAGAGCAGATGTTGCACTGGACCTTGAGGTAAAGGTAGTTTTGTGTTCTGTGGCTGCGGTCGGGAGTAAAGGGTGAGAAGGATCCAGTTCAGAAAGGTCTATCCTCCATCACTATTCATGAGAGGAGAGAGGGATCTTGAATCCCCACAGGACCCACACTTCTGCCATACCTCCACCGTGTCACCTGTCCTCTCTTCTCCTCGTCTTGCTCTGCTGCAGTGATTTATTCATTTGTTATATCAAAGATTCCCCAGGTGACGAGTGTGTGTGTGTGTGTGTGTGTGTGTGTGTGTGTGTGTGTGTGTGTGTGGGAGCATGCATGGGCACGTGTGTGCAAGTGAGCATTAAGTGTGGCATTTACGGGTGTATGGGTGGATGAATCTGATTGTTATTTTGTGTGTGTGTGTGAGAGAGAGAGAGAGAGAGAGGGAGAGAGAGAGACTATAAACTGTAAACCCAGGCCAGCTATCTGTAATGAGGCAGGGAGGGAGGGACAGCACTGCAGCAAATGCTAATAACCCGCTGCTTAACAACAAGCAGTGGCCACCCCAACACACACTCACACACACACACACACACACACACACACATCATTCGACCAGAGAAAAGCAGGTGCCCCTAACACTCCAACAGGCCTCTGAGGCAACAATTATCAGTTTACTACTGACCTTTGCAACCGCATCAGTTTTGTGATACTGACAAAGTGTGCTCTTCCCCTCTTTTCATCTCTCTCCAGACACATCCCAGCTCACGGGGGTAACCCTGGCCTCGGCCTTCTTCTCCTCCATTCCAGCCAACCCTCCTGCCCCATGGGTAGAATTTTGTTCCTGTCCCCCAGGTTTTGCAGGCCAGTTTTGTGAGCGGTGTGCGCCAGGATTCACCAGGGAAGTCCCAGGCGGAGGGCCCCTCTCAACATGCGTGCCATGCAATTGCCATCAGCATGGATCCTGCCACCCAGAGACAGGTTAACATAAACACTGTCACTCTAACTATGTGTGTTTTCATGCATGACTGCAGGTGTGAGTGTTACATCCTTTCATACATGCATTTATTGTGGTCATGTGCAAGTTAGAGTCAAAAGTCTCTGGACAATCGCCCTTTTCAGACATAGCAACACTTCCATAAAAGTTCAATATCAACACATGTAAGAAAAAGACTATTACATTAATGCATCCAGAAAACACAGTTCAATTCTCTGCTGAAGAGAATAAACCAATCATTTTTTTTTTTTCTCTGTTTATCTGTCTTGGAAATGCCCCAAACTTGAGTACAAACGCTAGACGTGAGCTGATCATGCTGTGATCAGATTCAGACTCAACTCATCAGAGAAAGTTCACAATTGAAAAAAAAAAAAACTCAATAGGGCATAAGCTGTAGGTCTGAGTGTATCCGTTGACTTACATTACATGAATAAGTAAAACACTTGGCATTTGGCATATATACAATTGTGTTCAAATGGTAAATCTTTCAATTTCCAGGAAGACATGGTGACTTTTTTGCAGGTCTGGGCTGTTGTTGGCAAGAAAAAAAAAACATACAAGCATTCCTTCCAAAAAACTCACATGAGAAAGCCAACAGCGCATGGCACAAACCACAGTCAAAGTCGTGAGTGCACAGGGCATGGCGACTGATTTTTGGTAATTAGTTAAGTGCGGTGCATTTGGTAATGGGGGACCAATCAAATCACTTCTTTTCCTTTCCTTTAAAAGCAGTGTGCTCTGCGCCACAGCGCTCTGACCATTTGGCGATGGAGAGAACAGTCCAGAGCAGTTCTGCCACAAAAGCTTCTCCCTAGAGGAAACTGCTGTCCTTGTGTGGGAGGTGCAGAATCGCCACAAGCAAATATACGGCACTTTAAATTAAATTAGCTTGAGAGCAGATAACACATTTGGTCACCGTATTGCTCCGGTCCCAGGAGAACCGTTGCCCAATGTAAGAAACGGTTCAATGGTATTAGGTGAGGAGTCCGACAGAAGTTGGTAGTGAACCGCATGGACAGTTTGACTACAGGAGGGAACCGTCCACCAGCCAGTTCCTGACATCTGTAGAGGATGCAGCCGCCTCTGCAAGCCCCACTCTGTGCATCCTGGCACATACTGACAGTTCTGTGTTGGATGACAGTCATCCACAAAAAGGGCTAGTAAGCTTTTGAACAGCACAGAACACAACTGTGCTTTTGACCTGGTCTGAGCAGCAAGAGTAAATCCTGGTAATCCTTGACACCAAAATTGCACTGCCCTGCTTGATTGGTACTGACACACCCCCTTACTATTGCTAGCTCTCCTCCCACTTCGGTGCAGTCAAGTTCACGGTGAGTCACCAAAACACCACCAATAAACAGGCACTGGCGAGAAAAAAAAACAACTTGCGTGCGCCCGACGAAAAATGCCACTTCACTGCTGCGAAGCCCTGCCATGCGCCATCACGAAAATAAAGCCCATTGTGTTCTCAAGACGGACGTCACCATGACAACATAATGTCCCACATAGCACGCACCATGGTGGCGGGACATAATAATAGTAATGTCTTACCGACTCCCTCCATCTCACCAAAAGCAGCGGACTACTATCCCATCCAAGTTCCCACCCTCCATCTTTTATTTTTCCTTAATCTTTCTCTTCCTCTCTCTCTCCTCTCCATCTCTCCCTCCCACCCTCAGACTTAAGTCTCAGACAGAGATCTGACCTAGTTAGGAGATGCCTGAAGCTTTATGTGTGTGTGTGTGTGTGTGTGTGTTTATATGACTGTGTGTGTGTCTGAGGTCCGGAGGCAGGGCTGGTATCACTGCCTGCCTGCCTCCCCCCTAATTAGGCTTGTTAGCCGCCTCTTGGCTAATGACGTCTAATTTGCTTGCAGATTTCCTGTGTCTCTTCTGCCTCTTCTCAATCTGGATTTCTCTCTCTCTCTCTCTCTCGCTCTCTCTCGCTCTCTCGCTCTCTCACTTCCTCAGTCTGTTTTCTATCTCCCTATCTGCCTCTCTGTGCTCCCCAAACTCTCTTGTTTCCCCATCAACCTCAGATTATCTTTTGCTCCCTTCCCTTCCTCCATCAGCTCAGCTCTACTGTTCTACTCATTCACCTTGGCTGTGTATTTAGTGTCCTTGACTCCCTCCTGTGCTTACTCCTCACATGTCACTCCCCTCTGTTCTCATTTCCTCTGCGCTTCTGCACTTCCTCTACTCCTTACTCTTTAATACATCTTCCCTTTTTATTTATATGCAATATCCAACATACATCACTTTCACGAGGTGTGTAATTTGGAAGTGCATTTATGCATTACCGGATTTAACATCGCCAATGCCAGCCATTATTTCACCCTGTTTGTCTCTCCCTGTACAGGCAGGAATGAGAAGAAAAGTGATGAGAACTAGATTAAAAAGAGACAAGATGTAGTTTCATTTTGTTTGTTGAAGAGGAGAGAGAATGAAAAGCGAATGGGAAAATTAGAAAGAGGGAGGGAGTTGGTGGGGCAGGTTGTATGTCTACATGCAAATCTGCTCGTGCTGAGTTGTTGGGAGGAAAACGCCATCATTTATTAATGGATCTGTTTAACATCAAAGTGGATTTGGTTTTCACTCAGCAGGTTGAGCATAACACCGTTTAGCATACCTTAGTGCCTTCCAATGTTTGTAAATAGAGTTAGCCCCTGACAAGTCCCCACAGACACATTGTGGAGGTCATTTATTACAGTACACACACACACACACACACACACATATCCCTTTCAATATGTTCAAAAATATTTTTCATGGTCTGAGTACCATGCAAACATATACATATAGTGATGAAAGTTGGATGGGAGTTGAATAAGGAACCAGAGGTGTCCTGTGTGTCACGCATCCCTACTGTGTCCCCTTGTGTCCTTGGGCACAAAGCTCTTGGGTTGAATTGCATCTCTGGAATATCAGGAAAGAAAGCTATTAGCCTTTGTAGTTCAAATGGCTGATGATGACACACCAGCTTCTGAAGGCCTAGTGGCTTTTCTTTCATACAAAAGAGCTGAAGCTATCTATAAATCCATAGGTCCAGGTCAAGGGGAACTATCAAAGTGAGTCGATTACAGACACCCTCTTCATCATTTGTCACCAGGAAGGCGGGCCAACCTGCTGTTTCTTCTATCAGAATCTTAATTGCTGTATAATTACCTAACGACTTGTATCATCATGCAGGGTGTGCCCACAGACAGAATAGGGATGGAGTTTATTCACTGGCTGCCGGGGGAAGCTGCAGCCAATGGTGCTTCATAATCATGATTTATTAACACTCTCTGAATCGTGTCGTTTCTATTTGCTGTAGCGCAACACAACAGATTGGAAATGTTAATATTTGTGGTGGAACGAGCAAATTGTGATTTCTGCAGAGCGCTGGTGCTGCAGGGCTAATGAAGTCAAGCATATGTCCTTCAGATACACAAAACCATAACCCTTGTCTGCTTACTTGTGTGTGTGTGTGTGTGTGTGCAGTGCAAGTGTTTCCACAATTCTAGGAATTATTTCATTTAAATCTGCTTGTGTGTTTCTGTATGTGCACACACACACACTCCTTTGTATGTGTGCGCTCCTCCATGTCTCTGTGTGTTAATTGGATATATGCCATCCATAAAATTGGGCAGAGGCCATAATTTATAAGCTCAAGAGAGGGTGGCGAGGAAGGAGAGAGATGATTCTAATATATAGATAAATAAATGGAGACACTCCATTTTCTCAGCAGCCCACACTGTACGGGAGCGCTCATTAATCACCTAAACAAATGAAACACATGATGCTACCAACTCTGCAGTCTCTGCTGTATACAGAGCTTTTCCAGCTACTGTTTTAGAGCTCCTCTGTTATCCGAGGTCCCTAATAGGCCGGTGTAGTCCACTATGGCGGATCACCTTATATCACCGCTAGTTATCTGCAGAGTTAAATGCCATCTGAAGAGGTCATCAGTGTCTGAACAGGAATGACTCAACATTCACCTGATATCACACTGAAAACTAATTAAATGGAGAATGTCTCTTTCTCTTTCTCTTTCTCTCGCCAATGTATAGGTGATGAAGAAATGTATAGCAGCACATTGTACTGGCAAAGTCCAGTAATCACGGATGCTTCTGATCCATAAACACTAATCCATGCAACATGCAAAATGATTTGACAAACTGAATATTATTATTTATTAATATTTTTTGTTGTTGTTGTTGTTGTTGTTTTTTATTTATTGCAAGAGTTGGAGTTCTGTACTAAATTTTCTTTGAGGCTGTTTTAGATACAGTGCCTCGCCTGTTTTGTTATTTTCTGGAGGTCAAGCAGAGGTAGAATATTTTATTAGTGTTGGGAGACATGCTGTTTTTAGGCGGAAGAAATGTCCCCTGTGTTGTTCTATATCTCCTGGAAATGTAGCGTGCTGTTCGTTTCCCCGATGCACCGGATTGGTTGTGCTAAGTTTTCTGTGTCCTAACTAATTCCGTCAAGGGAAAGGCTCAGACCCTTTCAAATCAGAGATCCCTGACAGTGCAGCTGACAAGCAAAGGCAAGCAGACAGCGTGCGCGTTGTTAGTGTTATTGTTTGTGTTTTGGCTGGTGTGTCCAAAATAAATGTGCTGCTTGTGAAGAGATGAGTAAAGCATTTTGACTAGGATCAACAAGGGAAATTACATGGTAAGACTCATTCCAACTGACTGCATCTGTCTTTCTCTCTCTATCTCACTCTCTTCTTCTCACTGTCTCTCCACATATCCCTTCATACTGATACAGGCCAGGCATCTCAGGGCTTAGCCTGTGACAAATATGGCCCACCAGAGAGATTGGGGAGCTGAATAAGCCTGGGCTAGAGCCAGCTTCACTCTCTATCAGTATGTTTGCCTCAACTTTCTCCCATAGATTTTCTAACTAATGACCTTAGAAAGCTGAAGATGGCATTTAAACAGGCATTTGGGAAATGCACGCCCTGGCCTCCTCTGTCTCGTTCTAAGGCGGCCCTTTGTTGGCAAACACTGACTCACAGTATCCTCCATTTTAAGTTAGCATTCTAATGAGTATTGCAATGAGCAGCATTTTTGGTCATTTCCTCATCTGTACCCTAATAGATGCGATGAGACAGGTACTCTGGGTGATGGCCTTTATTAGGCTGACTTCAATGTATTTCGCTGCAGGAGCCCCTGGTGGTTGGTTCCCCTCCACAGACCAAGACCAAAAAGCTTCCGCTTCCTAACCTCCTCCACCAGACTGCGGTGGGCGTGACATTTAGCTATGCAAAACCACTGTGAATTATTCAAAAATTTGGCCCCGCACAAATGTCAAAGTGAGAAACAAGCATATGCTGTTATGAAACAGAACAAGGAACAGAAAGACCTTATTTATTCCGGGATTTTTGTAAAAGCGGATACACATAGCACATCCAGGTACTTGTGGTCAGCAGAGTGCAGCTTGCTGGCTAGCAATGCAACCAGTCTTTCTTCATAGCCATAAGACTTGAGAATTATCTACTCTTACCTCTCATTTGACAGCCAAATATGTATGTGACATGACATGACACTGATTACATGCAAGATAAAGTCAAGTCCAAGTCAAACATGCTGTTTGACTTATAGTGTATACATTGGGTAAATTATTCCATTGTAGGGACATGATTGTGCAAATCCTGCTCAAATCATGCACCACAACGTGTGTCTACAGGCACAGGGGAAAAAACACTTAGACCCAGATCAACCAAACTCTTACTCTTGTACAGATGCTATCGAGGGCATCAAACTGTAAGATAACCAGGCACAAAAGCATTTTGTGGATGCGCAATAACCAAGAAAGTGGGATGCATACTTTATGAGCTTTTAACGTGATTAATATGCAATATGAGGAGCGTCATTGATAAGGAGAGGAGGAAATTAATCACATGATTACCTTGGTTTGATTTACCAAAACAGAAAGCACCAATTTCACCTTTGATTGTATGTGGTTTTTGAACCTAGAGAAGTCTAATCTTTTTTCTGCCAAATTAGCCCACTGTTGTGCTGTGCATGATAATTATATTGTATTACATGGCAAAATGCCTATAGCTGAAGACAACGGAAGGCAATGAGACAGTTGGTTGAGGAGGAGGAGGATCAAAATGACAAGAATGATCGACCTCTCTCTAAGCTGGGTATTGAATTTACAGGGTGAGGCCAAATTCACATTCTTTGTTTTGACAGTGATGTAAGGAAAAATGAAAAAAAAAAGAAAGAAAGAAAAAAACATTATCCCCTCTTTTTGTTTCCACCTGATGCCATGTCACAAGCGGAATTTAAAGTCCCAGAGAGCGACATTGACCTCATTTGCATGACAGGCATAGGTAAATTGGGCACAGAATTGAGGACATCTGATGTGTGTGTGTGTGTGTGTGTGTGTGTGTATACTGTATGTTCATTTTTTGTTTTTTTGGGGGGAGGGGGGGGTACATGGAAATTATTTGCATACGTCTTAGTAGATCCAGTCCCCATGCTTTTATTACAAACTAAAATGCATAGAGGTGTAAGGTGTTCAAGCACAAGCAATCCATGGGAATTATTTAGCCCAGCTTGTTGCATCTAATGAGTGAACTGACATTTTTATCAGGCTTCATGTGTTCGTTAGACAGATAATTAGGATGTTAGAAAAAAAAATCAGCCAGTTAGATAGACAGATCCTAGATGGTTTAGCAAGATCCTCTGTAACACTGATATAAGTGGTTCAGTGATTTGGCATGTGAGACAACATGAGCTACAGCCGTTGCTGTTAGAGTTACCACCACCACTACCCCAGGGCCTCGCCATAACTTTGACCATAACAATTTAGCTGACAGCCTCTACACACAAAACAGGAATTGATGTATTTATTTTCCACAGTTATAGTATGACAAAACACATTTCCCCAGTCATCCATATTGCAGACGGCATGTATGGGGGGGGGGGGGTTGGACGGAAAACGGAACCCCCTCCTCCTTTCCTTTCCTTCAGCATCCTCTCTTTCCTCGGCACCCGTCAGCTCGTCCGGGCCCCACTGACATGGCACATCTGCAGCAGCAGGCGCTAGCAGCAGTGTGTGTTAAATTAGAGAGCGACATTAGCATCAAACAGCCCCGCAGCGTGTAGATCCAGGAGAACTACCCCAATTTCTGCCCCCGAGACCTTAGGCTGTATTTTCTCTCTTTCTCTCTCTCTCTCTCTCTCTCCCCCCCCCCCCCCCCCCCCTTTGTTTTTTCTCCCGTTTCACCAAGACTGGGTGCGCACGTGCATTAGAAAATAGATTTCTTTGGCCTGAAGCTTTTTGGCATTCCAGTGAGCTACGGAGACAAACCCTCCTGGAAAACATGAGAGGCTTGATAGGTTCACATTCATGACATTTAATCTATTTTGTAATTGGTGCTTATATGAAAAGAAACAGAGAAATAATAAGTCAGGTTTTAGTCAAGAGTTTCTTATTTTGTTGTAATTGCTTGAGAGGCATTTGAGGCTGAATAAAGTAGAACTAAATGAACAGCCTCATAACACAGGCATGCAAATGTTGCCCCAAAGTTTACATATACAGTACTTCTGGGCTTGCACATAATCAAAGACCCCACATGTTATCCCTCCCTCTCAGACAGACCTCCCAAGATGGTAGAGAATGACATGGGTTGGAAACTCGGTTGGTCAGTAAATAACGCAGCTTGGTCAATAAATAAATCTGGAGATTGTAGGGTTGAGAATGGGGGAAAAAAAGCAGCGGCATGCTTTGATCTTCTCATAAACATCAACAATTAAATATCTCCCTAGATGTTCTTTTTTACTTTTTATTTCTATCTGGTCTTTATGCTGTTGGTTGTTGTTGTTTGTAGTAGTTACCCATAGCAGTTTGTTTGAGGCAACACTGAATGAGGCACAAAATGGAAAAGCATGGAAAGGGAGAATGCGCAAAAAAGGCAGATGGAAAGCAAGGCCGCTAGCGTTTCATTCAGTAATGAATGCAGTCTGCAGGGCCTGTCTGTGCGCCTCCGGCTGTGATGCAGCAATGTATTCCCGTCCTCCACGTGTGGCTTCCTCAATGGAGTGCATTAGGCCTGGAATGTCTGCGTACTTCTGGAGAGAGGGCACAATGAGGGGCGGAGTGGCGGGACGAGGTACAGGTGGGGAGAAAGGAGGGTCGGGGAGGGGGGGCGCGATGTGCATATGATGAAGTGCTCCTCTTCAGAAAGTCCGGGCTGCGTGTTTCCCATACAGAAAATATTGCTGCGCCGTCGGAGAGCAGACGAGCAGAGTTCAGGTGGAGAGCAGAGCATTGAAGCATCATGCTGCAGACCGGAGAGAGGAGGAATAAGGGGAGGCCAGAGCAGCGAGGCTGGGTTGTGCGGATTTGTCAGATAATCACGGAATTCAGTGTGTGCCGTCGCGGGAATCCCAATTTAGAGCGAACGGATGGCGACTGATTCGTTGATAAAAAACGATTCTGCAGGGATGCTATGAAGTAATCGCAATTAGGGATGACGACGGTGACGAATATCGTGCGAATGCCATGCCATTCATCTACAGTTTGAGTTTCTGATGCATGCAGTTAGCTTTTCAGAGGAGCCAGTGAAATGATAATAGTGTCTAGGAGGCCCTCAGTGGTTCTAGTGTCCCATATCATGCTCAGTCATCTTCACAGTCAGTAAAGTCAGCACATTTCTGCTACCATTAAATTTACTATGGCTCATTGGGGATTGACACCGCACACCATCAGTGTCATTGGAATGCTTTGTGAAATTCAAGAAAGACTCACTCCTTTATGCTAGAAACAATCATTATTACTAAGTACTCTGTTTAAATGACTGGTATTACATGCTTGGAAGTCATGTATTATTCACCTCACCTCGCCAAAGAACTAATGATTTTTACCCAGCAGTCTACACTTCATCAGGCAACAGGATAATTATTCCCCCTAATGGCTGTGTGATCAATTTAGCTTTGCAGCCGTTATTCTATCTCATATACTTGACTTACAGGTCCGAAGTTAACAGTGCTTTATCTAGTGATGGAAGACGCTAGTTTCACTGACCCCATAACTAGAGGCAAGGATCTCTTTACTCCAGCGTTCAGCTAATTGATTTAATAATGCACAGCTAAGAGATTCTCGCTGGATGACACTGTAGGCTAAGAGACAGTAATGGGAAATTTTAATGAGTATTCTGTAAACTAGCATGTCTTCAGATAATTTGCTATGCATCAAGACCATGGTGGTGTTCCTAGAAAATCATCTCACTTGATCATTCAGATTTCCAACCCGTTTTGAAGTGATTTGAGATATTTGAGCTTAAACGATTTTATATTCTCTCATGTCCAGACATTCAACAAATACCAAAAACATCTGTCAAGTAGCAACAACTACTAACTAACACTGAATATCTTTCTGTAATTACACACAGTACAAAAAGAGCTATTATTTTGTCACATTTTAACATGCTGTAAAGGTTTATCAAAATGTAAGGAATGTCTGCTCAATTGCTGAGCAATTTTATGATGAATTAAACTCTCATCTCATCTCAGTGATACATTAGTGATGCCAGGAAGGTATGGGCTTTGATATTGAATACTTATTACTTCGTTGTGTCTCTGTAAGCAGTTATTAAATTGAAATGCCACATTAGGTTTTGTCCATTTTCCACTATTCCATTTTGGAAATTGTTATTGTGCAAGTTTGGCAGGAACAAAGGAGGCGGGGATGGTGCCAGCGGTTCATACGTCAACAGATAGGATTTTTATGGGGAATTCTATCCTAATTTACAGTCATAGTGTTCACTTAGGAATTATGTGTGAAGATTTAGTTTGTATATCCTCTCAGATTTTCATGCTTGGGCTACCAATCTATATGATCCACCATCGCCTGTGGGATACTGGATTTGAAGTATGGCGTAATGAGGAGGCTTGTGAAAATCTGTTCAGTAAAGTAAATTGAATTGATAAGGGATTGAGTGTATGTCGATATATGTGGAAAAGTAACATATGTTGTATGTGAAAAGGGATTTAACACCAAGAGTCGTTTTTCCAAGGCTGTTGAAACAACAGTTTGTTTTTAGGACATCATAAAAATGGTAATCTCTCTCACTTGGGGGGAATTGCTTTACTTCTTGAAGGTCTTTCAGACTGGATTTGGCTCTTATATTTCCCAAAGCAATTATAGTCGGGGTGAATTTAGTTGTCTTGTACTCGCTATGATGGGCTGTGGGGAATGTTTTCTTACCAAATTAGGTTGTGTATTTGTGTATTTGTGGAGTGGTTGTGGTTATGGCCAGAGACACAGCGCACTCTGCTGGTGATGGGGAGAACATCGCTCTCCCTGGTCTACAGCTGTGTGTCAAATCTAGGTGAGAAAAACAATGCTGTGCACAGGCAGGTGTGCGTGTACAGTGAGTAAGAGTGTAATTGTCTTCTCCTCTCTTTATTTCAGGAGTGTGTGAGTGCTCAGACTTCACCACTGGGATGACCTGTGAGCACTGCCTGGATGGTTACTATGGCAATGCTTTGATTGGCACCTCTGGTGACTGCCGACCTTGCCCTTGCCCGGATCGTACCAGCTGTGCCCAAATTGCAGAGACAGGGGAGGTGGTCTGTACCAACTGCCCTACTGGACAAACTGGTGAGATGAACCATCTGCAATCTGAAACCATTTTTCATGGCACTGGACAACATATATAGACTTGATATAATGAATAAAATGAGAAAGAACATTTCCACAAGATATACTGTATTGATGCTAAAAAGACTTTGGCTTTATAGTGAGAACCCTGCTCAGTTGGAGAGTGTCTAGCCAAGCGATCACCTCTCAGTGTCAACCAGTCCAGTCCAGTTAATTTCATTGGAATAGATGTGGAGTTGAGATGAGATTGACCTCCAACCCTGTCCTGGCCCACCGCTTCCAGTCACCTGTCTAATTCCTGCCCACCTCTTTCACCTTCTCCCCCTGGCAGGGATGCGCTGTCAGATGTGTGAGGATGGTTACCATGGTGACCCCCTGGGCCAATCTGGGCCAATTCGACCATGCGCGAGATGCGACTGCAATGGTAATGTGGACCCCAACGCGGTGGGCATATGTGATCACATGACTGGACGGTGTCTGAAATGCCTGGGACATACAGAGGGCGACCACTGTGAGCGTTGCCAGCGGGGTTTCTACGGTGACGCCCTGAACCAGACAGCTGGCCAGAAGTGTAAACGTGAGTGACAGAGGAGGGATTGGGATGGAGCGATGGTCAATTAATTTATCAAAATAGAACTTCCTTAGGCTAGGTTTATCTGTATGGACTTAATTTTGTAGGATGTGAGTTGAGTTGCAGACGACTGCCACTGATTGTGTACAAGCAGGCTGCCAATTGTAATATTTCTTGGTCGTCATATCCTGAAAATGTAACTCCCTCCTTTAAAGCAGAAAGGTATTTTCAGATCCTCGTGGCTCCGATGGAAAGTGTGCTGTGGCATCAGAGTGTCTGTTAGGGGCCAGATTGTTCTGTTTACCCAGACTCTTTCCTCAGAATAGATACAATCAAGTAATGGTCTGAACAATATGTGGGACTAATACCTTGAAAGGTCGAGATAGCCTTGGCTTTGGCTTTTGGCCATTCAGACATAAAAGGAAATAAGAAAATGGTGCATTTAACTCAACATGTTTCCATTCATGGAGCCTGCAGGAGTTAAGGTAAAACAGGAATGAGTCATGAGGGAAGGAGGGCCTTCATTCATTCACTAATATCCTCTGACTGTGCGTCATAAAGAAGGCAAAAGAAAGAAATAGAGAATAATAGGGTTGGGAGACTCAAAAAGGTCAAAGTGAATGAAAGAGTCAAAGAAGGGAGAGTCAAAGGAAGAGAAACAAAAACAGATTGAGCAGTGGAAAGAAAGAAAGGAAGGAAGAAAGAAAGAAAGAAAGGAAGAAATGAAGGAAGGACCAAAAGAGAGACACAGATAGATGGAAAACCAGCCAGACAGAGACCTAGAAAGACAGACAGACAGACAGACAGACAGACAGACAGACAGACAGACAGAGACCTAGAGCAAGAGAGAGACAGACAGACAGACAGACAGACAGACAGAGACCTAGAGCGAGAGAGAGAGAGACAGACAGACAGACAGACAGACAGACAGAGACCTAGAGAGAGAGAGAGACAGACAGACAGACAGACAGACAGACAGACAGACAGACAGACAGACAGACAGACAGAGACCTAGAGCGAGAGAGAGAGACAGACAGACAGACAGACAGACAGAGACCTAGAGAGAGAGAGAGACAGACAGACAGACAGACAGACAGACAGACAGACAGAAAGACAGACAGAGACCTAGAGAGAGAGAGAGACAGACAGACAGACAGACAGAGACCTAGAGAGAGAGACAGACAGACAGACAGACAGACAGACAGACAGACAGACATTCTCCTGTCTCACTCCCTCCCATTTTTCTTTCAGGGACTCAGGAATCAAGTCTAGTGATTAAGGCTAAAAGGCAAATCCTTTCAAATCGCAATGATTCATTGTTGGTTTTGTTGTGTCCTCTAGCTTGCAGCTGCAATCCTGCCGGGACTTCTGGGCCGGTAAACGAATGCCACCCCCAGACAGGGGATTGTCATTGCCTCAGTCATGTGACCGGACGGGATTGCAGTCACTGTGAAGTCGGTTTCTTCAGCCTCCGACCCGGAGTAGGATGTGAGAGGTAAAGAGGTCTACAATTCTGGATCGTTTGTTCAAACGGTAGAACAACTGAAATTTCTAACTGAACCTGATATGAAGAACCTGATATGAATTTTTATTCCCTCCTTAGGTGCAACTGTAATCCAATTGGCTCATCGTCCATGGCGTGTCATCCGATCACAGGGCAGTGTATGTGTCGTGCAGGAGTGGAGGGGAGATTGTGTGATTCCTGCCGTGTGGGCTTCTTTGGATTCTCCTCACGAGGCTGCAGAGGTACTGGGGTGAACTTAAGGCACCGCAACTGCACCATATACCGTAATCCTGTAACACCGCTCATATACAGAAGAACTTCTAACTCTGTTTTTATTGTCTGTGCCTGGTTCTCCGCTGTTCTCCCAACCACCCTGTTGTCTCCTATCCCCTCCCAGCCTGTAACTGTGACCCTATGGGCTCCATTTCCATGCAGTGTCATGGTAACGGTACCTGCCACTGTCGCCACGGCTTCATGGGTTATAAGTGTGACAAATGTGAGTTGAACTACTACCACAACAGAGCCACACACCAATGTGAGGAGTGTCCAGTTTGCTATGGGCTTGTCAAGGAGCAGGTGAGTTTGCGTGTGTGTATGTGTGTGTGTGTGTGTGTGTATGTTTGTGTGAGGGGGAGAGAGAGAGAGAGAGCACAAGAGATGGAGAAAAGGAGAGGTACTGAATGCTTATTTTCGTGTGTGTGCTGCATGTATTCTTAAATGCTTGCATAAACACGTGCATCAGGCATGCATCATGTCTTGGCACCAGCCATTATGTGATGCAATTTGTTCTCAAAATAGCACAGTCCCCCAGCTCATCTTGCCTTTGTAGACTGTCATGACAGCCATATGGCTCCTTTGTAATTCGACATCGCAAGTAAATAGTGGATGTGTAGTGAAACAGAAACAGACATTTGCCCTAATGATCTCCTGTGCAGCTCCTCTCTGTCCCTCGAGATTAGTATCAGTCCACGTCCATATGCTAAGGTCTCTGTCCTTGGTTTTGCTCTCCGAGGCCAATCCAATCCCACTGAGGTGCTTTTCCACTCTCTGTACATATTCTTGTTCCAGCTAAAGTGGTTGTGTGTTCTCTCTGGACCAGCTTGTAGCTGCGCGAGTGCATGCTGTGATTTCCACAGTGTTAGCGATTCAGTGAACACCCCAAGCCTTGTCTGCTCCGAACACCTGCAATTACTCTCACTGTACCCAGTCACCCCCTGTTTCCCTCTCCTGCTCTCTTTCTTAGTAGCTTTCTGCTATTCACATTTTCCTCTGGCGCACACACAGAAGGGAGGAAGACTAACAATTAGAGAGAGAGAGAGAGAGAGAGAGAGAGAGAAACGTTGAAAAATAAAAACAGGTGTGACCAATGATCAAGAAAGATATTAAAAGGAAACTGGAAAACGGGGAAAAAAGAATTGCATAAAGTAAAGGAGAAGAGAATGTGTTTTTTCCTATGACTCTTGTTATAAAGAGAATGGGAATTGCCAGGTATTGTTTTTGTTGCTGAGTGGCAAAATGACACGACTGAAGATGGGCGTGTGTGTGTTTAGTGCATGTGGCATTAGGTAGTGGAGGGAAGTAGTTACCCCTTAGTTGCCTACCATCTAACCACAATGCCCTCAACAATTACAGGTATCTCTGCTAACAGCAGGACAAACCTGATAATCATACACAGGACCAATGTGGAGCAGGCCTCCTGGTTTGAAAAGTGGCATAATCACAGAGAAATTACAGGCTCATTTAAAAGTAGGACCATTTAAATGCAAGGGCCAACAAATATATGCCAGTGAGTGACAGCATCATTTCCTTTTAAGACAGGCATATGCTCTAAGAAATCTACTCTAATTATCTAATGAAATGTTCTTTAGCCACATGCTGTGCAGAGCTGTGCAAAAGGTTAAGTGGATGTGGGTATGTAAACTGTATTCTATCCTAATCCTGTCGTTGATTCATTTATTCATTTATTCATTGCTTTTGTCGCAATACTACATTTTCATGTTATGGTGTTTCACAACACCAAGAATGAGAGTCCTTTCTCAATCCCTGTGTCTGAAGAGATAAATACAGATCTGGATGGATAGATATTTTGTGGTGTTGTTTGTTGTTCAGTCCTGTGTTTTGGTCACAGTGGGATCTTACAAAATTCGTATTCTCATTGAGACTGTCCGTGCCAAATCCTGGTGCTATTACAGGCAGGGAAGCTGAGGGCTCGCCTGCAGGATTTGGAGAAGCTCCTGGCCCAGTTTGATTGCCGAGGTAGATTTGGGCGGCAGCATCACCTGCTGAAGTATCACATGGACAGGCATCATGCGTATCAGCACCAGGGGGAGGACACCCTACCCAACGCTCTGGAGGACTTCCTGGCCTTTCAAGGTAACATCAACAAAAAGACAGATCATTCCACTTGGCCAATCAGATCTGTCAATGTTTTCATGTTTCCTATGTGGTCAAGACATCTAAAAAGACATCCAGCTGCCTTTGCTTTATGACATGTTATGACACATCAGTTATGTGTCATTGTACCCATTTTGTCATATTTTAGCATTGTTCATGCTGTGAGATGACAGGATGCCATATCATTACATACAAGACTGGCGAATATGGCTAGGACAGTTGACACTGAACCGCCCCTAGCATTCCACAAATGGGCTAATGCTATCTATGTCTCTTCAGCTTGACGCTGTTACAGATACAATACAACAAAGCGATTAAATCAGGAAGCAGGCAACAATACAAACCTCTCCCAATTACTTTAACACAATGCTGATATATTCTCATTATCTTAGGAGGGGAAAGGGCTTACAGGCTCAGCTGCACAGGCCAAATGGAGACAAATCATAACAATATAGAACAAGGCGCTGTGTGACCAACTTAATCCCTATTTATATGACAGGCGGTGCATCTCTAATCCCTGGTTTATTATGATTATAGTTGCAATCAGCATAACAGTTGTCCAACAGTCAGCCTCCCAACACCCACATGCATGGACACACGCACACACACACACACACACACACACACACACTCACACACACACAGATTTTTCACAGCCCTGGTCTTCAAGACACTGGGTGGTCCAATAATGATTTAACGACAGCATGGGAGGGACAGGCTCACTGTGTGGGCACACTGAGGCAAAACAGCACACACTGGGACATTTACATGAACACTCTCTCTGTCTTTGTGCCTCTCTCTGCCTCTCTCTCCCTTTTCTTCTCTGTCCTTTCTAATTACTCTCTCTCTCTCACACACACACACACACACACACCTGTTCTCTCTCATTTTGCATCGCACAAAAACCCATCGACAAGCAAAGTAATAACCCCTTTGAAACGATAAAGAAGGTGAGAAGATACATATTCTACTTGTGGCGCTCAGGTTAGAACTGGCTATGCAGCTGGTTGGAATTGAAGCAGCATAGGACACAATGTCAGACTTTGACAAAACCGCAGTGTTAACATCTGGGCTCGATTCAGAATGGATTGGATCCGTCCACCAACAGACGGACGAGGCTGGATGAAAGCTGCGTAAGTCAAAATTCACGCAGTGAGCGAGAGCCGCGTTGAAACCGGCTACAAAGAGTTCGGAAGCGTATCCGAATGACATTACAGGTGAAATCGCCCATGAAAGACATAGTGTGGCATCTTTGGGTTTTTATTTGCATTGTGCTCTTTGTTCTGGCAGAAGCGCGGGAGGCCTTCATAAAACAGTTCTCCGTGCTTGAAGCCTCTGCCCGCACGCTCTCGGCCCAGCTGCACGGCATCGCGACGGCTTTGAACTGCGGCATCGGCGTGACAGAGGAAGAGGGGAGAGAGACGGGGGAGAAGAGGAATGAAGTGAGCAGGGGTGTGTGTCAAGCCTTCACGGATTCTGTGCTCATGATCAGAGCGTCTCAGAAACAACTAAAGCAGGCAACCCTGGACCTGGACGACATGGTAGGCAAATCAAACACACCTTATCTTCAGCACTTTGTTAATCACATAGGCAGCGTCCATGTCATGCTATCCTTCATTGCCCAAAATGCCCTTGATAGCTGTATCATAAGTGTTCAGCCATACCACAAGCAGGCTGGTATCCTGTGAAAGATGATTGATTTGTTGTCCTCATTGTGGGATGGTGCTGTATACTGATTAGATGGGTCTTAGTCAAGCTCCTCGGTATAGATCCACAAAGATTCCCCAGAGCAAAACATTATTTCTTATCCCCCCCCTTCCTTCTGAGTGGCAAGCTCATGCCTCCAAAAGAAAGTGTACAGTTTGTCTGACGGACGCTAAAATGAATGATTTGTTCTGCTCCCACCGCTCAGGCTTTTCACCGTCTCTCCACAGCGCTCGCGGCGGCTTGGAATCTATTATGGATACTGCTGCCATGTTATTTGGTTTGGGGGAAATGAGAGAGCTTGTTTTGCCAATGCATAGCTCTCTCTTTATGTGTGTGTGTGTGCGTGTGTGTGTGTGTGTGTGCGCGCATGTGTGTGTTTGTGTGTGTGAATGCTCACACATACCTCCAATGCCCTTATCACTTCGGTAAGCCTGGAGCAAGAGCAATGCGATTTCCCATTCATAAGCAGAGCAGCCCCCCGAAATGAAGAGAAAATGCTTGTGTCAATTGTTGTTTCAATTTTCTCATTTTTATTTGTATTTTCTCCAATTAACTGTCACTTGGAGAAACATTCAACATTTATACTTGCTGTTACCACAACAAAACTTGAAGGCAACTGACCATAAGGAAACTGTCTAGTTCAGGGGGATTTACGTTTTGAGGGACTATTTTCAAGGTGCCCTTGCTTGGAACTAGAGGCCTGCGTTCCTGCAGGAATCAGGCAGGACCCATGGGACCCCACCTAAATTGCAGTTTGGGACTAATTCTTAGTGCTGTGGGTGGGAACAAGTGGTCCGAGAATCAGCTGCGCGATGCTGAATCCATACTTGGCACCACGGCCAGGAACAGGAGCATCAAGAAGCGGCACTTAACTGCGCTTCAGTTCAGCACCAGCAAATGGATAGTGAGTAGGCGGATCAGTCTCTCTCTCTCCCTCTCCAAAGGGCCGAGTCATACTTTGAAACTGAATCCATTGTTCCAATTCCCCTTTCCCCTGAAGTAGGTTGTAAAATTAATAGACAATAAACAGAAAGAAACCTATATAAACCTATCTTAATCTGTTTACCTATTACACGGGACTAAAAGAACAAAATGATTAAAATCACTGTAATTTACGACTCAATATAATTTAATATCTCAGAGGCTAGAAGGTTACAACATGACGTCACAGGATGAAATTTTTCAGTGCGTTTAATGCGGGAGTAAGTGGGAGCATGATTAAAAAAACAGTTCACGCAGACCTCTACTTTGAACCTTTTTGAATTGTGGCCCTTGTGTAGCCACTCAGCATATATTTAGGTCTTGGAGCTCATGAGATAGCTCCCTTGGGAATCCCTTTTGGTCATGTGGGTGAAAGTGCACCACAGGGAATTAGATTGCAGACACTCAATCATGAGACCTGTGTTCAATTCCCGGCAGTTGGGGGGCTGTTACTCTCTTAGTCTTGTTTTTTTAATTATTTTATCCTATTCACTTTCACTTCTCAGACCTGTTCAGCGTGTTCCTTTCTCTCTGTAACTTTTTCATAGATCATTCCTTTTGAGATGGTGTCGGGACCTAACAAATGGAACATTGCGGTCAATGACTCACAGGTCCTAATGAAAAGGTAAGTCTGGTCAATGGACTTTAAGTGGCCAATTATGAGCAAAGGCCACCGTAGTAATCTCTCTGGAAATTCACCTCTCCTGGCTTTCTTCTTTTAGCCTGTCACTCACATAGTGGTTAGGCCACAGTGAATCGATGCCCTTGGCTGCTCGGAGTATGCAGTGCTATTATGTGGTAGTTACAAAAGTCTGGACTAGAGAGTCAGTTTGGGGAAGTCTTCAATGCTGAAATCCATTTCATCGCTCCTCCGGCAACTGTAATGGTCTGTTATTCTGTGTTTCTCTCTCTTTATCTTTCTTCCTCTTTCAATTTGTCCTCCTTTCTCTCCCTCTAGTCACAGAGAAATGGCAGGCCGCATCGAGGCCATAGCCAGCAGGGCAGTGAATGCCTCAAAGCAGACCTTCAGTCTCCTGATGGATCTACTGCTGGACAACTCCACAGAGGAGTACATCAGAAACCTAACGGACCAGTGAGTGCTGGAAGGACCCAACACACACACACACACACACACACACACACACACACACACACACACACGCACAAACAATCCAGATTTTTTTTCCATTCACATAAAGCATGCTTTATTGCAATATCTCAACATGCTACATGAGTTTCTGAATTGTTGTGCTTTCTCAATATATTTCTCCCCAAGTAGAGCTATCCCTGTATTACAGCACAACGTCCTCTTCTTTACAGCATAGTGGAATTATAGAAATAAGACATTTAGCCACAGGGGGACAGCTTCCCTCCACTCTAAGCCTATTGCTTTCTTGGACTAGCTGCACGCTTGCTGCATCTCCTAGCATGAGATTGCTCTGAGGATTATCCTGAATGCTAGACAGAGTGATGCAAAAAGCCCTCCGGTGGCGATGATGGGAGCAAGAAGCGAGGACTCAAAATTGATTACCCCCTACCAACAGCAGTCAACTTGGTTCAGGAGAATACTGTTAATCTTTGGACGACTGCTGTACATCAATCTGTGTGTCTGGGTTTGTGTGTGTGTGTGTGCATGTGTGTGTGTGTGGCATTTTCTGTTTATAGGATGTGAGTTGAGCAGTGTATGCACAGATGGGCATTGCATTTCCCAAATGTATTTCCCCATGTCCTGGTACATTGTCAGTGGTGTTTTGTAGCGATGACGACTATCCGAAGACGAGAGATCTTCTACAATAAGTCTTTATTATAAGGCGTCAGCAAAGACCGCTACTGAGGACAAGAACAGGCCTGTTATGAAGCACTGAAAACTATTAGGAGCACAATATTCCACTGTTCTTCCAAACAAGTTAAATGAATTGAACCTCATGAACCTCATGAACTTGATTGTTGTGTGCACACAATTAAAACGCATGTATTGTTATGTTTGTGCAGCTGCACTGTTGAAGCAAAGCAGATAGATATTATTATAATATTTATAAAGCAGTGTATGCAGGCTCGTGGAGATTATATGAATGCCACATTAGCCTCCACAACACTGCGGTTATCACCATTCATGAATTTGTCATGCTTTCTTTTTACAATTTCATTTTGTTATGTACTTATTTATTAATTTATTTATTTTATTTTAAGTGCATTATCACCAACAAGGGTCTCAGCACACGTTACAATCCAAAGTATTAACAAAAAGCAAGGTTAAGACAATACATAAGTTAAAAAGATAGATTAAAACAAGATAGAAAAAATAAATAAATAAGACAAAAGTAATATAACCATGAGTGTGTGTTAAATCAAAGCTTTATATGCTAGGAGGAGAACCTTAAAGTTGCTCTAGCTTGTATCAGCAGCCAGTGCAATGAGGCCAATGAGGTTATATGATCAAATTTTCTTGATCTTGGATTCTGCATTCTGGACTAACTGAAGACCTCTAGTGGCTGCGTTAGTCAAGCCGGAGAAGAGCACAGTGCAATAATGAAGTCTGGATGATACAAAAGCATGCACCAAGATTTCAGCATCTGTTATTGTTAGAATGAGGTGGATATAGCTATATTATGAAGATGGAAGAATGGCAATTTGGCAATATTCTTAATGTGAGAGTCAAAAGATAGAGAAGGGTTGAAAACAACATCAAGATTTTGACAGTTTGATTGATATTACACAGCCGTCAAGATTTAAGGTCATGTCTTCAAGTTCCTGTGTTCTATCTGATAGATATGAATCATCAGTTCACACCCACATTACACACATTTTAAAAACAACACATATATTACATACCCTCTGTCTCTCGGCCTCTCTCTTCCCCTGTCCATCAGACTATCAGAAATGCAGCAGCAGAAGGAGAACCTGACAGCCCAGGTGAATGATACTGTAGCCAAGCAGCTGGTCCTGCAGGAGAAATCTGCTGGGTTCGATGTTGCCCTGGGCAACATCACATCATCCTTGCGTCAGCTGGCTCTGACAGATGCCAGCCCATCACCAGACCCTGACCAAACAGAGCTCAATCTAACACGTCAAACTAACCACACAACAGAGGTCAGTGTGGACAGCTCCTGCACGGTGCAAATTGAATTTGAAGCATTATGATGGTTCAATGTAGAGACATGAGTAAATCATATAGTCAAATTAATGTGACAGTGATAACTGCATGTATCATGTAATAAAGCATTTGAGCTTGTTTAAATAGGTTCATATACAGATACAATCTTTCTTTTTATCTTTCTTTCTTCATGTATTTTCTTTAACATTTGGAAAAGAGAGAGGGACACAGAGTAGGCACAGGAGAGGAGGAGGGTGACTTTACCACTACACCATCTGTTGGCACACAAAACACTGTGAAGCTTTTCTAGAAATGGCTGAAAAAATGGAATGTGTGTCAAATTTGCATATGGGTCTTATGCCATTTCCTCTTCCTGTGTAGCAGGGTGTGGGACTGCTAAACAAGACAGAGGAGCTGGTCCTGCATGTCCAGACCAAAGAGGATCTCATCAGCAAGATTAGAGAGGAAATGGATCCTCTTATACAGACTGCCAGCAAGAACCTGGAGATGGTGGATGGCATCTATGAGGTGATTACATTTACTACAGTATTTGGTTTTATGACTTGAAATGCTGAGTATTTATTGGATTTTTCCAGAATTTATTGCAAATGTTTTTAACTGATCATGTGCTATCTTACTGTCTGACAGGTCACATTACATGTGACACCAGTTTACACTGCATGAGAGTCTTCGACCCCTTTGTGTTGCACGCTTTGTATTGCTTCCCCTGAGGTCATGTTGTATCTTTATCCTCTCCATCCTTTGTGTCTCTCTCTGAAGCTGAAAGCTCATGCTGAGGGAGCAAAGGTCATGGCTCTGTCATCCGTGGTGGCAGTGAAAGAGGTGGAGTCAGAAGCCATCACCCTGCACAGAGAACTAGAAGGTGAGCCTCTCTCTCTCTCTCTCTCTCTCTCTCCCTCTCTCTCTGTCTGTCTCTTCTCTGTCACTCTTGCATTATTATTTTTTATGATTTTTTTTTGGTGAACATCCAACTGAATTATTCCAGTCAAATTGAAATGTCAAATACTGACACGGTGAAAACAAACAGCAATTGACAAAACTGTTACTCTAATAAATGTGTCATCACAGTTTTAACGTTTTGCCCTACTTGTCATGCATTGAACGCAGCGATGATGTGGGAAATGTAATGAAGTGAAATGCTCTGACAATTTTTACAGGTTCAAGTTGATGAAGGAAATGTTGACTGTTTATGATTCGTGCAGAGAATGTCAAGTCATTTTGTGTTCCCAGAATTCTCACAGAACTGATAATAAAATTAAACAGAATAGGCAGAAGACAAATTCCTCATACAAAACCAGGCACTAGAAAATGAACCATTTGAATCATACATTTTTCAATACAATACGACCCGGTTTATATTGAATTCCTCTAAATCTCGCTACTCGTCATGCACCCCCTTAGACATGCAGAGAGAGTGGCCCCGTCGGGAGGCCCAGACCAAGGCTGCGGTGAGGAAGGAGAAGCCCCTGGAGGAAAAGGTTCTAGCTGACGTCAGGAAGAAGGTGAAACAGGTGGAGAAGATGCTGAAACCGGCTCTGGAGAACTCCAGCCTCTCCACCGCCACCGCTAAGGAGGCAGAGCACACGGCAAATGCTGTGGCGAAGGTCTGTGTGTCTCTAGATAATTAGCGCAGCTCCAGAGTCGGCTGCTTTGCATCTTTCCTCAGTCTCCTAAATGTTTTGTGCACAGGAGTCCAAGGCCATGCTGACCCAGGCCAAAATCACCAGAACTGCATCTGCCCAGCTTACCTCCCATATAGACACTGCTCTACAGCAGCTGGCTGAGAAGGAGACTCTGACTGCCGCTGCCCACTCCCAGCTCAGCTCAGAGGTACACAACTCAGCCATGTGCAGGTTCAAACACTAGCAGACAAGCATGTTGATCTCCAGACTATAGGAATCTGAAAGAATCTATGTCTGCTCATTCCCAGCCTGAGGTGTCCCTGGCCAATGTGAAGGAGGACATAGAAGCAGCCAAGCTCCAGTTAGAGGCCTATTCTGTTACACTGACTGAGCTCATCAGTAATATTGGTAAGTCACAGTTTACAATCATCTTACCTCTGGAGGATTTTCATTCTGGTCAGTTTTTAGTCCTCTATGTCTCATATAGTATCGTTAGAACCTAAATGTCAGATCACTAAAGAGTTCTGCACTTTTTAATGCCTCATTTAACATGGAAATATTTCCCAGATTTTGTATCCCCGTGGTAGTGTTTCAGCATGAACAGCGGGCATGTCTTCTGCTAACAGGGCCCAGCAGAGTTTGTTTGGGTCAAATGCAAGTGGGTTAAAATTATTCAACTGGATATAATTATCTGACGCATTCTTCTGAGTCCAGAACTATTTATAATGTATTGTACAATTTACATAAGTGACTAGGACAGCAGGGGCTCGGCACTTTGTGGTCAACATGTCACCATGCTGGAGAGCATAATGACCAAATCAATGTAATCAGGTCATTGGCTGATCCACTATGTGAATCACTGATATGGGGTTCCATCCACTCTGAGCACAACATGAACCTTGTTGACCATAATACTGTTGTTGGGCTCAAATCTGTTCTGCCATTCTATCTCAGTTCTATTGTGAAACTTGAGAACCATAATCTGAACAAGTGCTGAATACAGTGCACAGACGCGTTTATGTTAGTCTGCTTATTTTTGTTAATGTGGTTCTTGGTGTATATTGTTTGTCTTTGTGTTGTTAGGGATGTTGGAGTTGGTAAAAGATTGGTATTGTGACTGAAGTCTGAGATAGAAACAGAGATATTTTTTGGAAGTTGGCCTTTCAATGATATTATGAGTAGATATGAGAGAGAGACTAAGGGTTAGAAGGTAAGAATTGTGAAGACAGGGGCTATTGTTGTATGTTGTGATTGGAACTTTAGAAAATGATGTTTCTAGACTGAATGAACGTAAAGATACAGTGCCTTAGTATTAGTATGCCTCATTTTGTTTAATAAAGCACTACTGCATGCATCCCGTACTCAAAACATTCAAGCTTTACACCCTAAAAAAGAAATTACAGTAATAACAGGTCAGATAATTATAACGACAAAAAACGACCCAGGTGACACACATTCTGCAGCACATCACAGGGGAAAAGATTGAGAAATTTGTGACTACAGGAGTGTGTAGAGAGAGAGAAACTAAGAAAGAAAGCAAGCGAGAAAGAAGGAACATCGGAAGTCACATAAAACCTTGAACACAAAACTACCATCAACTGACCTGA
Organism: Centroberyx affinis; assembly: GCF_046629955.1. Taxonomy (NCBI): domain Eukaryota; kingdom Metazoa; phylum Chordata; class Actinopteri; order Beryciformes; family Berycidae; genus Centroberyx; species Centroberyx affinis. Next base: position 76,667 of record NW_027280680.1, on the reverse strand, counting down.
ACTGAAATCATGACCTATCTATGATTCATAAGATGTATAATACGGAGGCATATGCCTGTTTTCAAGAGCGAGATTTTGGATATCAAAAGATTGAAAGTCTCTGTCACTGGTTCATCTGCCTGACTCGTTTATGCCATTTCCAACCCTCAGAGCAGCAGTTTCAGTAGTTGTTAATGATGTGACAACAACTGAGATAAAGTGACCTCAAACACAGCAAGCCAAATGTTTGTCCTTACCCTCCTTACAGCTTAGTGCTCACAGATCAAGGGTTGTAGTTGATAATAATGCAAGACCAAATAAACGACCAGGGATTTAGAAAAATGGCACAAGATTTCCAATTAAACCTCACAAATCTGCGAAAGTATAGTGCCTAGTCCTTAGCGAGACACCCCCCCTGCGGGAAAAAGGGAAACTTCTGAAGTCCCTGTCCATGGTTTCTCTGTTCCTCCATCTGTCTTCTCTCTTGCATGTCTGGACCAGATGGGAAAGTGCCACTGGAGCGTTTTGACCACATCCTGAACGAGACGGCGCGCCGTCTGAGCATGCTCCGTGGCAGCGTGGAGAGCCCGGCGCTGGGTTGGAAGATCCAGACGTTGCATTCGGCAGCCAAGGAGCAGCAGAGCCGACTGTCCCACATTGAGCTGGACTTACAGGAAATCAGGGAGGAGAGGGACAGTCTGAGGGACATCACCTTGAACCTGCCTCAGTCCTGCCCCCAGGCCACAGGGACAGGCAAGGGCTAGGCGGGTGTTGGGGGATGAAGCCACCGATAAAACAGCTGAGCATCAAAAAGGTCTGGGGAGATTCTGATAATAACAGGGACTGCGGTTATCTTTTATTTCTGCCCTCTCTAGAAAAAAACAGTGATGTCCTTTCAAATTCCTCAGCGTTATTCCTCTTTCCACCTTTTGCCCCAAGGTACAATTTATTCCACCACCCTCGTACACACACACACACACACATTTGCACACACAGTTTCATCTGGCGCAACAGACTTAGCCTCTGTCTCCCACAGACTACGTCCTCTTGCTTCCCCCTCTTGGTGATTTTTTTTTCATTCATTTCATCCCCCTCTCTCTTTTGACCAACAACATCAGAAGTTTAATTTAACCGTGAATAATAACTAGTCATTCTGAGCTGCTGGAGTGCACTGTCAAGTTTAAAATAATGCTGATTTTCCTTTGTGGGGGTAGAAGGTGTGTCTGAGTGCTTCTCCAGAGTGACACATTCATTTACACTTGAGCTCTTTTTCATCAGCCTGGCTTAATTAACAATTAGTCCTTTTGGCCTCAATGGGGTTCAGGTCAGGCTTCAACAGCACACAACCTCTGTTAGGGATTCTTACAGCGCCTACCTCTGTTTTTTGTGGTCTCTCTGTTTTTCTTTCTCTCTCCCCTGTCTCTCACTATCAAACATCATCATCAACCATCATTTTCCTCAAATGAAAAAAAGAGATGGACAAAACAACTGGTCTTTGGTCACTGTTGGCTACACTGCCCGGCTCCTGGTGAACGAAAGAAAATATAAATATTCCATGGAAGAGCTCATGAAATGGCTTTGGCAAAATTATGCAAATTATACAGTTTTCTGTATTCATTAAAGCTCTCAAAGTAGAATTACTGATCTGGGATCAGAGTTAGTCTCTAACAATGAATATTATCATATAGACAAGTGGTTTGATCCACTAAATCAACACTCCTAATCTGGGAGTCTTTGCAAACACCATTGTGAACTTATATCCTTTGTGTGTCAATGCATAGCTCTGTGTGTGTGTGTGTGTGTGTGTGTGTGTGTGTGTGTGTGTGTGTGTGTGTGTGTGTGTGCAAGAAAGGGTGGGGGGAGAGTGGCAGAGATGTCTGAGAATTTAAATGACACATTTTTGTAATATGCTCTTGGTAACAAGGTAGTTCTGTGTACTTTCTTATTGGCAAACCCTGTGTTTGTTTCTATCTCAGCAACTGCAATAGCACACCTATACAACAGTACAGTGCCAGACGCTGGTTTTAAAGTTACCCCTTGATTGTAGTGCTTTACACCAATAAAACATTTTACAACATTTGTAGTCATTCATCTTCTTTTGAACACCAGGCAATCAATGACACTTGCACATATCTTGAAGTTTTATTTGACAAATCTAATGGTTGTGCACTACGCTTGCTAGTGTTGAATTAAAGGTGTCTACATTGCTTGGGTCAATAGAAACCTAGTTAGTCTCTACTGTGTAATGTGTGAGGTCTCATTCAGTTTTCTTTTAATTATTTTACTCTCTAGGTTTCTAATGCATCTGGTTCCGTGAAAAGGCTGCTATTCATAATTAATGAAATTGAGGAAACATTGAAATGGAAGCCATTTTTTTAGTGCTGCAATGTTATTATCTCTGTATAAACAATGTTAACATACCAACTGATGATAGCATGAAACAGAATACTTAACATAAGGCTCTCATCATACTGCTAGCCTTTATCTTAAAGGTACAGTACGCAATTGATGGAATTGCGCCCCTCATCGTCATTGCACCACAACCCTCTGTGCTTGAAAAGCTCGAAAGAGTTTTCTAATGATGAAGAGCTAGATACAGTCTTAGTACACTAGTAAGTGAACTTTTAAAGTCATTACCATGCTAGTTTAGGGCGGCCAGATGTTCCTCTCTGGATGTCATTAGTATTACCAGGGGGGGTCTGGTGACTGGTAATTTCTACCTCAGCACCACAAGAATTTTGTCCCATCCGGACAGGGCTATGTTCATTCCAGATGGGATTAGTATTGCATGATAATGCTGAATGTAGCCTAATTTAGTGCTGTTAACAATACAGAGTCTAACAGCCGCAACGTTGAATTTTGTGGAAGCGTCTCTGCCGGGAATCGAACTCTGGTCTCTCGCTTAAGAGTCTGCAGTCTAACTCCCTGTGGACCACGTGACCCAAAGTGGCGAACAGAGCGACGGACCGACAATACCATCAATAGTACCCCTGCTGTCGCGGGGCTAAAAAGTAATCCTACTGTAATGAGTTACTGAGTAAGGCTTTACCGCCCAGCACTGCTACTGAGTAAGTATTTCTGTAACCTATCACTGTTAGTATATGGCCAGCAACGTAATATATCATTGCTGTGGTTATGGTTGTTAAAAGTGGCTAGTGTTGCTGCTGATGGTAGCTAGTTAGCAGAGCTACTGCAATATGGGGATGTTCATGGTTTTTCCTGTCCCTTCCCAACCACACAAAAAGTGGCTATTGATCGGTTGTTGTGTATTGTAACGTTACATGCAATCATTATTGTGTTTGCATATTCAGTAGGCAAGCAGAAATGCTTGCTTTCTGTATGTGGATGTGACTGAAGCTAGCATTGATAGCCAGGTGCAATGATAGCATCAGTGCATGGACTGGAAATGTTTTGTCCTGTTTGGCACACAGGTAACATCTGTTGAACAATGACTCCATGAAGGGACTAGAAAAATTGCACAACTCCATATGCTTATTGCTGGAATTCCTATTCCTATTAGGCTACATTACTATAAGTATTATTATAAGTAGAAACCCTGTTGTAATTTCTGGAATTCGGATTAGCTCCACCTATGCTGCTTACATCCAACCAGAGCGTCGGTGCATTGATAAAATAAGATTTAAAGTTATTTTACCCAAAGCAATTTCAACATGATGGATCTTGTTTGTGTCAACCTAACATCGCGATATGTGCAGTGAATGCTTAAATCTATATCATTTGACATTTTCAGTGTTTCATGTCGTCCTCAAACACACATATACCTGCACATATACCTTTCATTTTCCCTTCCAGTGCATTGTGAACAACTCCAAATGCTTCTCAACTATAACTAGTCACATACTCACAACTACCCTATACAACTAGCTTACATATTCTTGTTTTAAATTAAAGACTCATGTTAACATTGCACACTGCACTTCTATTTCACCATCTTTTCCATAAGTGCTATGGATCTCTGCCAAAAGAATAACAGACTGCTTATCAGGGGAAATATGCACTCCTGCACCTCTCAATCTCACCTAGAAGACATTTTACATGGAAAACAGATTAGTCAATACATGGTTTGTCAACATTCATCTAACATTTCACCTGTGAGTTGGAGTAAAATTGCTCAGCATAACTGTAGCTCTGTACGCTCCAAACATTTCCCAATAGCAACCAGGTCATTCCCATCTCTTGTGGCTCTTCGCTGGCATGCAGCTATGTTTGTTATTTGGTTTTACATGTCAAATGTCCGTTTCCATATTATTTGCATGTTCCATTTTCAATCAAGCACTCATGTATTCTTTGCTCTGTACATCTGTAACCCCATACAACAAACTTCACTTAACAATCAAAGGAACCTGCCTGCCTGTAGGGATGGGTCCACACCATACCAGCAGTATTCATGGTTTAGTTCACTTAATTTACAATAGATTTTAATTGGCAGTCAGTGTGGTCAAATGCCATTCTTGCACATAGATTTTTATCTTGCCCCTCGGGGACTTTTCCAGATGAAAATTCTTCAGTCTCCAATTTTTCCTTTTGTTCTCACGAGAAGCCGGGAACCTCTTTACATATGAATGTCCTCAGGTGATGGATTTCTGGAAGATGGTTTCTGAGACACTCTCCTCTATTGTTGATAAATCCATTCCCTTGCTACCACAAGTGCTGCTACTTAACAGCTCAACCTTGGAGCTTTCCATATCACAGAAGTGGGGATTGCATGTAGATGGAAGCCTCCACATACATTGTACAAGCGAGAGTGGCTGCTGTCAGTCATGGATATAGTCTAGCACAGATCATAGATCAGCACTGCTCACTTTTTTGATTGCCTACAGACTCCTCATTGGGCATTGTTATTTTATATGTATATATGTATGCTGATTGGTACTGTTAAAAATAAAATTCTACATGAGTTTGCATTGTCTATTTAGCAGACCTTATTTTTCCATATGCACCGGTGTGTGTCCTACGCTCTCGGTGTGCCAGATATCTCACTCTTCCAAGAGCCAAGGAGTAATCAGCAGGCAGCAGAGCATTTCTTACTGTGCTCCATACCTTCTTAAGTATAGGGAGGAATAAACGCCTCCCTACAATTACGAAGGCAGGCTCCATTGAAATCTTCAAATCCAGACTCAAGACCAATCTTTTCTCGCTCTTGTACAACCAGCCCTAACTGGCCTTGCAAGTTTAGAGATGATTACATTTTATTTCCCAGGTTTGATTGCTGTGTGTGATTGCTTTCCTCTTTGGTGTTATTTCATTCTATGTACATTTTATTGTGAAGTTTTAGTCACTTCTGATTCTTGATATTAAGTGTATTGAGACAACTTTTCACCTTTGCACTTTAAATAAACTGGAACTTGATGTAGTGATTATATAGACTGCTGAAGGACCCACTTCAAGCCCCTGCCTCAGAAAGCATCTGCCCTGCTGAAGTGTCCTTGAGCAGGACACTGGATACCTAACAGGTTGTGAACAGAGTTTTCTGTCAGAACTTGTGGAAGGGAGAACCGACAAGTGAGGGGAGGACAGAGGGAGGAGGAGAAATAACGTTCATCTGACCAATCAAACCAGCTGCTTTTGTCATGAAATCTCTGGGACAGCAACATGGCCAAACAAAGTACACTACAGGCACATTTTTAGCAAACAAGATTGTTGGGAAAAGCATTTAGCATGTTATTTGATTCACATACAGTGCTAATGAAGGCAAGGTAGCAATTCAAGCAGCCATCGATAGCAGTATTTAGATGCAGTAATGCTTCTAAATAATGTTCTTCTTCATCTAACTGCACTTACAAAATGACTGATAAATAACAGTTTTTATGGTAACAGTGGCCTAAATCCATTAAGATGTAATAATCTCAAAATTGTAAACTTGTTATTGGATTATGAAAATGGATTAACAAGTTCATTCAATTTCTCTAGGTAACAGCCCTTGCTGATTACCTCTATGTTACTCATTTATCACTGCTCCTTTTTCTCTTATGTCTTTTTTCTTTTTTGATCATTTATTTTTAGCTCTTTAAAGGTTACCTTGTTAAATGTAAAGGGTATTATGGATAACACTAAAATAAATGGTCTTTTTTCTCTTTCTCTAAATGCAGTAATGCAAACGTAATTCGGAATTTTTGGAATCAAGATTAGTCCAAGCTTTAGTCTCTCCTTCATTTCTTAGTTACAGTTAAAGGTTTCTCATGAATCTGCTCCTCTGTCAGACCACATACTAGCGCCCCTATGCCTGCAAACATCTGGATCTCCTGGATGCTGGTAATTCAACAATTTGCTTTCAAAAGATAAATTTACAATATACAACACTTAGTAGATGATATCTATACAAATAGTGATGTAAACATGGAGAGACATGGGAATTTTTGTCAAATTTGAATTCAGAGAATTTGTTATTAAAGGTAAACTATGTAAGATTTTCACTTTAATCTAGCCTATAATCTTCTCAGTAGGTCTAAATATATGGTGGGAGAATGAACCTCTTTTCTATGCATTTCCTGTTTGGTTTGTTGTTGTCCCCTATATTCAGCTCAGTGTTAATTTTTCTGGATGGTGTTCTGTGTATTGCGAAATATGGTGGAGGAGCAGCCAGTCATCAGGCCCAAAAAACTCTGCCATTGGTAGAGCAGGGTCAAAAACAAGAATAAACTTTGGCATTGCTATTGAAAGAGGGAGGAACCTGAGACGCACCAAAGAATGAAAACTGGCCATTTTTCTCCAAGACAGGAAAGCGCAATTTAAGTTGCGTTTATTAGCTAGACTAATTGGTGTCTGGGAGACAAGTCTAGCCCTTGTAGCTAGATCTAAAATCTCATTTCCATTTCTCAGAACCAGGCTGTGCGGAGCTGTGCAGCGGTGAACCTGAAGAAGAGCAAAGCCCAGTTGGTTTGTAATGTGTTCCATTATATACAGAGCTAACAGGGCCAATGCTCTGGTTTGTTGCTATGCTTCACTGAGAAATGAAGAATCAAGGACTTATGTTTGGTGTAGTTTTACATTGTCTTCTGTATTCTCTTCTCATAAAAGATAGCGTTATCTCCCGTCAACTCTACTTATGATGATTATCTGGCCTAATCACTTAGATTATTCAAATTTTGAGTGCCTTTATCAATGTAATTAAAATTATATACAAAGATATTAATAGTTCTGTTATTCTAAATATAGACATCACAATTTTTTGAATTATTATCACTGTGTATTAAACAATGCAGATGTGAAAGGGATATCTTTATTTCCAAAACAACTGAAAATCTCTAAGCTAGTGGACTGTACATCAGATTCTCAATGCAGTTGAACTGGTTAATGTTTTTCCTAATGGATCTAGTTTAAAGCTTAATTTAGCTAAATGTGAAATTTTGGCTATATGACACAAATCAAAATAAATACAAAAGCATGCATGCCCTCTGTCAAGTACTTAGGAACATTACAAAGAATCTGCTGGCTAGGCAACACCTCCATTTTGTTTCCAGATTAAAGAAAGCCAGAATCCTTAACAATTGGCTACTAGGGATATAATGAGACATTGAGTTTGATACACAATACCGGGTTCACGGTTCAATGCTATCATGATATTTTGAGAAAAATCTGAATGAAGACAATTATGACAGAAAAAATCTTTGCATTTATGACCATAATCAGGATGACTACACATTTTTATAAGATAAATGTAAAACTTTGTAAGATCTCTTTAATGCCAGTTCAAACAAAGACCAAGATTTAGGACCAATTTTATCCCCAAATAATAATAATGTAAATGTCTGTGGAATCCACACCATATATCACCATATATCAGCAACTGGAATTTTGTCATTGTGGGGTTTAGTTTACACAACGCCTCCACTAGTTCTCACACAATACACAACAACTGTACTTATGAAAAATATGATTTATTTATTTCAACACACATTTAAAACCTAGGTGCCAGAATGAACAGATTGCATCTCCCGTCAACCTTCCCTCCTCCCACTCTGCTCTGACCTGATGTGTCACTCACTCCAGCTGTCTGGACACAGTGGGCAAGTAAAGAAAAGATACATACAAGGTGAATAAACAGGGTAGGGCTCACTAGAAACACCACTTCACACTAATACTGGCATGCTCTTAAAAGTCCCATATTTTTTTTTACCAACACAGTTCCCTGTGGCCTTTTTAAAAAAAAATGTCTGTAGAGTGTATAGTATAAAAACTCCCACTTAAATTCAGCTTTTGTACTGTGTGTTCCAGCCTCTCAGTGTCTCCATTGTAAAGAACAGGCTGTTTTCTGTGCATGTTGATCTTATGATAAACCACTGCTCTGATTGGCTAGAAAAGCTAGAAAATGAGACTCTGTGAGTGGGAGTGGTTATTCACCTTGGGGTGGTCAAATGCAGATTGTCAGCACTGAGTGAAGCCACTAAGGACTGCAAATCAAGGGCAAGGAAAGCAGTGTTGTACAATATGGGACCTTTAACCTACACACAGTGAATGTATACCACTACATACTAGATGCCGACCCCACCCACTCAGCTAGCCAATCTAGGACGGGCCCCACTGAGGAATAAGGAGAGACAAAAATGGAGGGAATCATTCACTCCCTTCTTTTATAAAATCAGTCTCTCATCCAATCTGGTAGCATTGTTGCCCACAGCCTCCACCTGCAGAGTATGGTTAGGTCTGGAACACTTCCATCCTCGCTCCCTTATACTCACCTGTCTTGGCCGTCACTGAGAGGAAAAAAGGCTTTCAGATAGCATACCAACTCAAATCAAGCCCATTCACTCATCAATTCAATGGTTGGGGTGGACACCTTCCTTACTGTGAGAAGGAGTAGCTAGTCCCTTCATCAAGCGCACATCTGCAGCTTGCCCGGTCGTGGCCCCACATAGCTGCACCTCTGTGTCACCCGCCTTCCAGCTGTACTTGTACTTTCTGGGTCCAGTTAACTACCTGGTGGAATAGAAAACCAGTAGGACCAAAACTGAGAACCAGTGTTAGTCAATGTTCTCTTACGCCTAAACTAAACGCCTTTGGATAAGTGAACAAAATGACCTAGTTGTACTTATTTTTTCCTTAAACAACTCAAGCTGTCTGAATTGGACCTCTATATGAATGCTCACCTTGGATTATGGCACAAGGGATAGTAACATCATATCCTGTTTATTGTATTGCGTCTTAAATCAATGATTTTTGATTGCCATAGTTAATTGCTTCTCACATTACGCATTCTAGCTTAGCCCTAGGCTAAAAATAGACACCAGGTTATTTTGGCCACACCACAGCCCTGTGTTTCTGTGTATAACCCTGAAAAGTCGGGTCTTAACCTGCTCCTGACCAGGGCCAGCTAGCCCCGGGCTAAAGTTGGGGTTAACCCACTTTAAAAGTATTTGTAAATGATCAACAAATATAAATAAGCATTATGGGCTGCTATTATAAAGGTACAACTGATGATTGCACTTAGTAAATGGTTAATAAGTGGTTTGTAAAACATAAATGAACATTATCGAGGCCCTTAAAATAAAGTTGCAACTAATGTTTACAATGCTCAGCTTTACAACAGGTTACTTCAATGGGGAAAGGCTATGTTTGAAATTATTTCTTATTTCTCTGTTCAGTCTTTTCAAATAATGATGGACTTGATGTTGTTTTTTGAGTTGTGTGTGCATGTAGGCTATATTTTGTCTATATTTTATTGACATTCACATTGCGAGCTCAGCATCTTAGCATGAAACTATGTCTCTTACTCTTATGATAATGAGGCTAGCATTGGTTAACTTACTACTGCAGCATTAGCTATTATACTGCCATCTGATTGTGTGAAGCAAATACCTCCTCAGCATTCAGCATCCCATATATTGCTGCTGTTGTATGAAAACTTTGTATCTCCAAAATGTCAACTTTTCAGGAAAAACAGACTTGTTTCTAACTTGACCGCCATGCACTTTTGACTTTATCCAATGGTTTGAAAGGGTTTTCTACGGCCAAGGGAATTTTCTCAACCATAGAGGAACATATAATCTTTCAGTTGAAGTTAAAACATGAAAATCACCAAAATTGGAGTTATGAGGTTTCCATATGACAGCAGCAATATTTAACAGTCTCTTATTCTAGGATGTAAGAGGAGACAGGGTTGGGTGTCACTGGGTTTATCAAGTGGGTACATCCCATGACATTTAACTTCATTGACTAGGCCCACAACACGTCTAGGGAGCTCATCAAGTTCTGGCATCCCAGTACCGCCCCCTTCACACGCATATGTCACTGTAAATTATAACAATACATCAGCATCTAAATAATTTCCAGAGAAACACTGATTCTTATTTCCCATTATAATTTTGTTATTGCTATTGCCTTTATTATTTAATTGACCATATTGTTGGAATTACTTTTGAGTTATTTTTTCTAGCCTTAAAATTTTTGTGACAGATTTACATGTGTTCTTGCCTTCCAAATATATTGCCACCACTGTCAGAGAGGCAATGGCAGTGTGAGTCAATGCTGCCCTCATGTGGTGTGCTGGTCTCTCAATATCAAAATAACACTAAATGTGGTTGGCTTAAATGGTTGTCTTTGTTGCAAATTGTTTCCATCTGCCTGTGGGTCACTGAGACTTTATATGTGTGGTTGGTGTGGCTTGTTTATGTATGATCTGACGATGGTATAATTACCAAAAGATTAGGAATGAATTCACAGTGCTGTTGCTAAGAATTGTTCTGGGTTTTCTTTAATCTGTAATGATTCAGTTAAAATTGTCTTATCTAAACTGGCAAATTCTAGTTCAGGCCATCACTTTGTATCCGTCTCCATTCCCCTCTCTACCAGCCCTTGTGTTGTCTCACCTCACACTGTCACAAACAACGAATCTCACAGCCCTCTCCCCTTCCATTCTTTGCTTATTTTCTCCATCAGACGCCTTCCTATCAGTTTCTACATTTTGTTGAAACTTTTCTCTCTCCTCTCTCCACTTCTCCCTCCCCTCCGTCCACCGAGGACTTTGTCACGAATGCGGGTCATTCCACTGAAACTGCACTGTCACTGAAGAACTCCACACTGCTAGAGCTCTTTCTTTCTTTCTTTCTTTCTTTCTTTCTTTCTTTCTTTCTTTCTTTCTTTCTCCTCAGCCCTCATCCTCAGTTACCTTTGACATTTTGAACCACTAGATGTTCATTGCCACCCTTGTGGATCCTGCCAGTTATTGAACCTGTCTCGCAAAGAACTGTGGCAGGCAAAACCTTTTAAGTCCCAAGTTGATACATTAATGAACACACTTTCTGCTGACTCAGATGGCACTGTTGCAACCCCCTTTGCATAGAAGTTCCCTTTATCCCATGAGCACTAAAGCCTCTTGAAACTTTTTGAAGACTGGTATAGAACATGATGTTACTGATGCATTTTTTGTTAAAGTTATCTCCAATGTTAAAGTACTAAGATAGTTGGTGATACCAGATCCTACAAGAAAATGGCTGTCAAAAATACAGTGTGTGCTTACATATTACCCCCCTTATATAATTTAATTAATTGTTTAAATCCAGTTCACCCAATCATATCCTTCCCAAGATACACAAAAGGCTATCAGACCCATTAGCAAAGGCATCAGCTGTCTTCAAGATCATTATGTGGACTTGTATTTATTAAACTCTGTTTCGATTGTATTCAATCTGTCTTGTCTTCATAACCTTCCAAATATTGACATTATGCCATGTTTTACATCAAGTCTTTATACAAACACACCACATCGGAGCTGCTTTGATTGTTCTGCCATTAGCCTTTTTGATTGTGATCCCTCCAAGGAAAAACGTCATCACAGAATAAGCTTCCTTTGTTGTGATATATAATAATTTAAGTTTTGCCGAAAATATATGAGCATATGGGTTCTACATTTGCTCATCACAATGTTAATATATTTGTTGTTTGTTTTTTGTTAAGAAGATATCAATTTGACTTATTTAGGATTTCATTTGAATCTTAAATAAATCCTAAATAAATAAAGGAAAGGTTCCACTTACTATAAATGAAGACCATAAAATGAGTCATCCGGTTACACAGTGGTGGAAAGTAACTAAGTACATTTACTCGAATACTGTACTTAAGTACAATTTAGAGGTACTTGTACTTTACTTGAGTATTTCCATTTTATGCTACTTAATACTTCTACTCCACTACATTTCAGAGGGAAATATTGTGCTTTTTACTCCACTACATTTATTTGACAGCTTTAGTTACTGACAGCTTTAGTTACTAGTTACTTTGCAGATTTAGATTATTAATATAAATTATAAATCAGCTAATAAATTATGATATATTTTTATAGGTTAAGTTACCCAGTAGTATATAAAATAATTAAAATTAGTTCCACCTTTACCAGCTGCAACATTAAAGTGATGAACACATTAATGCATCAATAATTATAGTCCAATAACATGATATATATGATTCTGAAATGGGCCATTCTGCATAATGACTACTTTTACTTTTGTTACTTTAAGTATATTTTGATGCTAATACTTTTGTACTTTGACTTAAGTAAGATTTTAAATGCAGGACTTTTACTTTTACACAGTGGTATTTCTACTTTTACTTAAGTCAAAGATCTGAATACTTCTTCCACCACTGCGGTTACATATATAACCAGTGCTTTGGTGTACTGAATCCACTGCCTTCAAAGTAGAAGGAGCAGCAAACAAATACAAAATGTCTTCAAAAACAAATGAATGAATGTGGATCTGTGTTTCTGAACTTGCTTGTAGCTGATGCTAGTTATTGCTGTTATTATGTGATAGTGGTGATGTGTTTGTTTCGGGTCCAATGTTTCCTGAATCATCATACCCTTAGTAATCTCCCCTGATTACTAATAAACAATTGTGTTCCTCCAAAATGTTTAGGCCTACATATAAGCTAAAATTTCATACTGTATTAGTGACTACCAGTCAAGTCAAGTAGAGTTTATTTGTATAGCCCTTAATTACACTTACAGTCTCAAAGGGCTTCAGAATGCCCACATTATGAAAAATAAATGAAAACGACCCCCCCCCCCCCCCCCAACCTTAGACCTTCAATAAAAACAAGTTAGAATTCCCACAAAATCCTTATTAGGGATAAAAAATGGAAGAAGCCTTGGGAAGGGCCTCAAGGAGAGGGATCCCCCTTCCAGGACGGCCAGGCGTGCAATGCCTGCTGAATGGCACTGAAAAAGTAAAAGTTACAGATAGAGAAATAAAGAATAGCCCATATTACAACAATGTTAAGCATTTTGGACATTTTTGAACATGTCATAAATGTATGGGCTCTGTGTGCTCGATACATATGTTGTTTTTTGTTGTTGTTGTTTTTTATTTTCAAATCTATTATTATTAACAGTTTTATCCCCAAAATTAAAATTGTTAATTGTTCTAAGAATGAACATTAATTCAACCATAATTGTGCAAAAGAATTGCTTGTGCGGACATTTTGTTTGGGATGGGTCTGCCCTATTTCTCATTATCTGAAATATGAAAATAAGATCTGGCTTTCTTGCCACTAATGTTTTGAAATGTATTGTAATATGCTGAAAAAAGCTTGTAATGTATTGCTAATTACTTTTTGAGATAGGTCTATTTTCCCATCTCTGCAGGTAGACTGGGTTGTACATGCAATTTTCTCATACGCCACTGGATGGTAAGCGAGAGCTGGAAGCATCCTAGTTTACTCCATGAGCACGTTTACTGATGAGGATGGTGCCTGGTCTACTGCCAGCCTGAGCTGTGTTAAGCCACTCAGAGAGAACCAGAATAATACCGGAACCTGGGCGATGTTGCCTTCAAAATAAAAGCATAAAATTCACTTTGGAAAAAAATAGGCGGATGATTTAACACGTAGCCTAGTAGGCTACTGGACCTTCTAATCTGTAGCCTTTTGGAGCAGTTGTGGCACAGATACGGGTTAAAATAGGCTTTTTTGCAATGTTTTGTGTTTAGTTGTTTCTTTATGTGTTTTTGGCATTGACAGCCATATATCTTTGTGCATTTGTACAGGCCTGTTATGGCTACTGTGGAAATTAAAGCCTTCCTGAGAGACAGATTTTGGTAACACTTTATAATAACCATCATTAATAAATGGTAAATTGATAGTTAATTAAACTTTAGTTAATAGTTATTTTACTGTTAACAAACAATGAAATGATCATTAATAATGTTTACTAATTATTAGTAATGCTATAATTTATGTTATTTTATCATTAGTTTGTGTAATATAAAATAATTTGTTTATAAATGATATATTGTATCATAGCTGATAAGAGACGGTAAAAAGGGTAAAAAGCTATGATACAATATATAATTTATAAACAAATGATTTTATATTACACAAACGAATGATAAAATAACATAAATTATAGCATTACTAATAATTAGTAAACATTATTAATGATCATTTCATTGTTTGTTAACAGTAAAATAACTATTAACTAAAGTTTAATTAACTATCAATTTACCATTTATTAATGATGGTTATTATAAAGTGTTACCCAGATTTTTTTATTGTTTCCACTTGGCTTCTTTGTAACACTGCAACACTGGGGGAACCTGGGTGATCATTGTAATCGGATAGGAGCAAACACACATTTTAATGTCAGGACATGGTGGTGTCAAGTGAAAGAGGCGATAATGGGTTTTATTTCGAAAGTTGTGACGGGAAATCTTACGCTTACCTGTGGCTGGCTTGACGCCGGCGCCGCTGCGCTCAGCCCGCTCAGCCCCGAGCCCAGCCCCCTTCAGAGAAGAGGACCAACCGCCTTGACCGGCAGCCACGGACGCCAGTCGCCCCGGAGATTTCTCACTTTGTGGATCTCTAGATCACAGGCAGAATTCGCGATGACTAACGTTACTCAAGGTATGTATAAAATGCCGGGCGGGTCTGAGTCTTTTCTGGGCATTTGCTTTCTCTGTGGCATGCTAACGGCGTAACGCCAACCTCCCGGTAAACGGTCGCTAGCCAAAGCTTAGAGTCTTTACAATGGAGCATCAGTAGGCCGGCTAGCGCACAAGCTAAGCCCGGCCACACTGATGATAATATTATTGGAATAACCTGATTTTCTTTCTGCAGGAGGGAAAGCCTTTGGACTATTAAAGGCCCAGCAAAGGGAAAGATTGGAAGAAATTAACAAGGTACGCCTGTTTTGTCATTTGATATAGTATCTCACGGGCATTTGAATTTAATGAGCACACATGCACTTGGCTTGGCATTGGCCCTGTCTTTGAGAGTGTGGTGACATTGATGATACAAGGCAATGGGATTTAGGTTAACTATATGGGAAAATGAACGTGTCTTGCTTGTGCCGTGAATAATTAATTCCCCTAGTGTAATACAACGGATCGCATTTTCGTGTGATGCACCCGATAGACCCACATTTTATGGCTTTCCACCTGCAATTGTGTGGCACTTGTTGAGTGGCTGCATGCTGTCACATCTGTGGCTCGGGGGACTATTCCCGGCTGACCCGACCGCATCGATCGGTTGTTGCTCATGCCTTAAATGCATGTGCAACCACGCTGTTTCTGTGGACCGCCTGTATTTTGAACCGCCTGTATTTTCTGTGCACGTATTCCCCAGACTGCAGCCGCTCGGCGGTAGCGATGGGGCCACGTACCTCTGCTAGTCCCGTTATCCCCTTGTGTCTCGACGGGAAACAGGTGTCTGGGACTGGGAGGCGGTACGTCTGAATGAGCTCTTTGTCTTTCTGGGCTGGGGTAGCGCGCCTCATACCGTTAGCTACCTCTGTAGTAGCTCCCACAGATGAACTAGATTCCTGTATCCTCTCTGTCCTGGTGGCTGCCTGCCTTGCCTGTCATCAGCTCTCTGCTCCGGCCACATGAATACCGCGGGGAGATAATCAGGTCGCGGCAAGAGGGCGGCCGGGAGCACCAGTGACATTTTTGTGCACAGTTGCAAGTACTCACTGTTCCCTAATGGAGATTACATTTATGCAGCTATGCAGTTATTTTTTTTGACATCCTTTACTTGGCATTAGAGAAATGAAAAGAGAAAAGGCTTCTCAAGCAGATAGGTGTGATGACAGGTGCAATGTCACTAGACGCAGAGTTTCTATTCAGTGACATAACCAACACAACCACATGGCATATGGAAGATGCTTTTATGCAAAAAGCCTTACATTAACATGAGTGCATACATTTTTCATGGGTGGGTCCTGTGGGAGCCTAACCCCTAATCCTGGCAGTGTTTACGCCATGTTTTACCCATTGAACTTGACAGGATTGGGTTGTTTTTTAATCAGTGAAAATTACTTTCTTTAGCTGATAAACAGTAAAGTAATTTGAATCTCCAATTAGATGAAGTATACACTGTGTTTGACCTCTGTATGATGAGACCTTGTTTGTAGATGCTGACAGACAGATTTCCTGCGTAGTAATAATAGAGCTGCATTTGTTCAAACATACTTGAGTGTTGAGAGAGACTGTAAGATACAGTGTGTTTGATAAAGGACATTCCTTTGTGTGGAGGTTGCGGTAGTGACTCAGCTGAGCTGAGTCAGGCGTCCTTGACAAACATCCAGTAGTGGCGTTTATCATGTTCATCCTTAATTACAAGCTTCACAGACACATACAGGCCAATTCTGAAAACAGCCTCATTTAACTCATATGCACTCTCATCTCAACATACATTATTCTCTCACTCCTTTCCTCTGAGATTGAAGTTATGACTCCCACATGGCAGATTGCTCCATTATAATTTCATTAGAGTAGCCTACATCTCTTCAGGCGTTTTTCCACTGTCTTCCCTCCACCCTGGTGAGGTGTTCCACTTTATGAACAGAGCCATAAGAACTGACAGTCAAGGGACATTTCAAGATTGTGATTCATCATCCTGAAGTTGAAGTTTTTCAATCCTCTGTCAGGATAGTATGAGATTAATATCCTTTTTAGGTTACCACAGTGTCAGCGCTGGTGACCTATTACATTTCTAGGGATTGCTATTGTTATTATTATTCTTATTATTGTTATGTATTCAGTCCAATAACTCAGGCATAGATTGTTTTCTTTTTTTCTGCCACACTGTCCTGGTGACTCATATCCTGGACACAAAGAATTGTACTGATTGGCCCATAGGGGGAGCTGTAGTAAGGCCCTGTTCAGACCAGATGCGCAACAGTATTGACTGCGTATAGCGTAGCCCGCTTCCTTTCGGCACCCATCTTTATTCACGGGAGTGAACACACCGGCCTCAGAGCAGAGCCACACTGACCTGCAGCGACAGTTATGACATCTAATCTGTTTTATCTGCCTACAGCATGCGGATTTCACAGAAATACACAATGAAAATACACTGTAGATGGTCATATTTGTGTCGTATCACCACAGAAGCACATACATAATTGATCAACCTACCTATGTCTTTACTATTGTTATTATTGATTAATCCATGTGCACTGATGTAAATTTGAAATGCAACAGCCATTGTAGGATTATCTGCTTTTGATTTGCCACTTGCCGTTTGAGAATTGGGTCTTTTATTGAATTGTCACAATAATAAATAAGAACAGATGTTTGGGTTTATTTATTTATTCATTCTTTCATTTTCCATACCCGCTTATTTCTATTGAGGGTCACAGGAGGGGGGCTGGAGCCGCTCCCAGCATGTAGGCTATCAGGCGGAAAGCAGGGAAACACTCTGGAAGGGTCACCAGTCCATCACAGGGCTAACACACACACACACACAGACAGACAAACACACTCACATTCACACCTATAGGCAATGTTAGAGTCAACAATTCACCTGACTTGTATGTCTTGGGGAATTGTGGCAGTAAACCACAGCACCCAGTTTACTCCCAGTCCCATAAATTTATAGTTTATTTATGTTGCTATTTAAATAGAGAGAGGCAGAGAGATGTGTAGGCTTGCCCAAAGATTGCCCAGTCACAAGTCATGACATTGGCTGAGAAAGATCCTAAACAAATAAACTTTGATGCGAGAGTCTCTGGAGAAATTGAAGAAGAATGGACAATATAAAGTGAATCCCTGAAGTGGAAAAGTAGAGTGAGCCATCAGCGTTGTCTCCACAAAGACAACATTAAAACAGATAAGTACAGCCTATTTTCATGGGGTCTCCCGATGCTTCTGGACGGTGCGTAGCTTCTGGCCTGAACAGCCAAGCTGCAACATGTGCGCTTAAATCCCCCAATTCATCAGTTATGCTTTTGGTCTGAACAAGCAGAGTTAGTCATAGAGATGTGAAACATGGTACAGGTATTTATCTGGACATGCTGAACATTTTTGCCTGTAGGACCCTTAATGTCTGCCATACATTTTGTCCTCCATTTTGGATTTTTTGAAAAAACTTTTGGCTCATGAACTGCAGGTTAGAATGACATGAGATTTGAAGAAAATACAGCTGTTTGAACTTCTGCTGTGTTAACAAACGCATTAATATCCACAATGCTGTGCGGGGCAATCAGGGAACTCGGTGCATTCTTTGCCATGCTGCCGTAGCCTGTTCATTGCTGCTAGCAGCTGTATTTGAGGCTTAGGCACACAACAATACTGGAATCTCAGCAAATTCTTTCATCATCAAGAACGAGGAAACAAACACAGGGGTCAAACACAGGGGTCAAACACTTTGACCCCTGAGTAATCTGTTAGTTAAAGGGGTTTCAGGCCCTCAGGTTTGTTCACTCTCTCCCCTTCTCCCTCCTTCCCAGGAGTACATGGAAGACCAGAAATACAGGGATGAAGACGACCTGCCTGAAAAACTGGAAGCTTTCAAAAGTAAGGAAGTATCCTCCTCTCAGATGTATCAGTATCCTCCCTCATATCAGGGAAATCCACAGGTGTTGTGTGTTGGTAGTGAAGCTCTGAACTAGCTACAGTCAGAACTCAACCATATGTCCACCAGTGTGGTTATTTCTATTTGTGGGAGTGTTGCTTTTTTTTTTTTACTTTCAACACTGAATATTTGTTTGTGAGTTGGCAATCTGCACACACACAAAAGTTTACAGCAGTTTGTTTTTCTCCTTTTGTGTGTGGGAGAGAAAGACAGACTGCTCTGATTTCTAAGTGGTTTGCAAGGCCAAGTCCTCCGTGGCCTTGGAGGAATGTGCTGGGGCGTTCCTCTGCTTGTTGTTACAATGCAGAACTTTGGGAGAACTTGTGGTTTCAGGGAATAGAAAAACACAGCTACCAGGAGCTGATTGAGGGAATATAATGGCATGACTTAGCAAAGAACTCTCCCCCATTCCTCTGATATTATTGCATACCATGTGTGTACAGGGTGTGAAGTATTTCTTTTCTTTGTCGTTTCTGTGGATGTTTGAGTTTGTGATTTGCCAGGCAGAGTAAAGTAACTCTATGTTTATTTTAATAGGAGGCATAAGTCTTGAAATGAGGAACATAGTTCCCGTGTCCTACTTACAGTCCTTGCTTGCTGGAGGAAATGGAGCAGCGGTATATAAACAGAAAGGGGGCCCAATAGTCAGGTCCTGAGAGGATAGCTGCTTTCTTCTTTCCCTAGGCTCCATGTTGTCCCAGTGACCTAGAGGTCAGTATCGAAACTCTCCCAAACAAATCATATCAATACTACTGAGGACCAAAAAATGACGAGCCATACTTCAATTTTTAAATTAGGGCTGCAACAGATATTTTGGTAAACGATTAATCTGGCATCTATTTTTTCAAATAACCAATCTGACGATTATTTAATCGTTGCAAAAAGAAAAATGAATCAAGCGGCTCAAAATTCAAAGCTTTATTGAGTTCTCATATCTTAAAAAAGTAAGATGGAGCGGATAAGAAGTTACACAGGCCAAGCAGTGCCTGTTTTAGTTGTCAAGACACATAGGATTGAGAACAGAAGTCAAGTTGTTTTAAAAATGAATGACAGAAACCTGAACTAAAGCTCTCATCTACCCTTAGGGTCAGTGTCTTGCAAATAGGATAGAAAATTAACTTTTTTTGTCCACTGGCCATAGTGGCAGGGGAAGTCATGGAATGCGTCATGAAATTAAACTATGTTATCAGTCAGATTGTGTTTTACAGAAAAGCTCCTCCAAATGATAGCTGAAGTAGTGGATAGTGGAGTAGATAAACTTACCATCAAAAGGCTAATGGGTGGTGTTCATTTTCCTTCTTGCAGATATGTGTCAGAGTTAACTCCTGACCATGGACTGCAAAGACTGAGAACCAACACAGATTATGTGCTTTTGTGAATCTCTGTCCCCAAGCTCCTTGTGAAAGTGAGAGAGCCAAACAAAAAATTGGCCTGGGGGCTGTTAAGTCGATGGCACTCTGTCATTTTGGGGCATCAGTTAATAAAGGAATGTAGGTCAGAGAGAAGGGTTGAAGACATCAGTGTTGCTGACTGATTTTCAGTGACTTTAGATGTTAACATGCGTGTGTGTGTGTGTGTGTGTGCGTGCGTGTGTGTGTGTGTGTGTGTGTGTGGAGGCCCACTCCTCAGAGTTTATGAACAGGGTTAGCATTGTCCCCTCCCACCCCCCATGGGTTCACACAGTTACACAGTTCCATAGCTAAAGCCCCTCTCTTTCTCCCTCCCAATACACACACAGAGGCTCCATTGTGAGAGAGGAAGAGTGAGCGTAATGTGACTAACTGAAGTGATCTTCTAGAGAGAGGAGAGTGGTAAAATTTGGGGAAAAGGGGAAAATGTCGGCCACAGGTTCTTCACTTCAGCAGCCACTTCAGAAGCCACTCAAGTACCATGTTGAGAATGTGCCTTTTTTCACTGAAACAGAATGGCATACAACTGCTGAAAATGAATTCTGCCAAAATCAGTTACTGTTCAAATGCAAAGCTCTCTGCCGCTTGTAAGGTTAGCTTGACAAGACAAGATACATCTAATCTGCTGGACAATCTGCTTCATTGTCTGTTGTTACTAGAAACAATTATGAATGACTGTTCAAAGCCTGTTTGCAGCTTATAAATTATAGCCTCATCTCTTCAAGATAATCCATCAGGCTGATATATTACATACGATATCACTGCCTTAAATTACTTTGTCATTTTTAAGTGTTTGGATTGCTCTGGTGACAGAATGATAATTAGCCTGCAACCCACGGCTTTACACACTTTGGATAGTTCAAGATGACAAATAAAATAGAGCTGCAAGCGGCCATTTGTGAATCCAAGCCCATGGGCCAAACACACACAGATGCCTGGGATATTACTATCTGCAGTATTGTAGGGATGGGACAATGTGGCAATCTCACGATTCGATTCACGATGTGGGATTCACGATTCAGCCACGATTCGATGTGATAAGTTAGATGAATACAAGTATAATTGTACAACATTGCCATTATTTATTTGATAAAACTGTAAATCTTTTTAGCAATGTATTTCTTGATATTAACCCTAGGGTGCTCAGGGTTGCCGTAGGTGGCGAAGCCCGTTTTATATTGTTACATCCTGGCTCAAGGAGGTAACAACGAGGGAGACAAAGCACAGCTTCAGAATGCCCAAATCAATTTATTATAAAGAATATAACTAAACACAACCATCTAAAGAGTGGGATGTGTAGTTCAGCAGCATCAGTGGTGAAGTGGGGTGCGTGGATGAGTGGAAAGTATGCTGGTGGTGTGGAAATCAAAAGACAGAACCAAGCAAAAACCAGGGCATCTTCATGGGGGGAGAGGCAGAGAGCAACTGCCAGGAGAAGCAGCCCTTTCAAGTCCTGTGCAGCAAATCTGGCTAACAATCCATCCAGATCTGTCCACCAGCTCCCCTCCTGAACATGGAAAAATACAAGGAAGGCAAAGCCAGTAGACAGAGTGGGTGGGGTCGTCACAATATCAAGTGCTGACTCCGCCTAACTGGGCCAGTTTCGGCATACGCCAGTGACAATTACAAGTGCACCCAATCATTGCGGTGCAAAACAAAACATCTTTTTCTGACACTTTTGGAGTCGTATGTTCCGATAAAGCCGCTTCATCAGAAAGAATAGAAAAGCAAATAATAAGTTAAGTAATAAATAATAAATTAATTAAACATTTATCTTATTAAATAATAAGATAAGTGTATATCACTTCTTTAATGATGCACAGCAGCAAAAAAAACGTGTTTCAGCCCTAGGCTTTCCTCAGTGTTACTGCTACATTGCTACATTGTTGGCACAATGTAGCACGACCAAATGTGACCTGACACATATCAGGTTCCAAATGTGTTTGTGAAGTGTGGTTGTTTTAAGGCAGAAAAAGCAGAAACATCATAACAAAAACTAGAAGTTTGGCGAAAATGTACCTAATCAGAAAAAAAAATTTCTGAAGAAAATCTGAATGTGCTTGCTGACAAAGCAACTGTGTGTGTGTGTGTGTGTACTGTATGTATTGTGTTGTATTTCAGGGTTCAAAGAGGTGACAAAAACCCAAAGACCTATTATAGCTAGGGGGCGTGCTTCCTCAAAGAGTGAGCATTTTGAAAATTAGTGTTTAAAAGCCCACCTGTCTATGTCAAGTTGAGGTCACTGCAAAATCATTCCATGGATAACTTTGGTTCAATGGATGAACAGTTTAAAACAAAAGGAATGAGCAGGAGAGGGTAAAACACAAAATGCAAATCACCGGTAGAGACGACAGTTGTCTTTGTCTTTGCGACTTGGACACATTGACACGCATCCATCAGTCCAGACAAGAAGCGACAGTCTGGCATGTGGGTGAGGGATGTAGACGGACAGAGAGGTGGAGAGAGCTGTGAGTATCAGTGTTTACGGCAGACATTTGTGAGGTAATGCCAACACCTGCTGGTCTGCTACACTATGCTCCTCCATACAAGTGAATAAAAATGAAAAAACTCAAAAACTATACAACAGATTGCATAGAAAAGTCATACCAATTTCCTCCACAATCAGCTGAATATTTAAAACCCAAGAATCAAAAATAAGCTTGAAATTATTTATCAAGCTATACTGTACAGTATAGGTCAAGGGTACACACACTGTCAAAGTATAGTTTTTTGTAAATTCCAATGAATATGACAAGAAGAAACTTTGCAATATTGCTTATATCCATTTGACTGTTTTTTAATAATGGCAGATTTGGTTTGGCAAGTATTATTGTATTGTCTGCATGACACCAGGCTTAGTGGGTTCAGATTTGATTATGAAACGGACCCGGTGCCGATGGAAAAAAGAAGTGAGATCATCACAATCGCCAACTCAAGTGTCTTTGTTGCCCCTCTTCTTGATTGCTGTTTGATCTTTCACACTCCTCCTCCCCCCCCCCTTGGCTCCTACCCTCCATTCGCTCTCTCTTGTCAACGCCACTCAGCTGCTCATCGCCTGCTTTCCTCTGACAGACACGCACACACAACACACACACACACACACACCTGTCATTATCAGCTGTTTGTGTGTTTCCTCTTGTCTGTGTCTTGTCTGTCTGTGTGTGTGTGTGTGTGTGTGTGAGGGTGAGATCACCATACAGTATGTGTTAACAGTTTGCTGACACGTGAGATACAAGCTCTGGGGTTTGGTGTTGATGGAAAAAATTGTATGAAGGGATGTGGAGGGTGAGTTCATAATAAATTGCTACTGTTTAGTATGCTGACAACGTCTCGTGTGTGTTTGTTTTGCAGATAAATATGCTGAGTTTGACCTGAATGACCAAGGAGAGATTGGTGAGTAATAGCCAGCACCGAAACACCAGCTGCACAACAGCACCCCAGCCAAAACAACTGTCACTTGACCTGTGTGTGTGTGTGTGTGTGTGTAGTACCGATATGAGAGAACGGTAATTAAAACTGTGCGTGTTGTCAGATTAGTGTGAGCAGAGGGTCTGAACAGGCTCGAGTGTCACTGTTGTGTCCCATATGTAAGGTGAGACCATGTTCTACAGCAGTGTGAATGCCCTATGGTCCTTAAGCAGATGTGAGGCGAACAGTAGTGAGGAAATCAGACAACAGATACAGTGTGTCTTAAACTTAACTTAAAGTCTTAATAAAGTTGCAGTGCCTGGTAAGAAATCAGCCCAGTTATGCAGACTTACATTCTGAGAAATCTACACTTGTTTTCATTTCACATTTCAGCTGCAAAATTGGTCTTATATTTTCTTCTGACATTAAAACAGTCTGCGTTGTGTGTTTTTCCACTGAAGAAGAAATGGTTATTTGGATGGTTCATATTCCCGGGTCTGAGCATGGATCTAATTGCCATACGTTGTGTCAGATATCATGGGCCTGAAGCGGATGATGGAGAAGCTGGGGGTTCCCAAAACTCACTTGGAGCTGAAGAAGATGATCGCGGAGGTGGACAGCGACAACAGCGGCACCATCAACTATCGGAACTTTGTCAAGATGATGCTGGGCAAGCGCTCAGCGGTGTTCAAACTGTAAGTGAACCTCCGTGTGTGTGTGTGGTGTGTGTGGGGGGGTTTATTTTTATTTATTGCTGACTTTGTACCTGTCACACATCTGCTGCGTCATTGCTTGTGTGACATCTTTTGTTTGTACGTGTGCATGTAAGAGTGAACTCCATCATTATCCTTGTATTCAGCAGTGTGTGTGTGTGTGTGTGTGTGTGTGTGTGTGTGTTCACATGTTTGAGAATATAAATCCATGTTGTGCTGCGTCAGCCAGTTGTGTTATCCATCAGCAGGGGTTCTGGGATGACCAGCGCTGATGTCACCGCTACCCAGATGTAGCATTAGCCTTTAGTCACCATGGCAACAAAATCCATTTATATAGCCTATCCTTAGTCAGACCCATCCTTATCCTTAGTTGGGATCATGTGCTTAATTAAGATAATAGGCTGATTATTTAACCACAGACGATCACTTGGGAATGGTGAAAAGACCAAAACTTATCAGATTCTTTTAAAGGAATTCCACTTTCACATGAAAAAAAAATAAAAATAAATATATATATACATATATATTGTGACCTTTATTCAAATGTCCTTGGAGGAAAGAGGCACACATTTTTGCTGTCTGCTGGTTTGAAATGGGCAAGTGTGTTAGCTGTGTAAGCCCTTTAAAGCAGCCAGGGCCGGGCCGGGCTGTAGAAGCCATAGGGCTGGCTAGTGCTCAGTGTTTTGGTTGTAGCATGTCAACTCTGCTGGACTATGCTGACTGGACCCTTTTCTAGACAAATCTCCTCATAATCCCAAATACACTAATCAGCGGAGAAAATGCCAACTTTTTCTCCTTTGCCCCTCAACCATTATTCCATCTCTCGTAGTCCCTAATCCGTCTCTTCCCCTCTGACTCGCTCGTCCCCTTTTTTCTTGATAGCTTGCATTCTGGTAAGAGTCACCATATTCCTGAAGAACTTGATGTGTGTAATTCTCATTAGCCTATGCTGCCTGAGGGGAGGGGTTCATCAGTGTTCATATTTTGTTTGTGTTTCAGTATCCCTGTAAAGATTCTCTAATCTAAACAGAAACTGAAACTGAAAATCTAAACTGTGTGAATTATGTGCCTTGTTGTAGCTAAGGAATGGTGACTGAGATTGATTTTTCATTAGTAGCTTGTTGGAAGAGCTTGTTCCCTTTTAAAAAAAAAAAAAAAATCCCACTCTACAGATGGTTATAGAATTAGTCACTTTTCAAATAAGGAATGTTTCTTTCATTGAAATATTATGTCGATGCCTTTGCCTTGACTGTTGACACAAACTGATATAACCACACTTTTCTTTTGCTTCAGTGACAAAAGAATCTCCCACAGAAGCAAAAGAAAAAAACAGGTTTCAAAACAGAAAAAAAATACCTTTTTTAGAGTAACTTATATAGGCTTGATACCGTTTTTTTTCCCTAGCCTATTCTCACTGCAGCTTTTAATGTATGCATCGCCTTATAACAAGGCTGCAAAGGTCTACAACGCATCTCTTGTGTTCTGTCGGTTTGCTCTGGGGAGAGAGAAGAGATGGGAGAGAGAGGGTGGGGGTGCAGACCAGCTCTGGAGCGGGGTTATTCGGATTGTTTGGCAGAGGAACAATTGATTTAGTAGCAATTAGAGGAAAATAATTTGGGTCAGTCCCACAACTGGGCTTGGTCCGTGAAAAGCCAAGCTCTGGCCTTTTTAGTTTGCCATTTTAGCGCCTGTACTGACTAAACACACTTATTAGGCCAATACACAGTCACATGAACACACATACACAGTCACAGCAGTTTGACCGTGCTTTTAATCTGACAGTTAGGTCTCGCAGAGCTTAATAAACTTCATCCTACAGAATTGTTTACATTCAGCATAGATGGATTAAGGATACAAGTTAGATGTAGGGCAAGTCATTTGTACTGATGGCTACCTTAGCTGATGATTGTCTTCCACTTGTCAACATTCTGTTTTAGTTTTTCCTCAACCATCTAATTAAATTATTTGATCAGAATTGAGGAATGATAGATAAAATCACAAATGTATGTTTTTTGTAGTCCAAAATAATGTGCATGCGTGTGTGTGCATTTTTAATCAGTCAGTGCTCACCTTTGTGCAGATATAGGAAGAGGCATTTCAATATGCACAGAGCAACAAGATTAAGTCAATTAACAACCAGATCTATTCAGCTTTTTCTGTTGAATTGACTGAACTGAGTCAGCTATGGTATGGCTGATTGCTGTCAGAGGTGAACCGACTGACGAGCTCCAGCGTTGGGGAGTAGAGGGAGGAGCAGTAGTGTGAGTAGACAGGGAATGGGAGTGGTTGCCAGGGAGACATGTGCCAGAGTTTGAGTTGCCGAGCGCCGGTTTCATCCATGGGATCAGTGCTCCTTATGGGCTTAGGGGAGCTTTGCAGAGGTTTTCCAAAAAAGGAAATTAAAGACGGGCATTCGCTCTGAATAGCTCTTGTCCGATCCCTTACTCTACTGTGTGCAACCTACACCACTATTCTCCCTCCGTCCCTTTGTGTTGTTCCTTGGCTCTTTCACTCGCTGCGCGGCCAGTTCATACCCCGACTGCAGCTCCGGCACTCTGCATCTCTCACTAGCCGCTTATCCTTCCTCACTCACACATCCTTTCACGGTTTTACACTTTCCTCCGTCTTTTATTCCCTGCTCTTTTACACTATCCCAATGTTCAGTTTTCCTAATCTACTTTTTTCCTATCTATTTCATGCCCCTCCCCCTTTCATCTGCCCAAATCCCTTATCCCTCTCTCTGTCACTCTGCAGTAGTATCCAGTCAGGACCCATAAGCCCCTTGTTAACGCTTAGCCTCTATGGATGCCTGTTGTTGTTGGACATTGAATGGAGATGACAACAAACTTAGATTCGCTGCTGCCCTGATAGAGGCTAATTCTGAAGACATTTTCTAACGTTGCAGTGCCATCATTTAGGTTCTTACTCTCCTTGTAACAGATTTTCTTAGTTACATGATCATCTTTTGTGTATTATTCATTGGTGCCCTTTATTTTAAGAGAATTGCCAATGTGTGAAACTTTTTGTAATATTGCATTATTTCTCTCTCTCCCCAGCGTGCTGATGTTTGAGGACAAGGCCAATGGGTCCAGCTGTAAGCCGGACGGGCCCCCTCCAAAGCGGGACATTGCTAGCCTGCCATAAGCCCAGGTGTCAGCCTCCAGACTACTGTTGGGGCATAGGGACCATCGGTGGGCCCTCGCTTCCGGGCCGTAGCCCTCATCAGGGGGACGTGTGTACATAGCCTTACCAAGTGTCTAATGTCAGGACACCAAGAGAACCATAGGTGTCTGAGAAATACAGCCTCCTCTGTGGTGTGTGGAAGAGGAGGAAGACTCGTTTAACTATATATATTTGCTGTGAAAAGACAAATGTTGAGGCAGATTAGCTTTTTTTATGACAAGTACATGTATATATTTATATTGATGATGACTACAATGAGAAGCTGCATATTTTTACTTAGTCTTCACACTCGTAACCTTTGCGATAACTGTGGAATTGAGCCGTTCTCTTAAAATGTGCAGTGTTGTATTAGCGTGGGACCAGTGATCGAGGATGTGATTTTGTGATTTACTGACTGTGTGTGCAAGGTGTAGTCTGTTGTCTGGAAGACTGTGCCCACAACACACTAAGTGATGTTTGACTGTGAATGATGTTGTTCATCTTGTTTTTTTCCATAATTGAAATGTAGCATTGATAGTTGTACGTGTAACCGGCTTGATGAATTGAATTTTGTAGTGAGGGTTTCATGGTTATGTTTTAAGGGAAAACTGTTATCTGCTTTGACCTGCTAGAGAGAAACTCAAAACCTTCACAGCTTATTTTTCACACTGTCGCTCGCTGTGGCCCTTATTTTGCTTTTGGGACACTTTCATTTTAATGGTGTGAGAGTGGCACGCTTTTGGAGAAGCACAAGAAAAAGAAAGCACAGTTTTTTCAATATATTTTTTACACTGTCCTCAGTTGTCTCACAAGGACTCCTGCCAGGCTAAGCTTGGTCGATGTCTCACTTTAGATCAGGTGCCAGAGATTTAAGGCCTGCCCCAATTCCTCTGGGTCCATAGTCATCAGCCCTCTGCGCAGTAGTACTGATCTCGGATCAGTAAGCAGGTCATCGTGACCACCTCATTAGTCATGATCTGAAAGGCATTTTTTGTAGATGAGGACACTGTAATGCGTATTATATACCCACCCTGGAGTGGAAATATTTAATTAGAATGAGAGATCATGTTGGTGGGACTCTCAGTATCAGTATGTGGCTTGTCGATCAACAGTAAGTTTTAGATCAGCAGTTTTAAATCTGTAGGGTTCAGCACATAATTTTGGAAGGAGTGTGATTTTAAGGTGCACAGATAAATGTAAAAACTCTTAAGAGCATTTCAAACTCACATAATACTACATACAATCATATTCTTTCCAAGTGCCTAAACATGCAGATACTGTAGAACTAAAAACACTCACTGATTGGGAAAGGAGGGAGTGCACACAAGTGTTCAGTTTAAGCAATCCTTTTATTTTACTATTTCCAAGTTAACATGAAATAATATTCTTTGGTATTTGGTAAGATAGTTTTAATGGTGTTTGTTGAATCATGTTGATATGGTGTTTCGTCCCCAATATTCTGAATAAGTGGAGTTGACAAATGGTGAGTTGTTTTTTTAAAAAACGTAGTTGATATTTTTTTCCCTTGTCTTACCATCTTGTTTATGTCACAAACTCTTAACTGTTGATTTGACTGTTAAGTTCTTGTTATTCTTATTGTCTGTCTTTAATTTCTCTGTCTTGGTTGCATCTTCTCTCCCCCGTAATTTGTTTTTCCATCCATCCACCTCTATCAAACTGGGTTCATTTTCCTGTGAATTCTGTGATTTGTGCCTCAGAGTTTGTCTTTAATTAATTTTTTCCTGTAACTCACACACTATATGGAGTATGAAATGGTATTTTAATTCACTTAACATGTTTTAAACCATTTTGTTATTTTGTTGCTAGTTTGATAAAGATTTGAGGTCTTTTAGTGTTATTTAGCCATCATTACGATGCACACTGTTTTGCAAACACCAAAGGAAATAAAGTTCTTCTTACACCGGGCCTCTTTATTTTGAATGGTTTATTGTGGTAATGTCCTCTAGTAAACTCTAACTCCACCCATAGTTTTTGATGTAACAGGAGATTAAATAATTTCTTGAGTGAAATTTAGTCATAGATGCTGCAATGCCATTTAACACAGGCACCCTGTCTTGTGCATTGAAGTGTGAATGGCCTCGGCTCGAAGAGAGTTCCACAGTCTTGGCCAGTACAGTAGGGAGATTTTCATTGAAGAGAGCACATGTGAAAGACTCACACTGGACCACAGCCTGCCATCAGTACTGATCAATGGAATGGCACACAGCTGCTACACATAAACAGATTCAGGTAAATCATGGCAAATGTAAACCTATGCATGGTCAATTTAGCAATCAAACAAACCTTAGTCTTACCTCTGCATACTCATCTCACTTGGCCGTTCCTTCACATGCACAGAGATAAAAGATGTGTGGATTTTGTGTGAAGTAGTTGAGTTGTTTGGTTTCAGTGTATTAGTGTCTGCATTCCCTGTTAGCGCTTTCTCCTTAACTTCATACTGGAGAATGTAAACTGCTTAGTGTACATGCAGCCATCTGCATGTCATCGTCAGGTGAAAAACCTTGTATCTCCAAAATGTTAACTTTTCAGGAACTAAAAAAAAAAGCCTTGTTTTAGCTTGATCACAGTGCATATTTGACTTTATCCTGTGGATTTTCTTTTGGTTTCATAAGCCCAAGAGGTCAGAGAATGTTCTCAACCCTCTGAAGAGCATGTAATTCTTCAACTGAAGTGAAAACATTAAAATCACCAAAACTTTAAAAAAGTTACATGGTTTTCACGGGACAACAGCGGTATGCTATTGAACAAATAGCTGTTTACACAGTAAATTCCTTATACAGTTTTGAATGTTTTACTTTACTGTTATTTTATTCTACCTATATATGCCCTTCATATCACATTGCAGTGGGGAAGAGGAGAGAAACTCTGCTTGGGTATGGAATAGTGTAGTAAGCAATACTTTAATAAGCACACTAACAAGCGGATCCAGCAGGATTATAATAAGCACCTCTGTAATTAAAATGATAATCACTCTTCCATGCAACAAACTGTCAGAGGCTTGTGCAGATGCAGTGGAAGTTTCTCAGAGGCAGCGCTGGGATCCTGTAAAACCCATCCAGCTTATGATGAGGACCCTGACCCTGGGGCCCTTTTTAGGTCTATTTTCCCCACTGTTTTCCTTTTATCCAACCTCTCTGACATCCTTCAAAACACTTCTCAAGATCAAATTAATTGTATAGCCTGCCCTTTGTATTATATCTATCTCTCTCCAACAGATGAATCTTTATTAGCACAAGCCGTACTGATACAATGTCTAACACTTTTCAAAGATGCTAAACACTTGTGTTCAATCACTTGTGAGCAGACTGGAGCCTAGAGGAACAGACTGAACATTTCAGATCTCAAATATCAGCTGTGTGAGTTGAAAGCTGGTCTCATCTCATTCAGGCTTCTCACAACATTCCCCTCACATTCCCATCTCACTCTATTTTTATCTCTTTTCTTCTTCTGTGTATGTTTGTGTGATGCAAACTTCACACAGGCTGATGAGCTTCAGCATAATTAGAAAAACAACTGAAGAGGCGTGTGTATATGCAGGGAAGCAGTAGCTTAGAAGTTCTTACACTGAATTGCTCATCATTTTTAATTACACAGCATCTTTCATCCTTGATCACTTCCTTTTAAAACAGTCACCATCAGCACCGCAGTGGTGTGGGATAATTAGGGTTCAGTTGTGCCCAGTGGATTCAGGATATACACAGTTTCTTTATCTTTTATCAGGCGCTAATTTTTGCTAATCCAAGACTAGTACTCCAGATGGCTATAGCATTCTGTATTGGATAATGGCCCCTGGCTGAGATAGACATAATGAATGAGCCACTGCAGTGCATCCTAGGGCTTATCTGTTTAGCAGTGGCCTTTGTGTGCGTGCATCAGCCTCTCCATAAGCTGCCTCTTGTAGAGACGTCGCCATCTACTGGTCACCCAAAGTCAGGAGGTCAGAAGTGTGTCAGAGCTGTCTAAAGCTCATTGCTCATTAAATATTTGACTAGTTATATGAAAGGCATAAGTCCTGATCCACCTTGAGACTCATCTCCTCATTAAGATCAGCAGCAGCAGATCACTATACTACACCGAGATAGGCTTACCAAAAATCAACAAGTTTCAGCCAAAAAGTCAAGAACTTTTCAAGTACAGAAACTACAGAAAATATCACACAAGTATAGTGAAGCCCCATTTCCAAACCTCAGGTGAAAACAAAATATCTTCCTTGAAATATCATACATTTTGAGATACAAGGACATCTAGTGGTACAAAAAAGTAAAAGCAGCAAATGACATGTAATTCAACATACAACAAGCATTTTTTAGTGTGTTCATTGAGTATATAAAAGCAGATGAGTTTGACAATTTATCCTCTGACAACCACTCACACAAGTGGGATGATGAAGAAAAAGAACAGAGGAGGCTTAGTGGTCCCATCTCCTGGATGTGTGGCTGTGGTCATGGCCACAGCGAGGACCATTCGGAGAATGAGGAGCATGCACTCTGAGGAAGATGTGTCATCCAACCAGGGTTCTCCTAGCTGTGCATCCAGGACATCTTCAACCTTGGAGAGCACCTCCTGGAAACACAGCATGGAATTGACAACCATTCATTTGCTCTCATGGATCTACTTGTGGAGATACTGTACACACTGTGAACCCTTGCTGTAAAAGCTATGGTTAATTACTTCAGAATGCCCAATACAATACCTTAAAACCACTATACAGTAGAAAACTGTAACATGCACTGCATCATGGTAATTTTCTTATAAATTACAGGAAATTACTGTAAATGTTAAAAATCCGGTAGGATGCTTTTTCATAACAACAGTAACATTACTAGCCTTAGGATATCAAAATCAATAGCACATGTAATAATGTCATTCTTTAATATAAATTGATCTATATTCACAATTTAAATAAATTCTGAAGTTGAATTCAATTATTGGTTGACCACCATCAGAAAAAGAGCGGAGAACTTGTCAACTTTCAGACTTAGTAGCCAGTTGCCGAACAGTTCCGATGCAAAATAATTTTATTGAATAGACCTATTACCACATCGTTGGCCTGAAATAGGCTAAAATTATTTTGCATTGGAGCTATGTGTGCAGCAAGTTCTCCTTGGCCAGCACCTCACCAATGCAGGTGCACGATTTAGCCCCCTCCCCCTTTCCCGTCTTGAACTGTCAACTTTCAAACAAAGCAAGAGCAGAATCTTTTTTCCAGACGAGGACATAGTAGTACAACAAGGCAAGGTGCTCAATATATTACTTAATTCTAACCATTAACGCGACAATAAAACTTTATTTTAGTTAGCTGTAGCGTTAAAATCTGGGGCAGTGTTGACACAGTTAGTCATTGGCTATATTAGACATGAAGGACACTGACCGTGTTCACGCAACTGATGACCAGTGAAAGAGAAAGATGCCGAACCTGCATGCCAGCTCCAAAGAAATGGTAATGCCTTACAAATGGAAGACTTGGGGGGTGAACAAGTGTTTTGCTGTCATTTGTGCTCGATGTACTCGTTTTCCCCCATTCAAACGCTTCGTGTGAACGTGTTTTCTCAAAAGTGAACTTGATCACAACAAAGGCTCAGAACAGGCTTATCACAGACACTGTGAATGGACTCATGCACACATCATAATGTGTGAAGATAGCCGATGGAGGCTAAAATTCATACATAAACCATAAACCAAACATAAACAGTGCTGCGCTCAATGATTGCATCCAATTTTTACAAAAAGAAAGGACCCTTAACCTCAGCTACACTCGAGGCTTCGGTGACAGACGGCAATTTGAAGCCGGAGGTCGAATTTAACTATTAGGTAAGTTTAGCAATATTGTTATTTTATAGTAGGGGTGGCGTTACATTGAGCTCTTCTTTGTGTTTGCTATTAATCCCCTTAATATATACAATATTTTTGTCTTGTTATTAAGGAATGGTAAGCTATTCTTTAAATTTCTGTGACTGATCTCACAGAAAAACGTGAAATGACCACGACATGTTAACAGCAAATTATGTGTTGGTGGAACGTAGTGTGAAATTTACGTTGTACCTGCACAAAACGGTTACGTGATAGAGACATGACTATAAACAGGAACTAGTGTGATATTGAGGCCAGTGAGGGTATGAAGCCTTCGATGTCAGCGACTGAGGTTCGATTCCCAGCGTTTTCAAAGGACATTTCAACCATAATCACATTATCATTTTTAACGAACATTTTTTTTTACATAAACCATGACCAAACCATTTCCCTAACCTTAACCAAGTTGTTTAATAGTTGCCTAAATTTAACTGTTAACCAACCTTTGGGACGTATTTCAATTCGTGGTGGAGGAACGTATTTAAATTTGTGGTTGAGGAACGTATTTAGATTTGTGGTTGAGGAACGTATTTAAATTTATTGCGGGAGAACGTGATTCAATTTGTGGTGGAGAAACGTAATTTTTCAATAATATGTGTCCACAGAATGTAAATCGCTGTTTTAGAGTTTGTGTTCATTTCACGTATTTGTGTGAGATCATGTTGTATTCTGTCAGGGTTAGGCTATGTATTGGACTAGTTCTGACTGTGTGGATAGTATTGGTTACTGGAAATTGGAATGATCTCAGCTGAACCAAAGATAGTGCAGCACGTTCAAAGTTTGCAAATGTTTTGCTACGGTGCAAAACATTTTCCAGTTGAACGATATGTTTGCTCATAAAACATGGCTAACGCTACCGCTAGCAGCCAGAAACGTTAGCAACATGGCTAAAGCTACCACCAGCAGCCTGCTACTGTCCAAACTACTACCGTCCAAAGCAAGAAACAATTTTTTTTTTACTGGGGATAGTTAATATAGAACCTCCTTGGGGATAGCTACCGGACCTCTGTTGGTTGCGCAATGGATGACGCACTTCCTTTGTGCTGTGAGTCGAGCCTTCCTTGTCCCGGGAGATCGTGCCCGGTGGCAGACAGAATTGCATAGTGAAAGCGAGGCTTATAGGGAACCAATCTAAACGCCGATGGTGTCATTATTCTATAGCCGTTACACTGTGCAATCATCATTTACTTCATAATGATAAGTTAAAGCAAAAAAATTGTCTATAGAGTCTTTAGGCTATTATATGCATAGGCTTATAATCAGATCAAAATCAGCATATTAACCATAACACAGAAGTCTGTCTTTCAAGAAAAAGGGATATGAGACGTTTTTAGCCAGATATTTTTAAGTATGTTATGTACAGTAGTAGATTTGTAGGCCTAACATGCATGACTAACGTTATGCCTATCTTGCATGAATTTAACAATGATTTTCATACAATCATACTAATTGGGATTCATGTTGATAAATATGAGTGGGCAGGAGGGTGAGCAACCATTCTCAATGTGACAACCATTTCGTTTCACTTTTGTGACTGGTAACCTATATTCCTTTTTTATTTCAATTCCAACCTTGGTGATGAAGCAATATTTTTCACCGGGTTGTCCACGTTTATATAGCCTGCATGCAACAATACGGTCAGAACGCACGGGGAAAAGTATCTAAGATGCGCTTTTAGTAGTCCATCTTCGGAACATTGTAGTTTCACCCATGGATGTATTAAACTATGGATGAGGCATTCAAAGATGGCGGCCCATTCATTCCAATGAAAGTTGCTCACCCAGCGCATACGCCAAAAAAGTTTCTACGACTCCTACTTCCGTGGCCGACAGCACCTGTGCAATAGAGTTTTTCTTGGCCCCGCCTATTCCACATGAACAAGTCAAGTGCCGTTCTCGTAGCAACTGTGACGACGGCGTGTTCATGTGCAGCTTTCTAGGTTCTAGGTTCTGATTGACTGTTGCTGCTGCAGACTCAGCTCCTCGGGGAAACCATCGTCCAGGTATGACTCTATCATTTATTCAATCACAGAACATTTGCTTTATTTGTATAAATCTTACATCCGATGTGAAGTGATTCAGTCTGGATAAAGTTGAGCTAAGCTAACGTTGGTAATAACCGTTAGCATAACAAGACGGAGTCAGCTAACACATCCATGGGTTAACATCAGACAAGTTAACTCAGTTAAAGATAGAAATGTTGGTTAGATCATAGACTAAACTTTGCATTTGTGATTTATGCTCCACTCGTGTTGCTCCACTTGTTGTGTTGAACGTTATCTTGTGTTTCTCACAGGGAGTCAAGTTCATGCCACACATCGCTAGCCAGGTCCATGAAGGTTTACTCGCGGTTAACCAGATGAGGAGATTTATTTTTAACTTAATTTAGAGCATTTTCGATGTGAGATGGTTCACATTGGTCACAGATAGTAAGGTTAATGACCTGGTAGCACCTTTTTCACCTCTACTGGAACCAGTGCTTCACAAATAAATTATTTTTCAGCATGTGCTGTAATCATCATCATGATGTATGCCAACTGTTTTTTGTAAGACACTGAGCCGCAGATACTTACTGCAGTTTCTTCTGTTACAGAAACTCCTGCTCTTCAAGAACCACCTGACACGTCTCTGGAAAATGCTCCCAAAGAAATTAACTTATTTATGATGTGTTCTGGCCTTTACACTAATTTCTTTCTTAGATTTCTTAACCCCTTGCTTCCACCTGTTATAAACTAGTGTTCCAGTTCAAAGATGATTTTTTTTTTCTCTTGTAATACTTGATACTCCTGAGAATGTTTCACCCATATAAAATGGAACATGTAGAATGGAACGTATTTTGAAATAAATGTTTACTTTACATATAACAGCTCATAACACTTTTCTCCATCTTACCTTGGTTATCACATTTTACCAGCATTATGTTTTTCACAAATATCAATATTGTGTTACTAACAGTGTTTTTATTTATATAAGTCTTACAGAATATACACTGATACATTTTTTGAATGTCTCATCCTTGTGAGAAATTTCTGACAATATTGACTAAAGCCACACATCTAGACCTCATAGTGCAAGTTAACCAACATGCTGTTGCCTCAATGTGCTGCATGTATTGATTTAATCCATGGGACTGAACTACACTGGATCAAAGGTGGGTCACCTCACAACATTTAGTCACAACATAAATACTCTGATCAAACACAGTCCTATATAAACAGTGTATGAAGATAGGTTTGCATTATGCAATTTAGTTGCAAGGTTTGCTAGTGAAAAAAAAAAGTTAAATTATTATCATTGGGAATATTCTAGGTTCGTTTGGTGTCACACCAAGGTTTTCTTGAGTTTGCAAGTGTTATACTATCTAGACTCTGTCATAGCAAAAATTCCCTATGCAGTGTCCAGAAACACACCTGGTTGGAAGAAGACTCAATTCCATTTACATAATAGACATTATCAGTAACTCAAGCAGGTTAACTCAAATTGGACATCTAAATATAAATTTACAGACAGTAAAAGAAATTAGAACAACCCATCAAAGCCCAAATATATTCATAACTTTAATAGGATAAAGAAAAGTACAAGTCTGTAAACTGAGAATTTCGAGATGTAAATAAATATACAATAGTAAGTAGGTGCATAGAACTGCATATGCTACATGTAGCTGGTTAACTACAGCAATATTATAACGTTAGCTAGTTACAAGCGACCTATTTAAACAAGAGAAACAAAAACCAAATAGAAACCATCCGTTATTGTTCTGAAGTCTTGCCTGTTAAACCTAAGTGTCGGCGGACATGTAGGTTGAGTTTAATGTGATCTAGTTTGATCACATGCAGCTAAAAGCCTCCGCTAACAACCAGCTAGCTGTATAGCTTGTCAACAGTGGAAGTAGAAGCGGTGAATGCGCACGGAGCGTTCCCGTGGCCTAGAGGCGCGTTCACGGAGCTCCAGAAAATACAGCTTTATACGGCTCTTGGTGGCTTCCAAAGAAAAGTGGACCCAATGATTTAAAAATTGATAATTAAAAGACTCCATTTTGACTTTGTGCGATACACAAAAAATTTTTCCCGGAGTTTTACAGGCGTTTCTTTTCCCATGTATCTCTATGGGAAAAAGTATTTTTGGGCCCCATGGCGTCACGTGACTTGCAATACCGAGCTTGGCCACTACGCCAAAATCGCCGCACAGCCCAGAGCTGCTCCTGGGGGCTTGGTTCCAACCGTTCAACAGGCTACGGTTCCGTTATAAACGTTAGCTAGTGCTAAGTAAACTTTAGCTAGCGGCTAACTTGGCGAGCCAGTAGAGAAAGCTCAAGTTTTTTTGTTTTATTAGGACCACCAAAAGTTAGCAGGTACACAGCTGATGACTTTCCATAACTCTATTTTAATTCCCAGTTAATTTCCTTCGGTTAGGACTTACGTGGGCAGCACAGAGAACTCTCTCTCTCTCAGAATACTGAGTCAGGATAGTGCGGTTCTGGGCAGTGACTGTTGCTAGGCAACCTGTAGCTTACCAACATTTAGCTAGAAACAGACCCTAGCCAGCATCATGATGATGGATATACACTCACCTGTCCTCTGTACATTAAGCAGTCAAAACACCAAAGGGATCCATATGTATTCAGTTTGAATTGGGGAAGAAATTGTTATTAAGGCACCGATGTTAAACTGACGTGATCCTATCTATCCATTCAGTTTGCCTTAAAGTGGCACAATCATATCCATTCAGTTTGACTTTGGGAATAAATTGATATTAAAGGGTATATATATATTATTGGTCATTTTCAATTGCACAATATTTCTGTACATTTGTTTTTACAGATCTAAAAGGCATATGTCAAATACCAGAGCAGACTTGAGACTTGGACTCCAGTCAGAGGCGAAAATCAGGACTAGAAAGGTGCATTTTCTGGAGAAAATGTGTGTGATTGCTGAGAGTGCAAACTGTTCCTTGTGACAGCCCATAATAACAAATACCTACTTACTTGCAATTATGAAGACTTATTACAGTAAGACTTGACTTGTGACTTGCCTTGATTGACTTGCGACTTGACCTTGCCTTGATTGACTTGAGACTTGACCTTGCCTTGATTGACTTGAGACTTGCCTCAAATGACTTGAGACTTGCCTCAAATGACTTGAGACTTGACTTGGACTTACACCAAAAGACTTAAAAACAGCTCTGTCAAATACTCAAACGGCATCTCTTCAGGAATTAAAATGTCACTACTTCTCAGCTTTCTCATAGCTCCACTGAATACAATTTAAAAGCTTCTGCTGCATAGCTACAAGGTGAAGTTACAACACCATGGGACTACTTTTGAATCCCTGGACACTTGATTTGATTATGAAAACCAGTGGCAACAGACTTGACTTCAGCAAAAACACTTAGCCCCATAGGCTATACTGAAATTTGAAGAACTGATGATGATCTGATGATATGAATATAAATAGTTACTTTACACTGGGAATTTTTGTAGTTGTTTATCACTTTCTTACTTTGTTTTTTTTTCCTAGGCAAAATACACCATCAAAATATACACCATAAGCATTCCTAAATATTTTCTTACATTTCCACTATGTAATACATTTCTAACATTATTACTTATCACTTTATTACTTTCTGTGTTTTTCTACTCAAAATATTCTTCTGCTCCTCCTACTGTTTATACTCCAACCATTCCTACTTTTGCACATAAGCGTTCCTATATTTTATTACTTTTCTTACACAAATCACATCAAACTTCAAATTTCAACTGTTGCTTTTATTGCATATATTGTTTTATTGAATTAACAGACTGGAGCAATAAATAAATAAATACATTCAACAAACCAAACACAAAACTCCTGGAATGAAGAGATGAGAACACACGGAAACCAAGGAACACCGCACCGCCAAATCAAGGAAACCAGTGATCTGTTTGGGAGGAGTACTACTATTAGCCAAATTATGAATAATAGCCACAGTATTAGTATTAGCTGTAGTATAAGTACTAGCCAGACTATTAGTATTAGCAGCTGTTATTAGCTAGAGTATTAATATTAGCTGCAGTATTAGATGCAGTATTACTTTAAGTGACAATATTAACTGTAGTATCAATATAAGCTGCAGTAACATAAACAGGGAGAGAGAGGGAGGGAGAGTGTGTGTTTGTGGGGGGGGGGGGGGGGGGGGGGTAGAGATGGAGAGAGACGGGAAGAGAGAGAGAGGGGGCAGAGACAAAAGAATACAGATAATATCCTGGATCCAAAGAAATTCGGGGAGTTCAATGATCATATGTTCAAGCACCGTTGCTAGATTACACTTTAGATGGATTGGTCACGTTCGCCGAATGGATGAAAATACTTACCAAGAATACCTACCAAAAATCCTTTTCTATGATGATTTTACATCTGGGCTGGTCCTATTTGCTGAATGGATGAACATACCTACCAAAAATACCTACCATGAATCCTTTCAACGATGAATTCACATCTAGGCTTGTCACACAGTAGTATTAATATTAGCTGCAGCATTACTTTAAGTGACAATATTGACTGTAGTATCAATATTAGCTGCAGTAATAGAGAAAGCAGACAAAGACAGACAGACAGAGACAGACAGATAACAAACAGGGAGAGAGAGGGAGGGAGAGTGGGGGGGGGGGGGGTAGAGACTGGGAGAGAGAGGGGGGAGAGAGGCGGTGAGAGAGAGAGGGAGGGATAGAGAGAGACAGGGGAAGAGAGAGAGAGGGGGGCAGAGAGAAAGAACATGGTACAATGCCTCGGGAGAGTCCAAGTTGGGTTAAGGAGGGGGGGGGGGGCATACCACATTACAGTGTAGAGGGGTTGCAAAAGACCGAGAACACGCTTGGATCTGGAAACAACCTAACGGCAAACGAATACAACGCTTTTCAAAATTTCAAACTCCTGGAGGAAGCGAAAAAGCCTTGAAACAAAGTGAATACACTGGTTGCCATCACATGGAGAGATAACATCCTGGATCCAAAGAAATTCGGGTAGTTCAGTGATCATATGTTCAAGCACCGTTGCTAGATCACACTTTAGATGGATTGGTCACGTTCGCCGAATGGATGAAAATACTTACCAAGAATACCTACCAAAAATCCTTTTCTATGATAAATTTACATCTGGGCTGGTCCTATTTGCTGAATTAGCTGTGAACTCTATGAAAGAATGTTTCACAGATGACTTGGACTGCAGGCCATCTTCACCATAGGCATCCAGGTACCAAAGGATGATATTTCAATTTCACTAGACCAGACCACCCTGTTGAGCTCACAAGCCTCCCACTGCCAACGAAGTCAAAACACAGTATACCGGACTGTGATAACTGTAATAAGTTTGCAGTACACCTGATTGAAGGCAACATTCTGGTTGTGATATGTAAATGTGATCAATCAGTGTCTGCTTTTCAGTCGTTGCAGTGGAGACAAGCTGGCTATAGCCTCTGGACTGAAACAACTCCTGTATGGCTTTCTTTCCTCTTGAGAGCAGGTCTTCATTGAAGTCTCCACAAACAATGATAGGCTGGCAATTCATCATCTCCAAGGAGTCCAAGAGGCTTTGCATGTTTGGAAGAAACATGTCAAGACTGAAATTTGGTGGTCTGTACACAGTGGCTATCAACACTCTGACTGGAGTCTCAACTTTGACGACTGCAAATTCAAGATCGGGCACATTATGAATGTATCTCCGGGCCTCTGCTTGAAGACTGCTCCTGTAGTACACCGCAACTCCACCTCCATCTTTCCTAGCCATGTCCACTCTGTTTGTGTATGAGACGTGTCTGTTGCACGCAAAGATGTTGTATCCCTCCAACTGGAACTTTGGGGAAATTAATGATCCAGACAAATGGGTTTCAGTTACGCATAAAACGTAGGCAAGTCTGAATTCGTGGTGAGATTTCATGTCCTCAATGTGCGATGGAAGTCCTTGTACGTTGTGATGGACGATCGTCAACGTTGGACCACTGTGGTCTGCTGATTTCACAAAGTGCAACACCGGTCTCGTACTCTGGAATGAAGCGTGACTCATATTCTCCATTGCTGTTGTGATGTTCGGATCAGCATAAATCTTCTTTTCTTCAAAGTCGATGATCCTTAGTCCTTGAAGTGAGGTCGTTCGGCTTAGGGCAACATAGGCCATTCCAGATTCAAAAACACGCTTCAGACACACCACTGCAGACTTCATAGTCATGCCTTGCACTTTGTGAGCTGTACATCCAAAGGCCAGTTTCATTGGGAACTGCCGTCGAACCAGTCCTCTTTTGCTCATTCTTTCCTCGAACCTTTCGATGTACACCAAGTTATCAGTTGCCCCTTGAATCTTCCTGCAGAATTTCTGACCTGCTGTGGGACTATCCGATTCCAGTCCGATCAGCTTCACGGTCATTGGTCCAGTTTCAGTGGTGGTAACAATGCCGGCGATTGTTCCAAAGGTCCCATTTACAATCCCATCCTCGATATCCAGATTCCTAATCACCATGACCCGTGCTCCTTGAGCAGCTTGTATGTTGTCCGGTAAATCCCTTTTGTTGCCCTTGAGGAAATCCGTCACCAAGACCATCCGTCCTGTTCGGGGATCCTTTCTGTAGTCCTCTGCTGGAATGTTTACAACTTGTAATTGCAGGGCAGTTACAGTTGCAGCATTGTGCGCATCAACCTCTTTGTTTGTGGCAAAGATATGAAGGGCATCAGGTGGACAGTTTTTGACTTCAGCGACAGCCTGTGTGAGCAGAGCTTTGTCTCTTTGTCTGCTGTCCATCTGTTGTGTCGGCAGTGGCTTCCATTTCTCCTTCTGGGTTGCTGGGCTCCCCAGGCTGTGCAGCATCTGGGTTTTCCTGTTGTGCATCCTCTTCATCAACTGGCTCATCATCTTGCAGTCTTTCAAATGTAGCGCTCTCATCTATCGCTACGTCACTGTATTCTGGATGCGTCTCTTCATCGACTGGCTCATCATCTTGCAGACTTTCAAATGTAGCGCTCTCATCTATCGCTACGTCGCTGTATTCCGAATGCGTCTCCTTCAGTTTCGTGAGTCCTGCTAGCACA
The DNA here is from genome assembly GCF_046629955.1 of Centroberyx affinis. NCBI lineage: Eukaryota > Metazoa > Chordata > Actinopteri > Beryciformes > Berycidae > Centroberyx > Centroberyx affinis. Next base: position 34,270 of record NW_027280680.1, on the reverse strand, counting down.
TTCTTCATGTTCACCATGTAGAAGTGCTGATGTCCCTTGTACTTGATGTTCCGCTTCAACTTCACCTGCAACAGCTGGGCTTCAGTGCTGGGCCTCGGGAGAGAGTTCACGGTGGCTTCCACCTCTGACGGTACACACACAACTTCACCGTGTACTGCTCTTTGCCGTCCTTTGGGCAACGCGACTATTTTAGCAAACGGCAGGATTTTCGCGATCAACTGCCTTTCCAGCACATTTAACTCATCCAGCTCTGGGGGAATGGGTGCTAGCTCCAGGTTATTAGCAACCACGATGGATGGCATCCCTCCTCTGAACAGGCGGTTGTCACAGGTGTGGCAGATCCACTCCTGCATCCTCTCTTGCGGAACGGTACATGGGGCTGAGCATTTACCGTTACATACATGGACATACTTACCTGTCAAGCAAGCAGCCACCACGCAAATGTTTCTGACATACTTGGCTCTGTTGCAATACTTTACCTGATTGGGAAACAGAGCTCTGTGGCACACTGTGCAGACATGTGTAGGCCCATGTCGAATCCTTTCCCGGAACGAAGATATAGCAGCTTCCATTAGAGGGTTGACCACAGGCTGTGGAGTTTCCGGGCAGCGGCTTACGATGTCTAAGTATTTCCTCTTTATTCTCAGTGCACAGTGCAACTTGTGACGAATATGACGTGCAGCATCTGTCGCGAGTCTATCCTTTTTGTTCCGGGTGCAGCGTCGTACATGATGCAGCCTGAATTCTGGGTCGTTGTGATATTTTTCCCTCAGATACTTTTTCTGTTTGGTTTGAAAAGCAGCGTCGGTGCTGTACCTCTCCCTCACGTACGTTTTCTGTTTACTTCGAAAAGCAGGATCCAAGTTGTATCTTCTGGTGATGTATTCCTTCTTTTGTTTTCGGTGATGACAGTCTCGTGCATATTTGGTTTTCATTGCCTGCACATTTTTCAGCCGCAATTTCAAACTGCTGGCATATTTCTGTTTTTGATATTGTCTCCTTTTAATGGTTCTCCGGCCATTGTCTTCAGTTGGTACATGTTGCTTTTTGCACTCACTTGCTCTACGCATAGCTTTTCTTCGCATTTCTTTGCTCAGTTTGGACAAATCCTGCACGGTTTTTGTTGTGTGATGTGTTATGTTGACTCCCTGATTGTAGTCCAGATTCTTTGGTTGTCGGTCATCAGTTTTTCTCCCTGGGATGTTGGCTTCCACACACATTTGTGCTTCTGGTACTGCTGTTGTTGGTTTTGTGATTGTCAAATGTGCTGACTGTCCAGGGGTCTCACTGGAACTGTGGTGACTCTCAAAGGAGACAGGCATAAACTCATAGCTTGCATAAGGACCGCAGTCTTCAAAAAGCTCATGCAAGTGGTCAACCATGTCACTCAGGTCACAGAAAGTCAGCATAATTGCAGTTCCACTAGGATGTGGCAAACCTATTGCAGATCTTCAGTGGGAATCAAACAATCCATAGCGTCCTGATCTGTCCCGAAACACTGCAATGCACTCGGGAGTTACAATGAGAAAAGCACGGCTGACATCTTGTGACAGGCACTCCAGTTGTGTGGCAAGGGGCAATCCTCTTCTCCTTCGAGGGCTGCCTTCTTCGACTGTCAGGGCACCGACCCTCAGATCCGACATGTGTACACTATAAGTATTTGAATCCGTGAAAACCTGTTTTGGCATCTCCTCTACGGTCAAGTGGTTACTTTGGAATGTTTTGTCCAACAGAAGCTGCCGTTTAATACCTACATAGAGTGCATCTCCCTGTCGAAGCACTTTGTCAAGGGAGTGTGTTGAAATGCAACCCCTCATTGTGGTAGGCCAGAAAGGTGAGAGCCATGCAGGTGCACTGATGGTTACGAGAAAAACTTACATACCTCTTATCCCCCTGAGAATGACTCGCCCTCACGGATTGAATGCGCTGACTCGGTCCAATGCTGGAATCCTGAAATTTTATGAAGGAATGTTGTCATTTTTATCATTTTCATTCTGATGCACATATTTCTTTTATAAGTGACAGTTAAATCATTATTAATATCATTAATCACAATTATTTTTATTATCATAATTATTTTTATGGTTATATTCTGTTATATTCTGTTTATCATACATTACATGCCTCCAACATATGTAACCGGACAAGGCTAAGCAGTATCTTTTCCTATCCATCCTTTGACAATAAATGTCCTACGGACAGTCACCTTTATGAAGAGATTTTCACATGTTATGTGTGTACAGTGTGCATGTAAATTACCTGGCTGGTACGCTCTGTAAAGGTGAACTCCTGTGGCTTGTCAGAGTATGATGCACCGAGCTCCTCCGTGACAACCACTCTCACTGGTCTGCGAGGCGATGGCTTCGAAGACTCCTCCACGGCGCTCGCTGTTGCCTCCACCTAAAAAAAAAAATTTGTATGAACTGCATGAACAAAATGAAGCCATATATTTTTACTTAAATTTTTTGCTAATATTTTATGGATACAGCGCCCCCTTGTGGCGGGAAACTTTGAACTAATGTTTCATTAGCACTCACAATAAGCCAAAATTGGTCACACATGTGTTGGTGCCTGTGTATTTTTATTATTGTGTTTTAACACATACTATATGTGTATGTATTAGTTTTTACATACACATATAGCTATGTATTAGTTTTTACATACACATATAGATATGTGTTAGCTTTTACACACTGAGAAGTTAACTGTCGACCTAGCCAATCACGGGCAGGTGTGAGAATTTCTGCCCAGAGACTGAGTCACCAGTTGCTATGGATACAGGGCCTCCCTCCAATAAGCCAAAATTGGTCATCAACAATTCCCTATATCTCGAAAACTAAAACTCGCATCGAAACTGTTTTTTCACTTTGAGCATCCCAAGACTTCACTGGCGACACTGATGTATGACGTGTCCGTATGATTTAAAAAAAAAAGGAGCTGTGATAAAATATAAATCACCTCCTTCTCACTCTGGGTTTGAGCAGTCAAATTACATGGAAGCGGATGGGAGTATTAGACAGCACTCCCTGCCCTTTTGGGCGATTTATTCAAAAACCGTGGGTCCTATTTCAATGGAAGTAACATTGGGTGAGAGAGGACAAAAATGCCTACAACAGTATAAATCTTGCTTGGAGAGTGGAAGCTGTGGGACTAAGATGATAATGTTTGGAAGATTTCTGATAAAACTTGAAGGCGTGGAGCTAGAGTGTGTAATGACATCACGTGCTCTAGGTCTGAACATTCCGCGCAATACACACCCAATATATAATCTGAAACTGTCCAAAAATCTTATAAAACGTAAACTGCGATTGCGTAAAAACCGTAGTAGCTATTGAAAAGTTTCTTTAGACCAACAGAGTTCAAAGTCTTGTGACCCGTGTAAACTTTTAATCATGTTTCTGCAACAAAGTATGACCAAGTGGCGTGGCTCCAAAGAGGGGCCGGTTTGATGAATTTCTGCGACTTTACATGCAATCTCTAAGAAAAGTCATAGCACTTGATTCCCGTTCAAGGCGCACGTTTTGATGTATTTTGAGGGGTGTCGCGGCTATGCCGCGAGACTAGTTACACGCCGAAGTTTTGCAAGGAAGAATAATAATAAGTATAAGTATGAGCATTGCAAAGCAGGCACACTAATAAAACAAAGGACATTAATATCCTAAGAAAAATTAAACTGAAAGAGAAGGGGTAGAGGCAACGCACCTACTGTTCTATTTGGGGAATTCCCTCAACTTTTACCACTGCAGACCCTTCAAGGTAAATTTTTACCTTGAAGGGTAGGCAACAGAGAAGCTCACTGAACTTCCCACTCGACAGGTCTTTGGGGATGACCACCTGCTCTCCCTCTTTTGTTATGATGACCATTTACAATTTACAATTTCACATTTGGCAGACGCTTTTATCCAAAGCGACTTACACATGAGATTTGCATACAACACAAGCAAGTTTCTAGATAGGAGAGAACAACGAGAGTAAGTGCTATAGAGCTAAGTTCTGGTCCAACAGGACAAAGGTGCTACGAGACAGTGCAACAAGCTAAGTTCTGGTCCAACAGGACATAGGTGCTACGAGGGAGTGCTACAAGGCAGTGCTATGAGGTAATGCATAGAGTGCATCAAAAAAACATTTTATGTTTTTTTTATGAAAGGAGGTATTCGCTAAAGAGCTGGGTCTTTAGCCTTTTCTTAAGGATAGAGAGGGATTCTGCGGATCGAATGGAGTTTGGCAACTCGTTCCACCACCGGGGAACCACAGAAGAGAAGAGTCTTAGGGCCTTGCTGTGGTGGCAGCACCAGGCGCCGCTCCATGGCAGAGCGTAGTGAGCGGGAGGGAGCATAGACCTGAATGAGGGAGTTCAGGTAGGTCGGAGCCGTTTTGGTTATTGTTTTGTAGGCGAGCATCAAGGACTTGAACTTGATGCGGGCAGCAACTGGGAGCCAGTGGAGGGATATGAATAGCGGAGTGACATGTGCTCTTTTGGGCTGGTTGAAGACCAGACGCGCCGCCGCGTTCTGGATCATCTGCAGAGGTTTGAAAGTACAGGCCGGGAGCCCTGCTAGTAAGGAGTTGCAGTAGTCAAGGCGTGATATTACAAGAGCCTGTACCAGGAGTTGTGCTGCATGCTCAGACAGGTAGGGTCTGATCTTCCTGATATTGTATAGAGCAAATCGGCATAACCGAGCAACAGAAGTCACATGCTCCTTGAAGGTTAGCTGGTCATCAATCATGACACCCAAGTTTCTGGCAGACTTTGTGGGTATGAGCTCAGTTGATTCGAGCTGGATACTGATTTGTTGTTGTATAGAGGGACTGGCTGGGATGACAAGGAGCTCAGTCTTTGACAAGTTAAGCTGAAGGTGGCGTTCCTTCATCCAAGCCGAGATGTCGGCGAGGCATGCCGATATCCGCGCCGAGACTGTGGGGTCGTCTGGCGGGAACAACAGGAGGAGCTGGGTATCGTCAGCATATGAATGATAAGAGAAGCCATGTGAGCGGATCACTGCACCCAATGAGGTGGTGTATAATGAAAAGAGAAGGGGTCCAAGCACTGACCCTTGAGGTACCCCTGTGGACAAGTAGTGGGATTTAGACACTTCCCCTCTCCAAGACACTCTGAAGGATCTCCCTGAGAGGTAGGACTCAAACCAGCAGAGGGTAGATCCTGAGAAGCCGAGCTCAGCGAGTGTGGAGAGGAGGATTTGGTGGTTCACCGTGTCAAAGGCGGCCGATAGGTCAAGTAGCAGTAGGACAGAGGACTGACCGGCAGCTCTAGCTGATCGCAGTGTTTCTACTACAGACAAGAGCGAAGTCTTGGTAGAGTGTCCGCGTTTGAAGCCAGACTGGTTGGGATCATACAGGCGGTTCTCAGAAAGGAATTCAGAGACTTGATTAAGACCAGCGCTCCATTTTCAATACTCATTCCATCTATCTCCAGCTTGGTCACATCTGTAGTCTGGTTTGCCTGTAAGTAGAGAGAGAAAGAGAACGAGAGCGAGAGAACAACAACAATAACAACAATAATAATAATATTCAGGCTCTCTAAAGCACACCACATCCTTCAAATTAGAGGCTCCAAATGGAACGCACATACTGGTCCTGCTGCCATAAGATGGCTGTAGGGATTTAATCAACCAAAAGGGACCCGCATACTTCCAGTTGTTTTACAGACTGTTGTGCAAAGTCTGTCATTCAGGAGAAACTATATATACAGTATATATATGAGAAACTTAGACTAATTTATGTGAAATTAGTTGAAGACCCTTTAACACCATAGTGCTTGTAGTCCTTTACTGTCAGATGGCTGACAGTGATGTTGTCATTAAGGTTAATTTTTGTTAGAGCCGCTTCTCGCCAAAGGGCGAGATTGGCAGAGTGCCCTGTTCTGCAGGTAATGGTTATTTCACGGAGGGGCAGCTGGACCCCTCTGAAAATGACACTGTTGACCTGGGGGAAAAAAAAGATAGACAAGGTCATATGAATTGGCAAATTTGTGACAGTGTGCAAGAACAAAGCAACCATGTAAGAGATGGGAATATAAAATGTAATGTAAAGAATTGATGTTTGGAGCACTCGGTTAGTGTAGTTCTCGACTACGCTAAGCAATCTAAAGCAATCTAAAAGGTCTGAGTTACCAAACCAGCTTTGAATCTGGTTTGTTGCGGCTTCCAAAAACAAACCTTTTTAGCCGCTGAGAGTATGAGGTTGGGTCCTGGGGTTCGCAGATTTGTGACACGTAAGGAGGTTATGGTGACAGATACGCTGAGATCCAAATATGCTTTTGGTGTATTTATTGTAAAAAACCAGCACAGAGCTATCACAGCGCAGCAAGAATGAATGAGTAGCGGTCAACAAAAATTACGGCTACTACCCAAGCCTGACTCTCTTCATCTGTGTGACAGGTGAGTGAGCACCTTTACGCACACACTTCCGTACATGCACACGCCTACTCCCACGTGAACCACCACCTCTGCAACACACACACTCAAGCGCACCGTGAACCTCATCTCCACCCTGTATGTCTCCTACATGGTTCATCATGGTTCTGGTACTGACTTGAAACAATGTAATACATAACTTTAATCAATTGAAAACACCCTAAAATAAAGCTGACAGTTAGCACTAAGAATAAACAAAAAAAGTATTTTGTTGTCCAAATAGTATTAAAGCAAACTGTAGAGGAGGCCGTGTCTATGTAAATAATATTAATAATAACTGTATTTGTATAGCAGTTTTCTAAAAACAATGTTTACAAAGTGCATTGCATACAAGAAAACTGCTGGAGTTACTAGTTACTTTGCAGAATAAGGTTTTACATGCAAAACATACGATAAGCTCATAAAATATTTTACATTGTTAGACTTTAAACTCCCCAACAGTATATGGATTAGTAAGACCGACAACATTAAAAAACTCTTGCAGGTTAATGCAGCTATAAAGTAACACTCTGAATGTATGTTTTGCATGTAAAACCTTATTTTGCAAAGTAACTAGTAACTCCAGCCGTCAGAAAAATGTAGTGGAGGAAAAAGAACATTTCCCTCTGAAATGTAGTGGAGGAAAACAAAAAAGTCTCACAAGATGGAAATACTTAAGTAAAGTGCCACTCCCACAAAATTGCACTTGAGTAAATGTACTTTACTTCAGTAAAAGTATAGAAGTATTAGCAGCGAAATGTACATCAGCATCAAAAGTAAAAGTCCTCATTCTGAAGAATGGTCCCTTTAAGAGTGTTGAATTGTAGCTGCATTAACCTGTAAGCGTTTTTTTAGTGTTGTAGGTCTAACTGCTCCATAAACTGTTGGAGTTTAAAGTCTAATAATGTAAAATATTTTATGAGCTTATTGTGTGTTATACATATTTATATACATACATACATACATACATACATACGTGCATGCATACATACATATTTACATAAATACGTATTTATTTGATTGATTCATTGTTTGTTTTCCTAACATTCGTAAGTTCATATATTATTAATTAGGCTGTTTCTTATTATTTTATTAATGTGTTTTGCATTTGCTTTACATGGTAATAAATCCATTGATTTGAATCCCTTTGACTATTGTACATTATTGACAATACAGAAGTTACAGTTATGTAGTGACTGCATCCATTTTAGACGTATAGAATATAATAACTATTTTTCCCAAAGGTACTTCAGTTATATCAGTCAGTGTGAAATGGTGTATTTAGTGTGAAGCAATATTTATTGATATACATTAACAATAGGCCTATATAAATAAATTATAGCTAAACATTATATGTCAAATTTGGGGGTTATTTGAGGAGTGGGGGCAGTCAAATGAACTGCAAAATCAGTGTGGGCCCTCTGTGAGCCCAGTGAGGGCAGCCCACACAACATTTGGGCTTCTTGAGGGCCAACAGTGGGTAGCCCACACTTAAGTGAGGGCCGCCTGTGGGCTGCCCGCACACGGCCAGCACTGAGGGGACAACATTTTGTCAGCAAATTCTCAGGGGCCCTGCGTGGGCAGCCCGCTGGGGGCCCTTAGGCCAGCCCTAAGTGGGCCCGTGCAGGGCCAGTGCAGGCTTGTTTGCTGGGATGTGAATATGTGTTTTCCTGTCTGTCAGTATCCACGTCCATCCTCTTTTTCAGAGCCAGAAGTTAAGTCTTTGCAGACTACGAAAAGTGAGTAAGCAACAACAGTTTTAACACACATTTAAATGTCTATTTAACATGGGCTGAGGGTGCATACACATGTGAATATGCGTTTTCCTGTCTGTCAGTATCCACATCCATCCTCTTTTTCAGAGCCAAAAGTTAAGTCTTTGCAGATTACGAACAGTGAGTAAGCAACAATAGTGATTGGAATTTTCAGTGGAGCCAGTAAGCCTAAATGTTTGGATGAATATTTAAACAGTCTTGTTGCAGAGATTAAAACCTTACAATCCAAAGATTTATTTTCAAGGGGAAGAAGTTCCTCTTACAGGTTTCGTCACTCATATGCGATGCCCCTGCGAGGGCATTCATAAAAGGCGTAAAGGGCCACACTGGCTATTTTGGACGTGACAAATGTGTCACTCGTGGCAGCCGAATAAATGGGGCCATTGTGTTTCCAGAATTGGACGCCCAAAGGAGAACCGATCAAAGCTTCAAATCTTCAATTGATGATGAGCACCACATGAAAACGTCCCCACTCACAGAGACATATCTAGGCATGGTATCCCAATTTCCTCATGACTATATGCATTTGGCATGTTTAGGCGTTATGAGGAAGTTAGTTATGTTGTGGTCAAGTGGACCTCTTAGAGTCAGACTGCAGTCGAGACCGAAACAAGGTGTCAGAACTCCTGAAGAAACTCCGGAAAAGTATCCCTGCTGAATTTGCGCGTAAACCTTGTGGACTTGACGAAAGTAACCGATGGAAGGCAACTGAGTGGTGTCAGTTGATGCTGTACACAGGGCCAGTTGTGTTGCGTAACATACTTTCCTCAGCTTTGTTTAATAACTTCATGCTGTTCTCAACTGTCATGTTTATTTTGGCGAGTCCATCTTTGTGTCTGGAAATGAATGATTTTGCAGAGACTTTGCTAGTAACCTTTGTTTCACATTTTGGTGATGCATACGGAATGCAGTATATAACATACAATGTTCATGGACTTGTCTATCTTTCAGATGATGTCCGAGAACATGGTCACTTAGACATGATCTTGGGGTTTCCATTTGAAATTTTTTTATTACAGAGATTACAGAGAAAATGTCAGTCAACTAACATTTCCGTGTTTGAAACAGGAACATAATTGTGGTCCTACTCCCTTTACTAATGTTACTCACCAGTATAAAGATATTTTGTATATTTAGTAAATACCTGGGCCACTTTTCAACTTTGATTGTAAAGACTCCTTACAATTGCCATGCATATTTTGTGTTTTCAATAACTTTGATCAAAAGTGTTTAATAATATTTCAACCATTTACACATGCTATTGATAAATATGGCACATTGTTTATACATTTTCCAAGCATTTCTGTCACTCTTTCATATTTCATATGCTGTGAAAATTAGAACTAGTTATTGCAGCATACTGCACTTATTATACCTAACATTGTTATGGATTCTAATTCATTCTAATTTATATTAAAGAACAATTATTTTACATGTATACAGATACTATCGTTATTTGTTTCAGGCAGGCTGGGGTGGGGGGTGCAAATGAATAAAATAAAACACTCAGGCCAGTTCTGGTCCGGGTTTGGCCCAAATCTGGCACGGATGCAGCCCAGGTGTGGCACAGTTACGGCACATGTGGCGCAGATCCAGCCAGCCGGACTCGGGCCACATCACTCGGCCCAGTCTCACGCCGTAATTCACAGCCAAAACTGAGCTGAGTCGGACTGCCGGATGCGGGCCGGATGTGAGCCGGAGGTTTAGCCGTACTCTGGCCAGATCTGGGCCAGACCGATTTTGCTAGCTGGGTGTGTGGCCATCTTTATGGGTTATCAGTCTGTCTCGCTGTGTGTAGGCTGCTTTCAATCTGTGTCTGCCTGTGCATGTCAGCCTCAGTTTGCGTCTGTCTACGACCACTACCCTCAGAGAGGACGACACTGGCTAAAAGCTGATCAATATTTGTGGACTGACTAGTAAAAACACCTGTGAAGCCCTGCTGCTGTGTTATTGTCATTTTGCACATTTGCATAAGGTTGCACTCACAAATAAAGATAAACTTTGAGTGTGGGATGACATCGCCACAAAAATCACTTTTATTCACAGTTGCACACACTGATACATGTACCTGGCGGTCACTCCTGCATGTGTTTGGGTTTGATAAGAAGCACCTAGCCATCTATGAGTGGTCAGAAGTAATCGTAGATCTACAATCATTTTCAAAAGCGTCTTATATTTAAGATGGTTTTGGAAAACACCTCATAAACTTAATAAGCTTCGTAGGATGGATTGTACCATCATCTTAGCCTTAAGAGCCTTTCTGGAAACGAGGCCTTGGTCTGTGTCACATGTAGGCTAAATAAATAAATAATCAGATTTTGGCCACTTTAATTTGTAGTGTAAACATACCCATAACATGAGCAGTGTTCAACTGTCTTCATTAACCTCTTTATGATCGAGATGTAACTTTGTTTGTTGGTTTGCATTCAAGCGTTCTTACTGCTCTGGGGAATTCAGTTAATTAAAAGAAACATATCCACAAGCAGCTCACATGATTGGAATTTTATCTTTTCTCTGAACAGAGCCCTATGTCCTGCTGCAATCTGTTGCAGAGACACAGGACAACAAATTTGGGGGAGATGAGTGTTCAAGAATGTTGGTATATATAAGTAGTATGTATGGTATGTATGTCCCCCCACTCATCTCTGCTGTGTGCTGTACTGTATATGGTTGCGATGACAATAAAGCTCTACTTGACTTGATTTGACTTGATATTGAAGGCGACATTTCCCCCATCCCATATTACACTTTGTGTACCAATATGACTATTTTTGTTGAAAATTCTAAATAAGAGTAATGACAGCTTTTCCAAGACAGATCATTAATTTTCAGGGCATTTTGTCCAAATTTCTCATTTTACAGGACTTTTCTCAGACTGGAGAACTAAATGAAGACATTACAGGTATTCCAGGACACATGGAAACCCAGAAAAACATGTTAGTAAATTATGATTAGGTTTAATGAATTGGCAAAAATCCAAATTTTTCTTCTAGTAGGTACGATGTAGTATCACATTGCTATGTACCGACATTACTTACCGACATATGTTACATAACAGGTAATCCCTACCCTAACAACATTTAAGCAAGTACAGAGCTCTTTCTTTCTAAAAATCAAACTGTGGTTTTAAGAGTGTGGTAGGCAGTAGAGTATACTCACTGGTTCTAGACTTAGATCTTTCTGCAAAGGTCTAATGTAGATAGTGGAATTGCCAATTCCAGCTTCTGCTCTGCGAAGGAACATGGGGGAATACCCGTTTTTTGGGCAGGGCACCACCTCAAGCATCTTGCTTCTAGTTGGTCCAACAGTGTGAAGCAGTTCATAACCACCACCGTCCTTGAGTTTGGGATAGTGGTGGACCAACTGTACGGAGAAATCCCCAGCACTGCAAAGTTTATCTTAACAGAAAGAGGTAGAAAGGTTATGAGTGGTGAATTATGTTTGCTTTTTAACTAAAGATTTCCTGATGGACTGGCTTTATTCTAACAATAGCATGTTAAGTAATAAACTTCAATAATGCTGAAAGACACAAAACCAAAACTAAACCAAACCTCTCCTGAACACATACGGTACTTAAGCTTAAAAGTGGCTTATTAAACTTACCTGGGAATACTATTTTGCACTCCCCCATTCCAGCAGCTGTAAGTTCCTCTTTATAAGATGATGAGGGCACTTTGCAATCCTTTCTGGTACTCATACAGAAAAACTTGTGTGTGTATGTGGAGGTACTTGATGCTTTGGTTGACCATGGAGGTGCTGGCCTCTTTTTGGCTGCAGGTCGGCCATCTCTGTATGGTGCAAAGACTCTGGACACCTCTTCCAGGTTATGATGCACAACAAGGACACACAGTTAATGTATATTTAGTTATATAGTTAGTTATCATTTGATCACAATAAAGTTTTTTGTGTTTAGACACCATCTTCTAAATTTCAACTCATCAGTCCCTCCTTATTAGTGTTCTGACAGTATCCAATGAAGTACTGTACCAGTAATTATATCATGGCAATAGAAAATAATTGTCAGTAATTGTCTCCCCCCCCCCCCCCATATAGATAGATATAGATTACAGTGACTTTTCTAGAAAGTTTACCCATTCTCTCAGTTCGTGAATGCTGTGCTGCTAGCGAAAGCTCATAGTTACATTCCATTCCATTCATTTACTTTATCCAAAGCGACTTACAACACTAGAAATGGGGACCAATCCACTCCAAATGGAACGAAAACGTGCAATGTTTTCAAAAACGAAAACATGCAATGTGAAACACTCCTGAAACATGCTCCTAAACACTGGGGGAATGATATTCCCTTGACACTTAGTGAAATTTAAAAAAATCTAAATCTGCCAGGGTTATGGATACGTAATTTTTAACGGAGACACTTTCTCATAACTCCCAAACCGTGAGTGGTACAGCCACCAAATTTGGTGTGCGTGATCATCTCTTCCAACTGCCCATGTGTGCCAAGTTTGGCGCCCCTAGTGTCTTCCTTTGATATAACTGCCATGGACTCCCATTCAAAAATGTTTCAAAGATTGTAAAAAGTTACAACTTTTTTTTATATATCTCAGGAACGGAAGGTAGTACAACCACCAAATTTGGTGTGTGTGATCATCTCGTCCCACTACCCATGTGTGCCAAGTTTGGCGCCCCTAGTGTCTTACTTTGATATAGCTGCCATAGACTCCCATTCAAAGAAAGTTTTGAATATTTCACGAAGTTTCAACATTTTTTATATCTCGGGAACGGAAAGTCCTAGCAATACAGGACAAAGACCGGCGTGTTCAGTGCATAGGAAAACCCCACCCTAGGAGTTAGTTTCAAGTCTGTATCACTTAACGTTCAGTTATAAAATTAAGTCCTAGAGAAATGTCATGTAGGTTGGCAAAACATCAAGGGGCACACTGGTAGTAAATCTCATGTATAAATTTAACTGCCAGCTTAATGACTCTGTAAATGAAATCATCTTGGTTTTATCAAACAAAAGGTTTAGTACTACACGCTACCAATCCCAGCTGTGGAGACATTGGTACAGTTGTCTCTTTGTAAGACATTAATATATATTTTAAACCATGATCTTTTATTGATCCTTTGTATGTAATTCATTGTATGTTATGTCCTGTTTGTTTGTTCTTTTTTTTTTTTATCTGGACCCTGAGTCTGAAATAAAGTTTTGAATGAATGAATGGTACATTTGTCAAAAAATCATATGTTGAATAATTTACATGACACGCAAATGAATTAAATGTATGAACTGCCCCCCAATATACCACCATTTTGTAGAAAAACACCTACAATCACATGTAAAGGGCGAGAATGAAATGAATTGTGTGAACATCCTCCCTTTTAAAACAGATAAATAAGGCTTCACTTCAACACTAGCCTCAGTGCAGGAACAGCAACAAGAGACATCCAGACAACATGACATCCATTCATACACTTAACATCTGTGTTATTGATTTGAATTTATAGGGAAAACCACAACAAAAAAGTACTTTAAAAATTCAGTGCATTATTTAGCTTATAAGAGATGTGCACTATTTCCTGGAAATTGTAGCCATACCTCAAGCATTTTAATTTGAAACTATGAAACTATGTTACAAATTAGCTAAATTCTTGAGTAGGGCGCGTACCATTTGGCTCAGGCCTTCCCGCAGCGACACGGGTTCGAATCCGACCCGTGGTCCTTTGCTGCATGTCCTCCCCTTGCTCTCTCTCCCATACCTTCCTGTCTCTCTCTCACTATATCTCTCAAATAAAGCATAAAAAATGCCAAAAATAAATCTTTAAAAAAAAAAAAATGTTGTTTCACATCTTCAACTGACCGAAATCAACAGCGGTTAATAGAGGCAACAGCAGTGAGAATTTCTCACTGGTTTAGCTTAGTCTTCAAGCTTTGAGCCTTTTTTGACAGTGCACCCCCATCCAATTCCATATTTATCTTTTGAAGCACCTCAAATGTGTAGCGCAGCTTTGTGGAATACCTCATGTTCAGAGCGTAAATGAGCCCAAACATCATTGCAGATGCAAAGGCCTCGTTCTCGAGATCCTGAAGCACTTTCACACCCTCGAGAACAATCTCCACATCGTTGGGTTCATTGCTGGCAGCGTCTTTGATTACAAAGATCCCCATGGTGGTCTTCTCTATGGCCTCATCCATGTTCTAGTGTTAAGAAAAAATTATTAATTAGTCCAAAACAGATTAAAGCAATCGTCAGGGCCAGCATTCAACCTGCAGACCTGCCAACATGTAAGCATTTAGCGTAGCAGCTCCACATTTTGACATCAAATTACGCTGTTAGGAGTTGTTACTTAAAACAACACCAAAGCGTTTGGTTTTTTTACTGCTGTTCGGGTCTGAGAAAGCAGACAAGCCAATCACTATGAAACTGGGTAATTGACAGACAACTGTGTAACCAACCATTCACCAAAAGTCGTGTGCCCCCCCCCTCCCCCCTCCTCTTTTCTTCTAATCTTGGTCTTCTCCTATGGTATTGTCACGTTCCTCTCCCTCCCATTCTGTCATAGTGGTATTGGCTTTGCCAACGTAAAAAGGTAAATGGAGGACGTGTTGAAACATTAACGTGTGATGTTAGCTACAACAGGGCTTGATAGTAAAATACTTCTGTGCTTGAAACTAACGCGGTCCCGCCATAACAATGACTACAAAATCATTTTAGATTTGAACCAACAGGTACTGTACTAGTAGTACGGTAGTACTAGTGTAGTACGGCTTGGGGAAAAAAAACACATGCTCTTAAAGGGCCAGCGCACCACAACACAAAATTTCTAGAAACCACATACTGTATAGTGGGGGGGGCCAATGTAACACATTAAATTGCCTGTTGGGTTTGCGTGTTTTTTGGCAACCATAATAAATGCATTCTTTGGGTTGTAAGAGTGTTTGACCTTCAGCGACCTTGATCTATTGTCATAGCTGAAATGTTTTCGCTGCAAAAATCCTTTATCACGATTGGCACCTAGGATGTGAAACTGAAAGAGTATGATAATGATACAATGCATACTTAAACTTTATTTTTATTGCACTTTTACATTTTCAGGTCCATGATTTTCTTTTTTCCAGGTTGTTTCTCATAGTAGTATACCAATATATTCAGATATAAAGGTCCGCAAGGAAAAAGCATCAATCTGCACACTGAAACAAAACTGACTTCTGGATGTCTAAGATGTTTTCTTTCTTGTCTTCAGGGTATAGGTCAGTGCTGATAGCAATGAAATGCATATATACTTTGTAATTGATAGTTAAGGTCTTAGAGATAAGAATTACACATCTGCACTTACCGTAGGGGACCTATTAACTTTGTGTTTTGCAAACTCGTGATCCCATGGTGTAGAGAGCAGCATCAAAAATGGAGAGTGTTTTTGGTAAATGCCACACACCAACGTTTTTTTAATGGACCTCAACACAGAAAATAAAACATTGTAAGATGGGAATAGAATAGAATATGGGACCTTTAAGCCACGGCAAATTGCTGTGCACAGCCTATTCCCAACTCCGTATTACACTTGAAATCGTTGTAACATTGGCCCACGGGTAGGTGTAGCACCAATGAGCATGTGTTTGCCGTTGGGAAACTGGCCAGTCATCTTCTGGGTGCAAAAACCCCAGCGCTGGCTGCACCGTAAAGCCCATTGCTGGGACTCGCTGGAGGCCTGTGGCAAAAATTAGGACACACTCTAGCATGATGGAGCTGGCTTGTCCACCTGTAGAAAGAAAGAAATAAAGAAAATAATTCATGTCCATTCAAAATTTGAGCTTCAGCCTTTGACCTTCCATGTCAAAACGAGTGGCCACTCCTAGTGCAGTCCAAACCAAAGGTTAGACCATGTTAAAGTATGTGACAGTTGTGAAACTTGCCTTGTCCAGTTTAGTCTGTAGACCATGGTCTACCACTTCCTCTGTGGTTGCTGGTCCCGATGGTAAACCGCAGACTTGGCTGTAAAGCCTTTTTGAGAAAAAGTGCAGTGTCGTCCCTCCCCTGGGTCAGACAAACGGCCAACATTTGGCCCACTATTCTGTAGGTGTTGTTGTGAAAGGCTAAAAAACAATACAAAAAAATCAAACTTAACAACAGGATAATTGATCATTCATAGTGATTTCAAAATAAAGCTGTGTTGGACATAGCCTACATCAACTCAATAATCATTTTCCAAACGTTATTGTAGATATAAAATCCAATTAGTACAGCATTATCAGTGGCTGATAAATCAGTAATGTATATGTTCTTCGTCTTTACACATACCAACACTGTCAAGGGCCAGGCTGGTTTCTTCCAGAGGGCCTTCAAATATGTTGTGTCTTTGGAGTTGTCCCATCAGGAGTCGGCAAAACTCCCTGGTTGGCCCGCCATCATCTATGGCCCCCTCACCTTGACCATCCTCATCAATGAAAATAACATCCAGTTTGGACTCTGGGTCAAAGGCTGGCACAATCCATCTCTTCGTTACGCAGAACATTTATGTGATTGGCCTTGGGACCAATCGGCAAACCCTTGACCTCAGAGTCTTAAGTCTGGCAGCAATGTCTACAGGTCTGTATGGAAACAAAAGACACAACTAAGTGTAATTTGTTGTGCTCACACTAATTACATTTCTGAAATCTTACTTAATTCCATATTTTACACTGGCTACTGTAGGCAGAAGTGCGTTTTCCGTATTTTCCCCATTGGCTAGAGAATATTGAATATCTTTTAAATATAATTATACAATTATAGTAGCATTTGATATATAAATACATAATATGTCATCACAAGGCAAATTCAGGTCAGTCAGTTAGCTGTCGCTAAAGGGAAAATTATACTTGTGCGTGTGCGTAGGTATGGCGTAGCCTATGTGCATCTCTCCATAAATTTAACAACAGGTGGGTGACGCAAGACGCAAAGACTCTGATTGGCCTCTTCGCATTTCCTGGGCATCTGCAGGGGGAAAGGAAGGGGCTGTGGTAGGGCGAGCAACCCTGCAGGGCTACTATCAGTCTGCCAACCTGTCCATCACTGGATAGGCGATCTGTCAATCACTAGAAAAACAACCCTGTTTTATAACTGTTATATCCCATTAATGACACAATTATTTTGAAAATCGCCATAAAGAGACACATTAGAAGAAGTTACATTTGAGACCATAGCCTCTTGTCAAAAAAAATTACTGACTTTATATTTTGAACAAGAAGTTAGGTTGTGGATCCCATTGACTTGCATGGAATTGGGCCAGGTTTGGAGTCTTTGGAGCCAGCAACTAGCGGACGTTAGAGGAATTGCCACCTGCCGCCACTTCCTTATTGGCTTCAAAATTCTTAAAAAGTGTCAATTCCCTTTGTCCAAGTTGTACTATTGAATGACTATCAGGAAGAGGAGGGACTCTGAGCCACAACTCTACAAAATAAAACTGCTGAATGTTTCTTTTTTCTTTCCTTTTTATTTTTACCTTGCTCAATTAATTGTCTATACTCTTATATACATGAAATGTTGGTACGCTATTGTTCATCTAAGAATTTTAATTCAATGTGTTTTACTTTTAATTCATGATTCAAGGTCAGGCGGCATTTTGCATAATTTAATTTGAGTTGTGTGAATTATTTATTTTCCGATTTTTATGGCCAAAAGAGCAAAACGGCTACAACTGCAGGAAATGTGTTTTGAAAAACATTTCTATTCTATTCTATTCTATTATTTTTTTGTCCATGGGGATAGTTGAGTAGGCGTGTGGCAAGATCTGAGATCGCCATACTGCAGTAACAATAATGGGACACTGACTTTTTGGACCCATGTTGGTTTGAACATTTACACTACCTTTACAAATGAGCCTTATTCATAGTAGTGTTGACTGGAAACAGGAAATAAAATCACCTGATGTCCACAAACCTTCTGTTCACTGTCAGTGGAGCAGCTCTTCACATCCTGACCAGCTCATTCTGTTATTCACAACTCACAAGCAGAACAAACCGGGCCAACACTGGCATCTCTGCAACATCTACAAGCAACCACAAGATGTCACTTCTGTAGGCCTACCTCTTCTCTCCAGGAGGATTTGGTCTGGGTTTTCACATCGATCTGACAGTCTGATTAGAGCAGGATGTCAGAATGTCTCAGGGAGGGCCACACAGTTTAGAGGGAACATTGGTCCTTAAAGGTCCCATATTGTGAAAAACACCAAAATTACATGACCTGCGACAGCTTCAGTTGCTAACCTGGATTAATTTATTCATTCATTCACGGAAAAACCCAGGTCCTATTTGCTATGAGGCAACTTCAGGTCTGGTGATATATATTGTTATGCAAAAAGTGCCAATTTGTATATTATTTGCAAATAGTCTGCTGTCTCTCAGAACAAGTAAAAAAAAACAACAGTAAACCTCCTGTCCTCTCGGTGGGTGGTATCTTTCCCTTAAGGTGATGATCAGGGCACAGGGACCAAAATTTATGGGCTAGAAGGAAAAAAATTAGTGACAAAATTATGTTGATTACAATTATTGGCAGGTGTGAAAAGAGAACACAGTTATAGACACACAGTACTTATCACCAGGTGCCTCAAGTGGACTAGATTAAACACTGACGCCTAGTGGCCATTGACAGAACAACAGACAGTGAAATGGTAAATATCCTACAGATACAGATGTACTTTATTAATCCCCATGGGGGGAAATGGGGTGTCACCCAGCAGCATATCCCAAAGCATGCTGAGAGCAGGCTGCTGATGTTCAGTGTTTTCAGGGAGCTTTTGTTTTTGTTCTTTGCTGTCCCTCTCCACGCCCACCAAAACATTTTGTGACTGCGGTTTCGGCCATAAACACATTTTATCGTCTCTAACCTATTATGTAGGCCTCATGAGATTTTCGCATCAGGTCTAGGCCTATATAATTTTGAATATTAATTCCAGAATTGGGAAATAGAAAACAATGTTCATTTTCACACTACAGACAAAAATATAAACCTTTTTTTCTGTTTTTGATGTTACCACATAGGTGGGAATTAAGTAGCCTATAACTAGTAACTAGTCATTTTACATAGGCTACACTGATCCTGTAACTCCAGGGAAATTTAAAAATGTCCGTAAATCAGAGTCAAGAGGAGAGAAGACAGGAAAGACGTACGCTTTTATTTTGAAAACACATGTCATTTCGGAAGTGTTCTTTTTTCCCCTGTAACTCGGTCAGCGGTCAGGGCTAGAAGGCATTCACAATCTGGCAAACAGCCAGGTCAAGTCTCGCGAGGGGTTTGCGCGCTGTGTCACTTCATACAGCAAAAGTATTGAAGCAGCACCATCAGAACTTAAACTTCACTTGTGTCCAGTGCTAAATTTGTGCCGGATCCTGCCGGAACAGGATCCGGCACCTCGCGGTTTTGGACTACCTGCATTCCGGTACCTATTTGCGTGGACCCAGCACCTGGTGGCATGATATCAAACAATGTAGTGTTGCTAAAGGGCCTTAATGAGAACTTAATGAACTACAGATGATAAACTGAATTGAAAATAGCTGAGTTTCTATTTATGATTTCATTGCAGCACGATTAAATAGGCTTACTGTTCTGTTAAAGGTGTAATAAGTAGCCAACAATTTGTATTGTCTCATATAGCAGAGGTTCCTGGTCCAGCAATGGTTGTTTCACATTTTTCCAGGTCAGTGAGGAATAAGGAATAAAAAAAATAATAAAAAGCTAATGTGGAATGTAAGTCTATTGCTAAACTTGATAGGATAGACTATCCTAGATCACAGGCTACCAGCTTCTCTGCAGTCCCTTGTTGCCACATTAGGGCCACCAGCTGATCTATTTCAAGGCTTCAGTGGTGTGCTGTTTACTCGTCAAATTTGTATAAATATTTGATAAACTAAAGTTTTGGACTGCCTCTAGGCCTCATTGCTGTGGATAAACAACTCCGTGTAACCTGGCAACAGTCCGCAAATATAATAGAAATGCTGCTGCCTTCATGTGCTGTCGGAAACATGGTATTGCGAATTGAGCGCACATTAACCCAAAGTAGTGAATACTACTGGAAAGTCGCAATTACCCGAGTTGCCGAGATGAGACGTTTAGGGAGTCGGAGTGTTATATATATACATTTGGCCTATATAAAATAAAAATATAAATATATTGTTCAGCATTTTGTGTAAATATTCCGTACTGTTGTATATCTCCATTTCCACTGTATGTTCAAATATTTTGCCATGCATTTTTGTTTTTAATTAAATTAATAAAACGTCAATTACATGCCTGAGGCACTTTTTCTCCACTTCAATGTAGTTATGTGCCTCTTGATAAATAAAAGGAAACAGTCGTCAAAATCTACTTTTGTTTCGGGAACCATCCTGTTATTTCAAACAAAAGGTAGTTGAAAGCGCAACAAGTCGTATTTACGACATAAATAACTGATTTAGGAGCTTATTAAGAGCACCTGAAGGCAGCATGGGACGTAACATTTGACGAAACGCGGATCCCTTCTAGACCGGAGCCGGCGCCTCCCACTCTCTACTGAGCAGCTGTAGAGTCGCAGACAGCGGAGTCAGGTCCATCTCTACCCGCAGCTAGCTAGCCTCACAGCAAGGCCACTGCGGGAAGATGGCGACGGACAAAACGAAACATGAAGGAAGAGTTAAAATTGGTCATTACATTCTCGGAGACACACTCGGAGTGGGGACGTTTGGAAAGGTTAAAGGTATGTATCGGGATCTTTGTGATTGTGCATTGTGCCAACTCGGAGATGGTGAGAATGAGAGCTTTTAGCCTCGCTGCTAATATAGCCTGCTAAGCATAAAGCTAACTTGTCGCAACGATAGGTAACGTTAACACACTTGTTGTCCCGGCTGTAGCTAGCTTAACTGACGTTAGTTTGCGGCTAACGTTAACGTTGCACAACATGATTTTTGGATGCAACTATAGCTGCAGACGACAGCGACTACAAGACCTTTTACGTAGATAGTTTGTATTTATACTCGTCTAATGTTAGTTGCGTTGTGCGCTAGCCAGCGAGCTAGAAGTCACTTGGCAAGACAGCCACCGGGAAGTAAAGCCTCTGGACTGATGTTAGCTGGCTGATTAGCAAGACCGTAGCCCGATTCGTGCCGTTTCCTCTTTCTCTCTTTATTTTACAAATCAAGTGGGAGTCCCACAGAAAAAAAGGGGAGAGCGGTACGAATCGGGGAACTGCGTTTGGTCTCGATCCTATCACTCCTTCGTATCATGGGGTTGTGTTTGCCTGTCCATTGGTAATCGATTGAGAGAAACTCCAACGGTACTAGGTGTGTGTGTTTTTTGGGTTCAGGGAGTGAGTTCGGCAAACCGGACAGACGCCCGGCCCAGTGTAGTTGGTCCAGAGGGCGGTACGAGCAATGTGTCAACGTATTACAATGCCTGTGACTAGATGTATTAGTATAAAATGCGACTAAAGAATGTGCATACATAAGACCTTCCTAGCTACATATTATCCCAGACGCTTACTAGCCATTGACATACCTTACCTCATTTACCCCTTATACCCGATTTGTAGGCTGCTTTTCACCCTGCAGTGTCATCTACCTTCTCGCCACACATGATAAGGTCCAACATACCTGAATAAAGTGAACCAGCCGGCCTCTCTTAAAAATAAAATAGTTAGTACAATCACTAGCCCTATTATAATCAGTTAGTGACCAGTGAGTCATCTCTCCACACTCATTTTCTTTGTTGAAGGGGAACAGGACCACACTGCATTGGAGTTTAACTCAGTGATTCATTATGATCTTGTTTACTGGAGACTTGGTTAATACTGCACTACAGACACAACTGTTAAAGTGACACCAGCTATTTGCTAACTCCCTCGTGCAAGCTTCCTGTCTTTTTACATCATCCAGATGTAATGTGACAGTTTCTCACTCTATTTCATGGTAGTTTGTGCCAATATAATGTTTGAGAAGGACCAGACTTGCATACTTTAACCCAGGCTGCTGCTATTGCATATCCCTGTTTATATTTTCTCTCTTTATATATTTTTTTCTCTTTCATTTTCATCTCTTTTCATGTGTAGGCTATTATCTGTCATACGTATTGTGTTCTAATTGCTGTTCCTTGTGTGCTGTCGTTCTCTCTTTTTCCTGCAGTGGGTCAACATGAGCTGACCAAGCACCAAGTGGCAGTAAAGATCCTGAACAGGCAGAAGATCCGCAGTTTGGACGTGGTAGGAAAGATCCGCAGGGAGATCCAGAACCTCAAGCTTTTTAGGCACCCTCACATAATTAAACTGTAAGTCCTAGATTACACCCTGCTCGCTGCTCCATAATCCCCCTGCTGCCACATTAGTGCCACCCACTGAGCTATTTCAAGGCTTTAATGATGTGTTTTAGAGTACATCCATCTAGGACAATATCTGCCTGACCCAGTCTCCTTTCCCTTCAGTCCTTTGCTCTTTTTGCCTTTTGTTTGTTGTTGTTTATCCCCTCTGTTGACCTTTCTTTGTGAGTTACACAAGTGCTTTACAGATTTAACATCATACCCATAAATGTTGTTCTTTGTCTTCCTGCATGCCTTGCAGTGTGAGCTTTTATTGAGTTCAGTACAAATCTATATTTGCGACATAGCTTACAAAATCATGGTTCGGTATGTCGGTATATGCCTCGATTTTGAGGTTGTGGTTTGGCGCGATTGGAGAAAATTGCCACTAACAATCCAAACTTGCTGTTTTGTGTTTTTGGTAAGACAAACATGCTACCTGTCCAGGTTTAATTTTTTTTTATGGCACTGCTGCCAAGCATCTGCATGTTCTGATGTTAGTTAAGTGACTAGGATTTTGAGTGAGTCATTGTTGAACTGCAAGTCTGAATTGACTCTGCTAGACAATGAGGTGCTTCTCTGCTGGCCCACAGATGACGCCGATTGACTACTAGGGCGTTACATAGCCACTGTTGAGTGAGAGAACCAGGGTGGGAAATTAACGCACGTCACCCGCCAAATGTGGGTGAAATGTGGGTACATTTTATTAGGCTCACCCGCCGCTGAGGCGACTGGCGAGTGAACAAAGTTTACCCAAACAGGACATAATCACCAGTAAGCAGACCCTTCAGAAAACCTGCTCCCACAGTGACCCTCATGTACTGCCCTCTGGTTACAGCTAATATGTCCCTTTTTTTCTTCCCATGACCACTCCCGGCACCAGGCTTAGCCATGTAGTTTCAAAACAAATCGTTGTGATATGAATCTCGTTACCAAAGAAAACATTAAATAGGGCAGCCTCACCCGACCGCCCACTACGTCAGTCCAGCTCGGCTATCCGGAGGCCAGAACGAGTGTCTTTTTAGGTGCTGGTGGGGGGGGGGGGGGGTCTACCGTACTGCCTGGTGTATGAGTGCTGCTGTATTTCCCTTATACAGGGACAGCACCTTGCTTGGCAGAAAGCATTCCACACAAACAAATGCACACACAGAGCCTGGCTCTTATTTATTAGGCAATACTCCTGATCACCTAACAAATACATGAACTATAGCCTATAATATGTTTTTTAGTCATATTTAGCCATTAACATTTTAAAAAGTATATAATTTAGGAATCTACCAGACACAATGGCTAGTGGATTGAAGAGTTAATTTTCCACCCTGGATAGTGCCCCAAATTGCTGAAAGTAATTGGGATGTGCAAGCTTTATATACATTGCTTTCTGTAGAGGAAGCATGGTGTTTTAAGATGGTAATGGATTGTACAGTGTCTTTTGATAATAAAAGTTTTCTGTATTGTTTGAATAATTTCATGATAAGAATAAAGAGGAGTTATCTTTGCTCCATGTACTTGATTTTTGCAAGGAATCATGAGTAGTGTTACGTAAAAAACGCTCCTTGGAATGGCCACTTGTTCCCATTCCTAGCAGTAGCCTATTTGTAGTTGAGATAGTGTGAACATTTTTGGATTTTGTGTATTTCTTAAATGCAAGTGCATTTTGTTGACTCTCTGAAGAGCAATGGAATTTAATGTGATAGAGATGTTTTTATTTTCTGTTTCTTCAATAGATACTAGACAGTAGGGTTGTTCCCATGTACGATGTCATCGGACATCAGTGATGGTGCTGATGTGACTTTTTCAAGTGGCGATGTTGAGGTTTTTTTTATCGATATACCAGTAATATAATTTGAAAATAACATTTTACTTTTACAAGGTAGCCATTAGTCAAAACAGCAAAATCATTGTAGAGCCTAAGTGACGTTGCATGAGAACAATGCTCAGCTGAGTCAGTGGAGGAAAGAGACGAGACACACACAGCCCTACAGCGCGCACACACACACACACACACACACACGCGCATACAGGCAGCTTTCTCCTCACTTCTAACATGTTTCAAGTCACGAAAAAGTGTGGCGAGGCTTAGGTCTAGCCTGTGTTTTTGAGTGCAGTTTGAGTAAAGTTAAAGTTATGAACTTTAAGAACTTGTAAATACTTGTTTCTATTTTTTTGGGCTGATTACTCACCAGCGGACACCCCCTTATTACACACTTTACACTGAACCAATTATTATTCAGTTATGCCACCTACTGGCAATTGTTGTGTGGATTATTTCATGTGGCTATGACTTGTTTCTGTAACATATGTTGTTATTAGGGTGGATGCAATTAGAAATCTCATTATGGAACATTTGTCCTTATGTAGTTTGACCCTAACTTCTGATTAAATTTGTATGTGTGTGTTTGTGTTATTACGTATCTTAAAAATGCTTCCAGTATTAGCTGTTGCTACACTGCATTTGCACTCTATTTAAAAACTAACTCTATGGGATGAAAAATGGAGAGAGATGGGGACAAATAGCAGTTTGACACTGGTGTTATCTCTCTGTAGTCTAGGCCTATACTGTATCTGTGATACTGAGATTGTATTTCTGTGAGTGATCTTTCACCAGTGGTTGCTGCTGCTGGTAGGACAGTGGTGGAGATCTGTAAAGTCAGCATCCTCCTCCAATAGATGCTTTTCCTGGGGTTTGCAAACGTGCTGATGGGATTGTGAAATAATATTTGCATGGATAGGCAGTGAAACTTAATTCAAGGCCAACTATAAAGTCAGGAGGGTTTTCCATAACTCATGTAAACTAAGGAATCTGTAGATTTTTGGAATATGGGCTTTGTCACACTGGTGGTCTATTCAAAGCATGATAAGCTGTAAGGCAGAATATACTGTAACCACAGTAGCCAGGTAAAAATAGCCTCATAGTTTGACTTAAAGTGGAAACCTCTAGATTTAAGAATTAATATTATATTATCCAGGACAGTCTATTTATGGACATGAACGTCTTGCCTAAAGCCAGAAAATGGAGAACTAAAACTTGTGAATGAATTGGTTCGCTCCAAAGACAAAGACATGGTATTTTTCCCAATTCATTCTCTATGGAGCAGATATTCCGTCTTGACAACAATACAGGTTCAAGTCTCATGGTGTGTTTTCACAGGGGCATCATTTCACGCGAGTGATAGGTGTGCTTCCTTGCTGCACCTGATTGGACGAACGCTGTCACTCGCTGGGCCTTCTGCCCCCGGATTTCAAACTGGAAAAACATGGCGGCTCGTTTGCAAACTTTCTCTTATATTAAGAAAATAGTTCACCGAAATGTGTTTCTGAAAACATTTGAGGCGCCCCATCTCTCGAAACACACCACAGTGCTACCAGAAACGTACCATCAGGTCTCTGGTAAAGGTGACTGTCAGAGTCAATGGGAGGCCGGCCCGGGGATAAGGAGACATTTTTTTGGTTCCAAAAGAGCAATACTGCACAGTAAAGATCATTTGGGTTTAAAAAGTAAAACACTTGAGTGCTTTGTTCATTGTCGGTGCATGCAACATGCTACTTACGTCCTAGCTTTAAGCCATAGTTCTCTGGTTCCTGACTTTGAGAGAGAGAGAGAACATTCACTTAATGATTTGACTGTTCTAGACAACAGAAATAACATGAAGTCTTAAATTCTGTGGTTTTCACTCACCAACAAACTATGTTTTAGACCGCTAGACCATATTACATTCTTAAGCAATTACACTGGTGCATGCCACATTTGATGAGTAATAGCTGATGAAAGAGACAGAAAACTGTAGTTGGCCAAAAGACACAGTGCAAACTACAGACCTGTGTAGGTCAAGAGTCACTCATGGAGTCAAGATGTACAATCTAATCAGAAACTCATCCCGGCCTGTAACACCCTTAACTAGTCAAACATATGACTATTAAATAGAAATATTTTTTATTACTGTAAATATATACATGCAATCTATTTTTACTACTGTAAATGTAGACTATACTTTGAATCTATAAGTATAGGATATTTGCTTTTTCTAGGAAGCAACAATGTTGGAAGTAACAATGTTAGATTTTGTATTGTGTGGCTGTTTGGTCTCTAAGGAATCAAAAGTAGAGCAATCTGCGCTCCATCTAAGACAAAAAAGCCACATTGAATCGGTACAGATGCTGAGATAAATGCAAAATTCTTCTTTTTGACACAAGTGCCAAAAACAAAAAGTGCTTGGGTGTACAAACAGTCAGTACAAACACGCAAACAGAAGCACTGATGATGGAGTGAGGACTGAAACGTTTGCTGCTTCTACACATTCATTCATCTTCCCTCTAGTGAATCTGGTGTTTTTGAATTGTTGCACAAGTTTCAGGGTCAGACATTATTTTAGCATGCAGTTGTTGGTACAATGAGCGGCTTCAAGCCTGCAGGGGTTAATTGTCCAATTAGTCTCTGTTTGTTTGTACAATACGGTTTCTGTGCTGCCAAGAGAGAGCCATTTCAAGCCAGCAGGGTCAGCTGTCCCTTTAGCTTGTTGTTCAGCTTGATGTTGAGTATGACACTCATAGGGAGATATGTGGTATATGTTCAGGTCTAGGTGCGGTGCCAATGTAGTGTGGAAGAACGTAGTTATAATGGGTGCTGAGTGGGTGGAGATGGTGAAGAGAGGGCGGTTCTGGGGTGCGAGAGTGTCCTGTTGAGCCTTGGACTTGTAGTACAGGCAGCAGTGTTTCCCACAGGTTGACAGTTTACTTTGGCAGCATTGAGAGAGGGGGTTATTGGCGACTTGTTATTGCCGTTTTATTTAGTTTGCGCAGTGACACATATTGTTTCAGGCACTACATTCTCTCAATCTAGTATAAATTAATGGAATTGCAACATTAGCTGACTATTATAATTCCATCTGATTATTGAGGCTGGGTTTCAAACTGTCTCTCCATTCTGTTTGTGTCACCACAGATGTGTTGTGTCATAGGTGCAGTGAATTGTGGTCATTGTAGTTAACTAACATGCTTTTGGCCAGCCATAAATCTTGATTATTTGAAAACTACATTGGTGAGAACCTCCAGCTTTATGTATCACAGCACTCAAAATGAATCCAAAACCAAAATGACATGGCTGGCTGTTAATTTACTTGGGTGAGCCACCCAAATATTATCATTGTATTTGAAACACTGGGCAGCATGTGTCAGGGTTTGTTTATGTGTGTTTGGTCTGGTATTGAATTTATCGTCACTCGTAAATGCTCTAAAGCACTTTGTAGATTTTTCTTTGCTGCTTGTTGAGCAAACTGCTTTATAATGTTGGTGCTCAGTACAATAATTATTAGACTTATGAAACAGCCTAAGTTGCTGGGTTGCTCCAAACGCATCTATGATGGAAAACTGTGATGTGGTTTTCCATAGAGCTTTTCAAAATGTTTGTAGAATGGCCTCAAGTGGTCACCATCTTGTAGTGCCCACCTCGAGTCCCTTTGCTAGACATTGTAGTAGGGGAGTTGGAGAACACTCTTACGAAACCTTCCCTGTTGCCACTTTTGATGTTTCCATAATACTTAGCTATTAGATATGTAATACAGGAAAATTAAATCACACATCACCCCTTTGATGATAATTTTTTTCCTTGGTTCAAATCATGAAATCATGAGTCATAACCCTCTATATTTGAGTAGTATGATCTCAGCTGATTATTGATGGGTTGCGTGATGTAAACCTTGTGATTGTTATTCCTACAGGTATCAGGTTATCAGCACCCCTACAGATATCTTCATGGTGATGGAGTATGTCTCAGGAGGAGAGCTCTTTGACTACATCTGCAAAAATGGAAAGGTAGTACAATATGATACTTTGTCCTGAAAGAGTCTTATAGGCCTATGCCCTCGTATGATTATGTCCCACCTTTCTTTCGCTCTTTCTGTCTGTGTCATATATGTCATATGCCTCTCAGTTATTCTGTGGGGACTTGAACATAGAAGTGCATAATTTTCTCAGTTTTGCTGCCTACCTATGATGCAGATCATCTTTTGATGGCATAAAACCAGCAAAGTTTTGAAATTATATGAGGAACACAACACTCAGTCCTGTTTAGTCAGCTCTGATGTGCTGACTAAGTCACAGAGAAGATCACACCTAATGGACCATCTCTGTTTTGACAGTTGGATGAGAAGGAGAGCCGTCGGCTGTTCCAGCAAATTATCTCAGCAGTAGACTACTGCCACCGACACATGGTGGTGCACCGAGACCTCAAGCCAGAGAATGTCTTGCTTGATGCCCAGATGAATGCCAAGATTGCAGACTTTGGTAAGTCATCTTCTTAGCCCCAAACCCACACACTTCCTCTTCTTTATGTGGTTTAGCAACAGACAAATGTTGCAGTTATGAACTCTTCACAGGTGATATTAATAGAAAAAGATGCGCTAAAATCCAGCTTTTTTCAGCTTTATTGGAGTCTGAATGGTTAATTATTCATAAATCTACATTGGTGAACAAAAGTGGTTCTTAAGCTGTATGAGAATGTTAAAGCTATGGTTGTTTGAACTGAGCATAGCTTATGTGTATGTTGCATAATATAACACTGTAAAATTTTGTGCAGGTTTATCAAACATGATGTCAGATGGAGAGTTCCTGCGAACAAGCTGTGGTTCTCCAAACTATGCTGCTCCTGAGGTCATCTCAGGAAGGTAATATGTTCTGTCCTCATTATTAGTTAATACAGGGTCTGCAGTTGTAAGCATTCTCCCATCATGTTGGGAAAAGGTATTGCTTAATAAACAAAACCAAGCCATAACATTGATTTAATAGGACCATTTCTCTTTACTGTCTGTGCCCCATGAACATTTTCCTCAGGTTATATGCTGGCCCAGAGGTGGATATCTGGAGCAGTGGGGTGATTCTCTATGCCTTGTTGTGCGGGACGCTTCCCTTTGACGACGACCATGTGCCAACGCTCTTTAAGAAGATCTGCGATGGGATCTTCTTCACACCGCAGTATCTGAACCCCTCAGTAATAAGTCTCCTTAAACATATGCTGCAGGTAGACCCCATGAAAAGAGCCACCATCAAAGAAATCCGGTGAGCTTGAGGAGATCAAGTCAAACTATTGCTACAATCATTCAGTCCTTTGTGGCTTCGTTGTACAGTGCATTATCTTCTTATAGACGACCATTGATGTAAAACTATAGTCCTATTTAAACTGTTGCACTCATGATCTGTGGTTTGTTGTGTCTTTATTTGCTTGGTGTATGCATTTTCTCTTCCCACAGAGAGGACGAATGGTTCAAAGAGGACCTACCCAAGTACCTGTTCCCCGAGGATCCCTCCTACAGCAACAACATGATTGACGATGAGGCTCTGAAGGAGGTCTGTGAGAAGTTTGAGTGCACTGAGGAGGAGGTCCTGACCTGCCTATACAGTCGCAACCACCAGGATCCGTTAGCCGTTGCCTACCATCTCATCATTGACAACCGTCGCATCATGAGTGAGGCCAAGGACTTCTACCTGGCCTCCAGCCCTCCTGACTCCTTTCTAGACGACCAGCACCTGACCACCTCTGGAGCGGCTGTGGCCGGCACTCCCAAGCCCCACCCCGAGCGCGTGCCCTTCCTCGTGGCGGAGACTCCTCCCAGGCCTCGCCATACGCTGGACGAACTGAACCCCCAGAAGTCCAAGCACCAGGGTGTCAGAAGGGCCAAGTGGCACCTGGGTATCCGCAGTCAGAGTCGACCCAATGATATCATGTCGGAGGTGTGCCGTGCCATGAAACAGCTGGATTATGAGTGGAAGGTAAGGAGAAAGTTCATAAATGGGGTATAAGGGAGAGAACAGATAGGCCTAAGCTGGCATTTCTCATGTTGTTGTTGAAAGGCGATAAAAATGAAAGGGGGTCAGATAGTTATAAATGAAATGGGCTTTACTTTTCTTTGCTTTATAGCCTACCTGAGCAGGGCTACTGTAATACTCATCTAGCCCATTTAGAAACAGCAAAGTGCCAGCAAGTGTCAGATGCTGAAGACTAGAGGATGAATTTGGGATTAAACAAAACAGTTGTACAATAAGGGAGATGAAATGCAAGAGACGACTCACTAAATATGAACTCAAAAACATTCCCTTCATTTTTTTCTTGCAGGTATAGTTCTACTTGACCTAGAATGGAATGTTGTCTTTAGACCATCTTGATTTATTTTTAGATACAAAACATAGGTTGTTAGAATATACCAGTTGGCTCATACTTTTTAATTATCTTGTGAGAAAATGCAAGGCAGTTTCCAAGGGAAATGCTGTGTTTCCTGTTTTTGCTCTGGCTCTGATATGAAGCAGCTATTTTAGTGTTTGGGGATACACAGTAGTAAAGCCTGGTAATTTAGATTAGACTACACAGAACAAGAAAACTCTCTGTGCTTAATCGTCCCTGTGAGCTGAACGCTTGCCCAAAAACATAAAAGTGCTTCTCGGCGGTCACATGACTTGTTTCTTTTGTTTGTCAAGCTGTTGATAAAAGTTTGTTCTTGATGTTATCACACTCTGTCTGATAATTCATTTAAACATTTTTCCCTGACAAAGGCTGCTTTTTCAAGACTTGAATCTATAGCCATTGTATCTATTAGGGATGTTCAGAGATGTTACTATTTGTGTTTGTATCTGTATTCATCAGCCAACCAATTCGGATAAATCCGGATGTGGGCGGAGCTTAAACTGGAAATGGTTGCCGTTTAGACTGAAATGTTAAAAATCCCCCAAATTCGTATGTTTTTTTTTTCTCCCCTTGTAATCATTGCCATTGTTATTGTTGAGATATTAAAGCTTTAAACTCTAAACTCTTTACAATGACTTATCAATAGTAATTAAGTATAAAAACAGCAACCTAGATGTTATGTAACCATAAACATAGGCTTTATAAGCACAGCCATAAACAGTGGCTCTCGCTCTCTCTCTCGCTCTCTCTCTCTCTCTCTCTCTATTCTCTATTCTCTAAATATTCGGGTCAAATGCATTATTTGTATTGTGCCGAATACGGTCCTCGGGAACATCCCTATAGATACAATGGCTTTATATTGTCTCACTTTCTTCACCCTTCTTAACTCTTCCAGGTTGTGAATCCATATTATTTGCGTGTGAGAAGGAAGAACCCGATCACCGGGATGCAAACCAAGATGAGCCTGCAGCTCTACCAGGTGGACAGCAGAACCTACCTCCTTGACTTCCGTAGCATAGACGGTAAGTTGAAACCACACTTGGTTCTGCATCATTATTTCCATTTTCTAACCTCACAAAGATAGATTCTTGCAGTTGACACATGAAGTATACTCTAATAGTGAAAAGGATATTGGGGCAGAGGCATTATCCAGCCTCTTCAAAAAGGCTGTGTGTTTCAGGAAAATTTAAATTCAGTAATAATCTCAAGCCATTGCATTCAATTTCAAATTGCACATTACAAATTCAATTAATGAATTAATTTATTCAGCAAATTTTGAATTCAGAAGTTCAATATGAGCATGAGAAATTAAAATGTATGTCATTTAAACACAATCTCTGCTGGCAGTAATCTCTTTCTATAATGATGTCACTGATCTGTAGAGTGAAAATGATTGTCACTGAGCATAGATGTGCATGCACAGGAAGAATTCATTATTTGAGATGTTGTAAATGTATTGTAATGTGAAAGTGACATCTGTGCCGAGCTAGACTCATTTTTGAGGAATGTACTACTGCCGCAAGTAGGCCTACAGAATTATAGAAATCCATTTGATTGTTGCCAAATATGTAATACAATATTTTGGAATTATGTTTTTTAGAGCCAGAACAAAAGTACCTCAGAGTCTGCCAATAAGCACCGTAGCTGTATTCTCACGAAATTAGCATTTTTGATGGAAAGGTGACTAAACCTAAAATGATTCAGTGATGAGTTTAATGAGAGCTCCCAAACTCAATTACCTTACAGCAGCTAAATCTGGTGGCTAATGCCACGGCTTCTGTTCCTGAAGCCACTGCAGCTGCATTACAGGAGACAAATTTAATAAGGCACAGTAAACCACTACTGAATGTCAGTTAAGTGTCTGAGTTTAGTGCTGGAGCGCTACAGGTTGTGTATTTTATAGCGCTGTTACACAATCATATATACAAGGGTTGGCATGGCGCAGCGTGCTGTGTTTCAGACTTACAGCGATGTTAATAAGGGGCTCAGTTCAGATGGGTTCTGCCCCAACAGTGAGTCAGACAGTCTGGGTTTGAGGTAATCACTCCTCCTCTCTCCGTCTTCCCCTCTTCTCTCTCTCAGACACCAGTCGGGCCAAGAGGAACCAGGAGAGCGACGGCGTTGAGTACCACTTCATCTCCAAACATCTCTTTGAGACCGACATCCAGAACAACAAGTAGGTAGAACGGTGTCTACTAGAAATACACACACGGTATCCAAAACATTCAGATTCTAACTTTCTAACAGATGTTCATGATAAAAACAATATTTGCGTTTAAAACACAAAAGACCCTGAAACTACATTGCATCTGTCTTGCTAAGTGAATAAACCTCTATTAACCATATTTGAGATTTGAGTCCCGTCACCCTGGTGGAAACAGCAGAACTCCTCTCCCCGCTCTGAGCCACTAGAGGCAGTGTAACAAGTGAAAGTGGCCGGTTGACTGACATTCACTGCCACTGCACTAACACGGCCTCTCTCCTCTCCACCGTGTGTCTGTGTAACTGACTGTGAGCTGGTGTTGACAGGGCCGGGCCCTGCGTCGGTAACAGATCTCCAGATACTGGCCCCGAAGTCTCCGCTTCCCTCTTCCCCTCCGCCGCTCTCTCTGAATCCAGCCGCGCCGCAGCCCGCCTTGACATTTGCGGCCGACAAATTGAAACGCAAATTGTAATCGTCATAAGAGTGATTGATGCCTTTCAGCCGGTCTCACACGAGCCAGAAAAAAAAAAGGAAACAAATTTGCGCGCATACACGCAAACACACATATATACATACAACACAAAAGTAAGCCTGTGGTGGCGAGTTCGTACAGAGTGTCAGAGTATGCAGAGGGAAGGAGGAAGAGGGGGTTTGTATATTTAGGCCGTGTTGCGGTGCGGGTCGAGGCATGCGATGTTTTTCAGGGAGTCGGAGGGGTGAGTGACAGAGCTGTGATGTGGCGGCGATGCGTGGGACACTCCGCGCCGAAATTACAAGGCAGCCGAGGAGCCGAGGAGTGAGATGGCCTTGTTTGCGTTATGCCTCGTTGCATGCAGCAGAAACAATGCGCTCCCTGCAGGAAGGCTAAATAAAAAAGGCGCTCAGGAATGGGGCCGTCGCAACGTGTGCGCAGTGTGAACAGCTTTCCCAAGGGAACCCCTGTTCTATGGGAAAAATGGCAAGCGTCCATACAGTTGATGCTCAATATAGCCAAACCTCCACTGGCATGCCTTCCTATAGTACTGTAACTCCCAAATCTATATTCCATCTCCTCTCACAACAAACAGTACAGTACAGTATGCGGCAAGGTGTGAGTTTTTTAAACACGGGCTGTCGTACGCTCTTAAATGAATTTCCCATAACCGAATATGAGGCTTGCTGGAGACTTAAAACCTCCCTTTTTTCTAAAGCCGACTAAAACTTTCTTACATGGGCAATTATTATAAACTTTGTTTTTTTTTTTACATGGCATCAGGCACAGTGAGGCAGTCATTTTGTCCGTCACTCGTCATGAGCAGACTGCGAGCATACCACGCCGTCCTGTTAGGTTGACATTTTTTCCACGTCGTTACTCTGCTCGCTCGCTGGCTTTGGTTTTTTTCCCCTCCTTGTTTTCCGCTAAAAATACACACTTTTTTTTTTCTTTTTTTTTTTTTTTTTGTCATGAC